>NC_054471.1:53482552-53792459 GCF_017639515.1 Carcharodon carcharias | reverse complement strand
TCAATATGCTTTTTCTGAGTTTCAGCACCCAGAACCAAATGCAGCATTCCAGATGTGGTCTGACCAAGGTGTGGTACAATTGAAGCATAACTTTTTCACTTTTAAAATCCAAAACATTTAAGATAAAATCCAATATTCCTTTCAAATAGGGTGCACATGGCATTTCAGGATCAACCCATTCCTCCCCTAAGTTATTTTTTGCCCCAGCTCTTCTGGGCGTTTTGGACATTGGCTGAGTGCTAGCATTGTCTAAAGTGTTTAATTATTTAAATCACAATGGGAAAGATACATGGCAGAACATGCATTTTCAAAGCAAGTGCTTAGATTTTTTCAATAACATAGCTATAGACTTACTAGATTTTTAAAGTCTTAAAGGAACCTGCACACCCTTGAGTTTCTCTTCAGGGCTTGTTCACCTTCACTGCTGCAAGGTGGTTTTACAATGCATGACTAGGTCTGAATGGAATTTTATAGGTTCATTCAATTCCAAGTCCATGGAACATTTTTCATTCCCAGAGGAATTTTATTCGATTTCCCTTGCTGCCTTTGCCACCCCAAGCGTTACACTTTGGTACAACTTGGTTGCACGAGTTGCCAGAAAGATTTCACTAAGATGCACTTATCCCAGTGCATTCCGAACTATTTTCCAATCTGACTCCATTGCAACATTTGAATATTAACATGAACCCAGACATCAGCAAAAACAAAACAGAAATAAAGCAGCATACAATATATCATATAAATATGAAAACTTGTGTTTTTAAAGTACTTTGTTAAATGCGATTATTTTATACACTTAAGATCGTAAGATCATAAGAAATAGGAGCAGGAGTAGGCCATTCAGCCCAGCAAGCCTGCTGTGCCATTCAATATGGTCATTGTTGATCTGATTGTGGCCTTAACTCCACTTTCCTGCCTGCCTCTCCCATCCTCTACCCACCTGTCATACTGCCCCATAACTCGTGAATCCTTTGTAGATCAAAGATTTGACTAGCTCAGCCTCCACTGCTTTCTGTGGAAGACAATTCAAAAGACTAAAGATCATCTAAGAGAAGAAAGTCCTCCTCATCTCCATCTTAGTGGGAGACCCCTTATTTTTAAACTGTGCCCCCTAGTTACAGACAGGAAAGATCCTCTCAACATCCACCCTGTCAAGCCTTCTCAGAATCTTATATGTTTCAATAAGATCACCTCTCATTTTCTAAACTCCAATGAGTATAGGCCCAACCTGCTCAACCTCTTCATTCCAGGAGCCAGCCTGCTGAACCTTCTCTGAACTGCTTCCAATGCATGTATATCTGTCCTTAAGTAAGGAGACCAAAATGGTCCTCAGTACTCTAGGGGCAGAATCATCCCAGATTTGTACGATGCGCAATAGTCACTTCCTCACACTGGGCCCCATATCTGCAGCCACGCGCATACCTCTCAGTGTTCCCAGTCCAGAACAGATGCACAGAGGACCTGGCCCTGAAAGGCAAGAAGGTTGCAGCCCACCGATTCAGCAATGCATCCCTGGGATGGCATTTGGACACTGTTGGAGCCTGCTATCCCTATCCCTGCCTCTGGCCACAGGAGGCCCATCAGTGTCACCACTCCAGCTTGGGAGGTGATGGCAGTGGTGGTCAGCACCAACACTGCATGGAAGAGGTTTACCATCCGTGCAAAAAGAGGATGAATGACCTCATTCGTGCTGTCAGAGTAAGGCAACCATCTCATCACTCTAAACTCACACAAACACTCAAGCCCATCACACATTCACTGGCATATCACTCACTGCCAGCTCAAGGGACATCACCACTCACTATCTCACACACACCCTCACATCTAGCCTCATCTCCTCCAGAGACTGTCCCCTCACCCTCACCCTCTTGAGGCCACTTGCACAGATCAGCATGTGTCCCCACACACACCTTATGATACCCCCTCCTTCCCCAGTACTGCCCTCATGCTGCAGCTTCTTCCCTAGCCTGAGGCCACTTCTCCCCCTTCCCCAAGCAAGCCCTAGACCTGCAGCCATTGAAAAGCCACCCCTGCCTTGGCTGGTCTGGTAGGTAGAGACCTACCCATGAGCCCCCTAAAAGTGATGTGGTGCTGCCTGCTAGGCCTAGCACTGATGACTGTGAGCAATGCCCAAAGTAAGGTAGGCAAACACACCTCGAGCTGCCAAGTGAAATGCAGCTCACCAGGTGCACGTTGCTTATGTTCTGTTGTGAACGCCAATGTGCTTGGATGATCCAGCATGGGGGTGTGATTCCAGCAAGCTGGGCTTATAATGCTATGTAGATGTATTATATTGAAGTTCCTGACGTCTGACAATGGTAAACACGGCCTGCCATTTAAGGGCAGAGCGGACAATTGCAAACTGGTTTCATAATGGCGTGCAACTGATTTTTGGCCTCCTTGTCATATCGTGCCACCAAACATGCCCACCGCCAATGGGCTTGGAAAATTCTGCCCTACGTGTGGCCTCATCAATGCACTACAGTAGTTGTAACATATCTTCCATATTCCATTCCCCTTGCAATGATGGCCAAAATCCCATTTGCCTTCCTAATTACTTGCTGTACCTGCAAGTTAATTTTTTGTACAAGGAAATCCAGATCCCTCTGTACTGCAGCATTCTACAGTCTCTCTCTATTTAAATAATATTCTGCTTTTCTCTGCTTCCTGTCAAACTGCACATTTTCCCACATTATACTCCATCCACCAAATGTTTGCCCAATCACTTAACCTGTCTATTTCCCTTTGCAGACTCTTTGTATCCTCCTCACAACTTGCTTTCCTACATAAGTTTGTATCACCTGGAAATTTGGCTACAATACAGGTGGTCATTTCATCAAAGTCATTAATTTCGATCATAAATAGTTGAGGCCCCAGCATCAATCATGGAAACACTCCACTAATTACAGTTTGCCAATCTGAAAGTGATAAAATTATCCTGACTCTCTGTTTCCTGTTAGTTAGCTGTTGCATTATAGGGTAACGCTTTGTTCGGATCTGACCGGTATTAGTGGAATCAAAGAAGACAACTGATTATAAATGTTACTTTATTATATTTACACAACTACAAGCAATAATCTCACGTCCTTCTGCCCGTCGGGGACCCCATGGTGACGAATGGTCAAGACTTATCCTCAAGTTCCTTGGCATCGGTTGCGAACCCAGTCCACAGGTGAAGTCTGAATTCGACTGGAAGGTCCCCGCCTTTATAGCATGGTACAAACAAAGGACTTATCTTATTTGCTACATTCTTTCTCGAGTTAGTCATGGCCATCTGGTGCTTGCAAGCATTAGACGGATATTAACCAATGAGCGTCATTCCACAGATTCCCACATTCCAACCCTTGAGGCTCAGGGGTTATCAAGCAAACGAGTATATGCATGAATTAATTGCTCAATAGCCATTACCTTATGATACAGTTTATATAATTTATATAGTAATATCAATAAAACCAAAAATGTGATACGGAGTATGATTAGTAAAATCACAATTGGATGCATAATTAAGGTAAGGATCATAGAGGCTTTGGGAAACCATCCGCTGAAAATATCCCACCAATGATGGGCGGTTAAGGTATGTAATTCAGCTGTAATACGAACTAATTCCTGATTCGTGTATACCATAGCAACTTCCTTCTTAATTAAGTCACGTTTTACGGTAGCCAAATACTCAGTAATTTTGGAGTGATTCCAGAGGAATGCTTCTAACTGTTTCAAAGTTACAATCGGAGGAAGACGTATACCATTAATTTGTTTGTATCTTACTATGGAATTTCACTGCCTAATGAGGCACACCTAATGGATTAATGGATCATAAATCCGATAATTTTTAACTTTGCATAAATTAATAGGGGGCCACTAGTAATGCAAACATGATTATGCCCAATTTCATGTATAATAGTATTATTTACGGGTAACTTCCTACATGTTCCTCCCGAGGCTCGAATGGTGCATGGCTCAAACACTGGGGTGTGATAAAGACATACCAATCCTTCAGTTTAGTGCTCATAATCCTCCCTAACATGGGTCTTATTATATTCATCCAACCATGTTCAATAGAATACAGGGAGCCAAAACTTAGCTCCAAATAAATGTGGTAATGTAATAAATTTACACCATATACCTTTACGAGTTCCATTTAGAATTGTAGCTGTTACATTTCATGCAGTATCATTACATTGTATACTTTTCAGGTCCGGACTTATAGTCAAATTACTATTAGTCAAATTTAACAGCTTCATCCACACATTATAATATCTGGTCTATAGAATAAGTTTCAATTCATTCTGTTGGGCTATCTCATACAATTCCAAAAAATTGCAATGCATTAGGACAAAAATAACGTCCCATGTCCATCCAAGAGAGGTATAACGATCCACAGAAGTAACCACGTCATCTTCACCTGTAATGACATAATGTAATAGCTGCTCTTATTTACAGTTTCACTCTCTTTTCCTCAGTTTATCTGTATTTATACATGTTGGTATATCTTTATTCTCAAGGAACACCCAATAGGTATTACCTTCCCCATGTCCCAATACTTCTCCTTGTACTGGTTTCTTATTAGGGTAATGCACCCATTCTTTACCTACGTTTTGTTCAGTGGTCTTTAGTTGTTGGGGAGGGACTCGGTTCCACCCCATCATCCATTCAATGGGAGTATCCCTAGGCCTAGGCCAATTGCTAAGATTGTATTCTGCTTGAGCTAATACTTTCAACCATCCCCTCAGAGTATTGTTGGGGGTTAGCAATTTGATATGTTGCTTCAATAGCCCATTCATTCGTTCAATTAATCCTGAGGCCTGTGGATAATGTGGTATATGATACACCCACAAAATCCCATTGTCCATTGCCCATTGCCCGACTTCTTGTCCGGCAAAGTGTGAGCCATTATCTGATTGTATCTCATTAGGGACACCGTAGCTCTGCATAAGATATTCTAACCCCTTTATCGCTGCAGCTTGGTTTGTTTTCACAGTGGGATGGGTGACCATATAACCTGAGTACGTATCTACCTTTGTAAGTACATACTGATAATCATTGCTGAAGGGGTAAGGGCCCAATATAATCAATTTGCCAGATTTGCCCTGGTCCCACCCGCCTTTTTATCTTTCCTAAGGGTTTCTTCTGTAGTGGGAATTGTTTCACATTCTAACATGTTGGGCATTCAGCAACTACTATTCATGCGGTATTATGTGTAACTGGGATTCCTCTGTCAGATGCCCATTGTCAGGTTCCTGCCACCCCTAGGTGTCCGGATTTCCGATGATCCCATTGTGCAAACTGCTTAACTTCCTCTTCTTCAACTTCAATAGCTTGAACTCTTGTCATCTCATCAACATTTGCATTGTTCATGCTAGTGGGTGTGGTAGTTTTCATGTGGGCGTCCACATGATTTAAATACAGCTGTCTCTTATGGGCTTCGTCCCATATCTGAGCCCACAATTCTTTTCCCCAAAGGGGTTTTCCATGTAAAGCCCACTGATTATCCTTCCACTTTGGCATCCAGACTGCCATTCCATTGGCTACTGCCCACAAGTCAGTGTAAATATGTACCGCCGGTCCCTCCTTTATCCTCTTTTTCTCGGCAGCTGCAGCACCAATTTTCTCATGCACCTCAGCCATCAGTTCTCACATTTGCAGCAAGGCTCGCTCTGCACTCAGAATATCCTCCCAATGTGGCATTCCACCCTTGGAATCCTTGCTGTTGTTAAGATCATTAATAAATGTTGCACATTGGTCACAAATATCCTGTAACTGTTGGTACCACTACATGGTGCTTGAATCCGCCTATATCTGCAGCCCTTCTTTACAACTGGTTTTCTCTTGTGGAACAGGCTTTACTATTTCAGCTTTGACTTCCTGCTTTTTCTGAAGTGCTTTCTCCTCCTCCTCCTTTATCCTCTTTTTCTCATATGTTGCACCAATGTAGCTAAAACTTCCCCGACTATCTTTTCAGTTGGTCCTCGCATTAGAATATCATCAATATAGTGAGTGATGCTAATTCCCGGGGAGAGGTTATAACTTTCCAAATCACGTGCTATCAACCCAAGACACAAAGTTGGACTATGTACATAACCCTGAGGCAGTGTCTGAAAAATATATTGCCTACCATCCCATGTGAAGGCAAACTGATTCTGGGATTCTTCACCCAAGCAAATAGAGAAGAATGTGATGGCAAAATCAATCACAGCATACCATTCATTCGTAACTTGCTTTGGCAGGTCTCCCTGATTGCCTTTACTGTGTGACTTATCTGGTTTCTCGAGGTCAGACACCACTTCCCGCACCAGAGGTACACTCGGCTCCCTTTTACCCCCCACATTGTTTCTTCCATAATGCATACATAATCCCAGTCGGGATACCATCTATTTCCTCTTCAGGTACCCCCGACTTCAAGGGAGCTGTAAACATCTCTCATCTGGTAATCTTCTTAACACTGCCATTCCCATTTTAATCTCCCCTCGGTTTCCTTTCTCCACTATTTGTGACTCTGGCTCCCGCTCGCCCTTCTTCGACATCTTCTAACTCTCCTAACAACATTACCACATTTCCCACTGGTTGTCCTTGTGCTGGACCTAACATAGCTAGCAAAGCACCTTTTAAGTGTGGAGGACCGTGTCGCATTAATTGATTTTGCATACCAGTTCATGATCTGGTCCCTGAAAGTTTGTGGTATAAATCCCTTTTTGGGTCACCATTTCTCGCAAATAGTTACCTGCCTCTGTCACATTAGTCCAGGGTGCCTGCCTTACCCTGTGAAGCTGCCTGCACTGCTCCCAGACAAATTGCTTCACCCTCTCTCTCTGTCTGTTTCACTTCCTCATACCATTTTACACATGCAATAGCTACCATCTTATCTTGTTCAGGTTGCCTGAAGAGAATTTACAGTCCAATAATATTCTCATAAAAGTTTTAAAACAGAAATCAGGCATTTACATGTTTAGTTTCCTTATCTTCTTCAAACAGCATTTTATTGTCTCAAAAGTAGCCCGTTAATTTTTTTAGAATTATCCCAGATTCATTAACTCGGCCAAAATTGGATTTCTGCCAAACTTTGTCAAGGTCTTGAGCTTAACTTCATACTTTGGGAACAGACTTACAAATACAAAAGCTTGCAGCATTTGAATTAGTGCCAATTGTTGTCAAAAAGCCTTTAAAATGAAAATTCCCTTTTGAGAGCTTTATCACGAACTAAACTTAAAAATTTTAAACTTTGTAAGAACAGTAATTTACACCATCACAATTAAAACTACCTCTTTCTCATATGTATTGATCTGTGTTCAGATTAAAAGTCCCATATGTATATCGACACATTCTTCATTTTAGATAGCATCCTAGTTATTCAAAAGTAGCCTTCTAAATTACACTGCACTTTACATCTCAAGTTCGTCCCAAATTCAAATCACACTGCTGTTGGGATGCAGATTTCCTTCTTTGCTGTACAGTGGCCAGTCATACAGCCACTTGAGTTTGCTGATCCTCAGCCTTGGCTGCTTGCTCCTGAGCAGCCCGCGCTACTTCTGCTCCGACAATCGGATTATCTTTTCCTTACTCTCCTGCAGCTCTTTCGCCTGTCTTTCATTTTCCCATGTAAGATATCACAGAATGACACAGTGCAGAAGAGGCCCTTCGGCCCATTGAGTCTGCACCAACACGTGGGAAACACCTGACCTACCTACCTAATCCCATTTACCAGCACTTGGCCCGTAGCTTTGAATGTTATGATGTGCCAAGTGCTCATCCAGGTACTTTTTAATGGATGTGAGGTAACCCACCTTCAGCACCCTCCCAGGCAGCGCATTCCAGACCGTCACCATCCTCTGGGTAAAAATATTTTTCCTCACATCCCCCCTAAACCTCCTGCCCCTCACCTTGAGCTTATGTCCCCTCGTGACTGACCCTTCACCTAAGGGGAACAGCTGCTCCCTATCCACCCTGTCCATGCCGCTCATAATCTTGTACACCTCGATCAGGTCGCCCCTCAGTCTTCTCTGCTCCAACAAAAACAACCTAAGTCTATCCAGCCTCTCTTCATAACTTAAATGTTTCATGCCAGGCAACATCCTGGTGAATCTTCACTGCACCCCCTCCAGTGCAATCACACGCTTCCTATAATGTGGAGACCAGCTTCCTATAATGTGGCGACCATATCGCACTGCAGTAAGCAGAATCCACCCCACTTGACTCGAACTTTTCCACATGGGGAAGCCCGCTCCCTCCAAACATTTGTGTAAAATTGCGTAAGGTAATTTCTTTGCATTATTCTCTACCTCCTTATCCCAACTTTCGGGTGGTCCTACTTTAGCTAACACGTTCGCTACCACCCTAAAATGACCTGAGGCAGTCCCTCCTGGCACCCAACATATTCTATCACCCTCAGGGACACTAGAAACTGCCTTTTTCTTCCACATATCACTCAGATCCTGCCGACTACGCCAAATGTTACGTTATACAGGGTAACGCTTTGTTCAGATCTGACTGATATTAGTGGAATCAAAGGAGACAACTGATTATACATGTTACTTTATTATATTTACACAACTACAAACAATAAACTTACGTCCTCCTGCCCATCGGGGACCCCGTATCGATGGCTGGTCGAGAGATATCCTCAAGTTCCTTGGCACCGGTCGCGAACCCAGTCCACAGGCGAAGTCTGAAAGCGACTGGAAGGTCCCCGCCTTTATAGCATGTTACAAACAAAGGACTTATCTTGTTTGCTACATTCTTTCTCGAGTTAGTCATGGCCATCTTGTGCTTGCAAGCATTAGACAGATTATGATATATTAGCCCATGAGTATCATTCTGAGACTGTGGCCATCCGCAGATTCCCACATTAGTCAATCCTCGATCCATGCTAATATATCAGCCCCAACACCATAGGCTCTTATCTTCTGCAGTAACCTATTATATAGCACACCTACTTGTTCTCCTTCATCCACCCTGCTTGTTACATCCTCAAAGAATCTAATAAATTAGTCAGACATGATTTATCTTTCACAAAACCATGTTGCCGCTGCCTGACTGTATTATGATTTTTTAAAATCATAATACCTCCTAATAATGAATTCTAGCATTTTCCCAATGATAGATGTTAAAATAATTGCCCTATGGTTTCCTGTTTTCTGTCTCCCTCCTTTCTTGAATAGTGATGTTACATTTGCAATTTTCCAATCTGCTGGAAGCTTTCCAGAATATAGGGAATTTTGGAAGATGACAACCACTATATCTGCAATCATTTATTTTAAGACCCTAGAGCTGAATGTTTGCTTTAGCTACACTTAACCTTTTGCAGTATGTGAACCTCAAAGGCTTCTACTCTTTCAATGTTCAGCTGATGGGTGACCATCGTTCATGTAGGTATGTGCACGATACCCTGGAAGCATCCTTGACTCCTACATCCTCAGCAAGCCTTAGATCCCTGACATCGTCCAGGGGTCACACAGGATGCAGGATTGGCTCCTTGGGGACAAGGGCTACCCACAGAGGACATGGCTGATGACACCTGTGCAGTGGGCTCGGACTCCTGGTGAGAGAAGGTACAACAAGGCTCATGCCACAACCTGGAGTTTGATTGACCACAGAGTTGGTGTCCTGAAAATTAGGTTCTGGTGCTTGAACAAATCTGGCGGAGCCTTCCAGTACAGTCCCCAGAGGGTGTCATAGTGGCTTGCTGTGCGCTCCAAAACCTGCGATGCAAAGGGGGAAGGACCTGGATAATGAGGAGATGCAAAAGCTGCATATCTCCTCCGATGAAGAGGAAGTCGAAGGGGATGGGGGTGATGTGCTCCTTGAAGGCGAGTGTTCAGGCGATGAGGCATTGCACTGGCCAGACAAGGCAGGCATACTCGTGAGGCCCTTATTGCCATAACATTCCAGGAGGACGATGACGAGATGCAGTGAGGATATTCCTGCACTCTTCATCTAAGAATGTCTGACACCAGTGTGCCTGAGGACAGCGCATATACATTCTGTGAGGAGGCTCATATCATCAGGATGCTACTGAAGTACAGTGGGAACATGGACTTTAAGACAACTTGATCCTTTGGCAGCCTTCATCATCTGTCCCCTCCAGCACCACACCTTCACTTATAGATAAAAACAAAAAACTGCGGATGCTGGAAATCCAAAACAAAAACAGAATTATCTGGAAAAACTCAACAGGTCTGGCAGCATTGGCGGAGAAGAAAAGAGTTGACGTTTCGAGTCCTCATGACCCTTCAACAGAACTGAGTGAATCCAAGGAGAGTGGTGAAATATAAGCTGGTTTAAGATGGGGGGGAGAGAAGTTGGGGGGTGGTGGTGTGGTTGTAGGGACAAGCAAGCAGTGATAGGAGCAGATAATCAAAAGATGTCACAGACAAAAGAACAAAAGAACACGGAGGCTTTGAAGGTAGTGATATTATCTAAACGAATGTGCTAATTAAGAATGGATGATAGGCCACTCAAGGTACAGCTCTAGTGGGGGTGGGGTGGAAAGGCTAGCGGGGCATAAAAGATATAAATCAATGGAAATAGGTGGGAAAAGAAAAATCTATATAAATTATTGAAAAAAACAAAAAGAGGGGGGAAGAAACAGAAAGGGGTTGGGGATGGAGGCGGGAGCTCAAGATCTAAAGTTGTTGAATTCAATATTCAGTCCAGAAGGCTGTAAAGTGCCTAGTCGGAAGATGAGGTGCTGTTCCTCCAGTTTGCGTTGGGCTTCACTGGAACAATGCAGCAAGCCAAGGACAGACATGTGGGCAAGAGAGCAGGGTGGAGTGTTAAAATGGCAAGCGACAGGGAGGTTTGGGTCATTCTTGCGGACAGACCGCAGGTGTTCTGCAAAGCGATCGCCCAGTTTACGTTTGGTCTCTCCAATGTAGAAGAGACCGCATTGGGAGCAACGAATGCAGTAGACTAAGTTGGGGGAAATGCAAGTGAAATGCTGCTTCACTTGAAAGGAGTGTTTGGGCCCATGGACGGTGAGGAGAGAGGAAGTGAAGGGGCAGGTGTTGCATCTTCTCCGTGGGCATGGGGGGGTGCCATAGGTGGGCGTTGAGGAGTAGGGGGTGATGGAGGAGTGGACCAGGGTGTCCTGGAGGGAATGATCCCTACGGAATGCCGACGGGGGGGGTGAAGGGAAGATGTGTTTGGTGGTGGCATCTTGCTGGAATTGGCGGAAATGGCGAAGGATGATCCTTTGAATGCGGAGGCTGGTGGGGTGATAAGTGAGGACAAGGGGGACCCTATCATGTTTCTGGGAGGGAGGAGAAGGCGTGAGGGCGGATGCGCGGGAGATGGGCCGGACACGGTTGAGGGCCCTGTCAACGAAAGTGGGTGGAAAACCTCGGTTAAGGAAGAAGGAGGACATGTCAGAGGAACTGTTTTTGATGGTAGCATCATCAGAACAGATGCGACGGAGGCGAAGGAACTGAGAGAATGGGATGGAGTCCTTACAGGAAGCGGGGTGTAGTCGAGGTAGCTGTGGGAGTCGGTAGGCTTGTAATGGTTATTGGTGGACAGTCTATCACCAGAAATTGAGACAGAGAGATCAAGGAAGGGAAGGGAAGTGTCAGAGATGGACCATGTGAAAATGCTGGAGGGGTGGAGAGTGGAAGCATAATTAATAAATTTTTTCCAAGTCCCGACGAGAGCATGAAGCAGCACCGAAGTAATCATCGATGTACCGGAGAAAGAGTTGTGGAAGGGGGCTGGAGTAGGACTGGAACATGGAATGTTCCACATACCCCTAAAGAGACAGGCATAGCTGGGGCCCATGAGGGTACCCATAGCCACACCTTTTATTTGGAGGAAGTGAGAGGAGTTGAAGGAGAAATTGTTCAGCGTGAGAACAAGTTCAGCCAGACGGAGGAGAGTAGTGGTGGATGGGGATTGTTCGGGCCTCTGTTCGAGGAAGAAGCTAAGGGCCCTCAGACCATCCTGGTGGGGGATGGAAGTGTAGAGGGATTGGACGTCCATGGTGAAGAGGAAGCGGTTGGGGCCAGGGAACTGGGAATTGTTGATGTGACGTAAGGTGTCAGAGGAATCACGGATGTAGGTGGGAAGGGACTGGACAAGGGGAGAGAGAATGGAGTCAAGATAACGAGAAATGAGTTCCGTGCGGCAGGAGCAAGCTGACACGATCGGTCTACCGGGACAGTTCTGTTTGTGGATTTTGGGTAGGAGGTAGAAGCGAGCCATCCAAGGTTGGGCGACTAACAGGTTGGAAGCTGTGGGAGGAAGATCTCCAGAGGAGATGAGGTCAGTGACAGTCCTGGAAACAATGGCTTAATGTACACCTTCACTTATCAGGAATGCTGACGAGCGGTGGGGGGTTCGGGGGTGCAGCCTCGCCTCTAACATGCTGAGAGCACACAGAGAACATCATGGAACCCAGTGATGCTTGGGCACGAACTTCTTGCAGCAAATAAAAGCCACATGGAGGTGCAAGCATCGCTGAACTGGAGATTGACTTTGAAGTCAGCCGATCACTTTGCTCAGTCCACAGGCATAACCCAAACCTCCCGTCACTTGCCATTTCATCTCACTATCCTGCTCTCATGCCCACAAGTCTATCCTTGGCCTGCTGCAATGTTCCAGTGAAGCCCAACGCAAACTGCAGGAACAGCACCTCATCTTCCGATTAGGCACTTTACAGCCTTCAGGACTTAACATTGAGTTCAACAACCTCAGGCATGAACTCTCTCCTCTATCTTGACCCATTTTTTATCCACTTTCCCCCCTCCCCCCTGCAACAGAGCCATCTGTCAGTTGATCTTAGGCTTTGCTTTGTTTGAGCACTGAGCTTTGTTCTGCTATTAACACCTTCTGCTATCTTACCTTCATGCCACTACTAGCACCTTCTTTAGTCTTTAACACTACCATTAACACTCACTTTGTCCTGTGTCCATGACATTTTTGTCAAATCTGTCCTGAGCTCTCACATATCCCTGACCTTTTATTTTGCATCACCTGCTCCACCCTCTCTTAAACAGTTTAAAATCCATCACATTTCTACTTCCCTTTAGCTCTGAAGAAGAGTCATACGGACTTAAAACATTAACTCTGTCTCGCTCTACAGATGCTGCCAGACCTGCTGGATTTTTCCAGCATTTTCTGCTTTTATTTGTGAGTGCGTGAGTTGAGAGTGATAAGAAGAGTGACTTACCCTGGTGGAACAGAGGAGATCATTCACCCTTTTTCAGCACTGGGTGGCTGTCCTCTTTTGGAGGGAGTTGGCACTGCCCACAGCTGCCACCACCTCCCATGCTGAATTTGACACCTTGGATGAGGTACTTCAAGCAGAGTGGGGTGGAGGGCATTGCGGTGGGCCTCCATTGCATCCAGTAGGAGCTCAAGGGAGGCATCGCTAAAGTTGGGGGCAACATTTGGCAGCCCTCAGTCCCCAGCAGCTTCCTATCCCTTGAAGAGTGCTAGCTCTGTGCAAGGCCGGCCTTTAAATAATGTGCCCGGTTTACTGAAGGCTTGAGGTCATGGCGGGACAAGGGAATCAGAGGCTGCCCCACCAGAAATCCAATGTAAAACCTGTGCCTCTCATTTTTAAAAAATAAAATGGTGCATGATACAGTGGAAAAAGCCGCCATTGCTGTCAGCAGGTGACAAGCCCATTTCCCAGTCTGATATCGGACTTTGCCATGTTCTGGGACAATTCCACCCGTTGTCTTCTAAACACCTTCAAGAACAGAAAAGGAACAGAACTCCACCTGCGAAAAGCTCTACCTGTCACTGTTTAGATGCTATTCCTATAATACTTCTTTACAAAATGCAGGATAATTATAAAGGTTAAAATTAGAATACTACATAGCACTTGATACATGAATAAACAACAATTAACATTTTCTTAAATCATGCAATTTTTATAAAAAGTACATACAGATACAGAATGTTCCTCATTCCAGATTTTTTGATCATGTGCCAATTTACTTAAGTTCACAGTCTAATATCTTACCTGAACTGACTGATGGATAATAGACAGAACTTACCAGTAATCAAAATAATTTGTAAATAAGTAATAGCATATCCTTTAGGAGAGAAAAAAAATCAATGGGAAATGTTGAGAAGTGCTTAATCTTACACGAGTCCCAACCCATTCATTTCGGTCATCTTCTGCTTATCAAAATGATGGGTAACCTTTGAAGAAAGGAATATTTTTCTAAATTGCAGTCAGCCATTGTATCAAAAGCTCACTGATAAATCAAGGATTACTCACTAACAAATGACACAACAGAGCACTACAATACTAGACTTAAAAAGGGGCCTGAGTCACCATGCATTATCCATTCTCTGCTTCCAATCTTCGTTTCCTGTGCTGGGAATGTTGAGTGCTGGATTTTGTGTGTATTTTTGTTTCTATTTGTTTCTGTACCGTTAATTTATCTTTTTCTTCAGGAACTGAATAGAGAAATAATGCCAGAGTTCAACTGGGACCATCAGAGCTGGAGAGAGAGAGAGAGAGAATCTCGACAGGCAGACAGAGTAGAAGAAAATAAAAAGAGAGAGAAAGGGACGGAAAGGGTGGAAAAATGAGAAAGACGTAGTTCTGAATTTTTATTGAAACACCTGAAATGCTTTCTGCTAACCACTGGGAAATTCACACAGAAGAAACTTGTAAACAGTGCTGCAGAAAAATATTGTTAATCCACCGACATGTGGAAGGTTCCAGGGTCCAAAATGTACATTAAAATGGTGACTAAACATTTAGGATTAATTATACCACTATGAATGAATCTCACTTATATAACTACGCAAACTGGCATCAAGAAAATGGAAAATGGCCAAGGTGTCTTATGTCAACTAACTGTGTAGAAAAATTGTTCATAACAAATATGCTTGCAAGCTTACTCCCTCACAGTAACTATCTCTGAGCTTTAAGTAGATTAAGATCTTAGGAAATGGACCTATAGTGGACCACAATTTCCCTGATGCCGCTAAATTTGCCATTGTCCGAGGTAATGAATTGGGATATAGACAGCAAAGTTTAGATATCCATGATGTGATTTCAGGGCCAAGGTCCTGATTTTAATTTTAAGATGGGTATAGTGCACACAAGCTCCAAGCCAAGTTGCACACCCACAGTGTCTGGGTAGGTGGAGACCAGCCTTTTGCATGAATTTGGCTGGAGCTTGTTCTTCCCAAACCTGACCAGGTCCACTGCCTGGGCTGGGAATTGGCCGTCATTAGGCTGTGGACATGGGTACATGAGAATGGTTTCCAAACGTCAGTTGAGGTGAGGTGTGGCCTGCAATCATTGGTGAGGAAGGAGCCTGGAGCAAAGAAATACTGAGGCTTCCTCATGAAGCCAAAAGGAGAACTCCTGCTCCTCCTGTCATGCACGGTTACCTAAAATAAAATTATAAAACTTAACCGTAAAGCCTCATCTTGGCCCACAACCTACTACTGAGGACTCGAAACGTCAACTCTTTTCTTCTCCGCTGATGCTGCCAGACCTGCTGAGTTTTTCCAGGTAATTCTGTTTTTGTTTTGCTACTCCTGACTGGATTGTTCTAATGAAGAAGCCACCACTACTCTCCCACTCAGGACTCCAATGAATATTGTAGTTGGATCGTGATGACATCATCAGAACAGATCTGCATTTTTAAAATCTTTCACGCCAATACGTTTCCAAGTCAGAATGATGAGTGGCTTGGAGGGGAACTTCCAGGTGATGGTGCTCCCATCTAATTGCTGCCCTTGTCCTTCTAGATGGTAGTGGTCGTGGGTATGGAAGGTGCTATCTAAGGGGCTTTGGTGAGTTCCTGCAGTGCATCTTGTAGATGGTACACACTGCTCGTACTGTGCATCGATGGTGGAGGGAGTGAATGTTTGTGAATAGTGTGCTAATCAAGTGGGCTGCTTTGTCCTGGATGGTGTCAAGCTTCTTGAGTGTTGTGGGAGCTGCGCTCATCCAAGTAAGTGGAGGGTTTCCATCACACTCCTGACCTGTGCCTTGTAGATGTTGACAGGCTTTGGGGAATCAGGAGGTGAGTTACTCACCACAGGATTCCTGCCTCTGACCTGTTCTTGTAGCAATAGTATTTATATGGCTAGTCCAGTTCAGTTTCTGGTCAATGGTAAGCCCCAGGATGTTGATAGTGGGGGATTCAGTGATTCTAATGTCATTGAATGTCAAGGAAACACTGAGGGCAGAGAGGGCACAGAATACTTTGCTGGCCATGTCCTAAAGGACATAGTTGCTAGACTATATTGGAGGCTCCTCTCACCTACATCAGTCCACCTCAAATACATGATCAATAATCCACTATTTCCAATATGCTCTGCTGCTACCAACGAACAATGGCAGCAGTGCGTACCACATGCAAGATGATCTACAGCAACTTGTCAAACCTCATTCGAGAGCATCATCCAGATGTCTACAGTCTAGAAGGACAGAGGCTGCAGATGCATGGGAACACCATCACCTGGAAATTCCCTTCCAAGCCACTCACCATCCTAACTTGAAACTATATGACCATTCTTTCAGAGTTGCTGGGTCAAAATCCTGGAACTCCCTTCCTAACAGCACAGTGAGTGTACCTATTCCACATAGCCTGCAGCAGTTCAACAAGTGAGTCACCACTACCCTGTCAAGTGAGGCCCACATCACATAAATGGATTTTAAAAAAGTGGTGTTCAACATGAAGAAGTACTGATGTATCAGCTGAGGGAGAGCGGTAAGTGGTAAACAGCATGTGATTTCCTTACCCATGTTAGACCTGATGCCACAAGACTTCATGAGGTCCAGAGTCAACGTTGAGGATTCTCAGGGCAACTCCCTCTTGACTTTATACAACTGTGCTGCCACCTCTGGTGAGATAGACAGCGGGACAGAACATTTTCAGGGGTTGTGATGGAGGAATCCAGGACATTGGCTGTATGGTCTGATTCGGTGAGTATGACTATGTCAGGATGTTGCTTGATGGTCACTGGGACAGTTTTCCCCCAAACAATGCAAGCAGTGCAAAATAATTCAAAAATGTGATTGTTTCAATGGCTGTAAAAACACTCCTCGCATTGTAAATTAAGGCAAGGAATCAGGGATTAGTTGACTTTATTCAAATCCACTCTATCAACAAGCACCTTACAAATGCTAATATATGTTAATTCAGACCAACAAATGTAAATTAATGTAAAACATACATTGCTGGTGGTAAAGTCACCAAATGCAGTTCAGGAGCAGATAGAAGCAGCCATGTTTCTCTGGCCCTGAATTGTTTATTCTTTATGAAACACTTTGTAAATTTAAAGGTGCACCTTTCAGAATACAAGCAATTTTACCACACTGGAGGAATGGGCCTCCATATTAATCTTACTAGTGGCATCGGTTTATCTCAGAAGTTGATGGACTGCACCCAGGGAGTACATTGCTCCTGTATTCCATATTGTCTCTAAGGCTGTAGAGGCCAATTTGTGGGTGGCAGTCCTTTCTGCGACTGGCGCAGATGAATAAAGTTGGCCTGAAGTTGAGTGATGGTTTTTTTTTATACCTTCCAGTGGGCTCTCTTTTCCACCATATGATCATTTATTTGTCCTCTGCTTTAAACACACCCTTCCTGACTGCTTGTCACCAGGAACTCCAGTCAGCAGCAAGGACTTCCCATGCATTGACTCCAATCATGGTCAACTTGAAGCTTCGCTTGCAGATGTCATTGCATCACAGAAGTAGGCAATCTGTTAGTCTTTGCCAATAGCAAGCTCGACATAAAGCATTTCTTTGGGGATGAAGCAATCATCAGTTCAGCTCACATGACCCAGTCATCAGAATTGCTGCTGACTCAAAAGAGTAAAAATGCTGGGGATCCCTGCACGCTGGTGTACTTCTATATTTGGAACTCTGCCTTGACAGGAGATGCCCAATATTCAGCTGAGGTAGTGGAGCTGGAAGCTGTACAGCTGCTTTTCTTGCATAAGTCATTTTTAAAAAATTCATGCAGGGGATGTGGGCTTCGCTGGCTGGGCCAGCATTTATTGCCCATCCCTCGCTTCCCTTGAGAAGGTGGTGGTGAGCTGCATTCTTGAACTGCTGCAGTCCATGTGCCTTGCTACTGTAAAGGAAGCTGCTGAGAACACAAGCCTGGCGCACATGGAGCTTTATATTTTGGTTAGTTTGCTGTCAGTCCACTCTCGATTTCTCAACTTTGACAAGACAGCTGCAGCCTTATCACTTCTGCTGCTAATTTTGGCTTCACCGGCTGGCGGGTCCCACCGGCTCGGCGGCGGGTGGGCAGCCGATCGCCGCCGCCGAAATGGGCCCCACCGCCATTTTAAGTGGGCGGGCCAATTAAGGCCTGCCCAGCAGGCCACCCGACGGGAAGTGCTATGCGCTTCCTGTGCGGGTGGGGGGGATTCCCCAAATGCAAGAGTCTGCTCTTTCACGCATGCGCACAAAAGAGCGCACATATCCCTGAGGCTAAGTGCTGCCTCAGGGAGATCGCTGAAAGGCTGGCAAATATAAAAAAGTAGAACAATGAAAAATTCATTAGCACGTCCCCCTCATGTGAAAATGTCACACAAAATGGGACAAGTTAATGAAATAAACAAAAACTTTATTAAACATTTTTAAAACTGCTACCAAACCTCATCCCACCACTGGATGAGGTTTGTAAAAAAGTCACCTACCCGCCTGCCCATTGGGCCTGTGCACCAAGCCGAAGTTCACACGGACCCCTCAAAATCGTTGATGATTGGCAAGTTAAGGGCCTTAACAAGGCCTTTAATTAATGGCGGGTGCGCGTCCCACTGCTGAGCGCACCCACCGACCGAAATATCACAATGTTGCATGCTGACGTCAGGATGTCACGCAACATTTTAAGCGCTGGCATGTGGGCTCCGCCACCCGCACGCCAGCCAGAAGATTCTGCCCAGTGTGTTTATTTTTCCCAAAGATTACTGGTAAAATTGGTACTATGATAGATTTTTATTATTAGAGAGGTAAAGTCCAAAGATATAGTGAAACAATGGGAATTTGCATTCAAAGGGCAAAATATGTATAAAGGAGAGAAGGCTGTGTGTAAGAGAAGGCATTTTAAGATCTAACACAAATGTGAAAAGCCTCCAGCATCTAAGCCTCAAGCTGTTTTCTACAAGGAACCGAAGCTGAGAAAAACTCATTTTGAATTCAACTGTCCAGGGTATGTGCTTTGCCTGGGTCTGTTTAAATCTATGGGGAGAATTCTCTGTGTCACATGAGCTGAGACAGGCCAATGAACTTTAACGAAAACATTTATTTAATTTATAAACCCTTCATGAAACCTCATCCCACCCATGGATGAGGTTTCATGATAAATGCAAAAGTTGCCTGGGCTCTTCACCTGTTCGCCAACCTTAAGGTTGGACGGGCAGCTCAATTAATTACTTTAATTAGTTTTTAAATGACCTTAATAGGCCCTTGACAGTTTGGCGGGCACCCAGCCGACTCGGCTCAGTCCCATCGAACTGAGGATCTGAATGATGCACAGTGACGTTATGACGCATGCCCGACATCACCACGCCTCATTTTACATGTCAGCGAGCGGGCCCCGCCCCCACTCGCCAACACGAAGATTCTGCCCTATGTGTTTTACTGCTGCCTTAACAGAGGTCTAATTGGGATTTAGATTAATTAGGAGAGCTAGGAGTTATCATTGTAGTAATTTCTAAACCTATGCATGTCCTTAAATTCACTTTTTCTTATTAATAAAGGTTTAATTATTTTTGTAAGATACCTATAAGATTCGGCGGTCTTAGTACTATTGAATTCAAGGCATGCTACTCAGAATAAATGCAACTTGTAAAACAGTTGTGGTACTTGTTTCAAGATACCATTTGGCATTTGAGCAGTTCAGCGTTTTTATCATCGGCTGTGCCATAACAATGTGTTCAGATCCTTGGCTCATTGTCTGCTGATGTTACATCCTGAGCCATTTCCTTGGCAGTCTGTTGTGGTTTGCCATTGCCATCCACTCTCAGGGGGCAGGCTGAGGACGCAGGTCCCAAGACTACCTAAGCCAGGATGGAAATCAGACCCTGGCTGTGGATGTTATTCCGATTCACATTCTAGCCATCTAGCCAACTGAGCTAACCAGCCCCCTTTTTAAATGAAACTATGATGCAAAATATTAACCACAAGGACCTTGGATGTCTGATGTTTTGTTCTTTCCTGTAAATGCCAAACATTAGGAATAGAATTTCCACAGATGTTGTGTCATCTCCCAAAGCAACAACGTCTGTAGGAGATTGGTGAAGGCATAAACCCTAGAGAAATGAGGGGCTGAATTTTACATCCCGGGTGAGTGTTCAATCTGATCTGTCGCAAAATTGCGTGAGATGATGTCGGGCAAGCGTCCTGGCGTCATCCCATGCTGGCGCGATATTTCGCTCGGCGGGCACGCACAAAAGCCAGAAGTGTGCTCACCGTCAATTAAGAAGGCAATTAAGCCCATTAATGGCGCAATTGTCTCCAATTCTTCATGGCCCATGCAACCTTACGGTCGGTGGATGGGCAAATCGGCCAGGCGGACTTTGCTTTTTTCATGAAACCTCATCCAAGGGCGGGATGATGTTTCTGTCATTAAATAATAAAAATAAAAAATAGAAACCTGTGAACCGCATTTTTATCATTTATATGTTCAGGTGCCTGATTGTGATGCTTGGACATTTTTTTCCTGACTTTCAAAACTTTATTTCCTGGTTTCCGGGTCTGCAGCTCCTTGAGGCAGGGAGCTTTCTCTCAGCGTTCGTCCGAGGCCACGGAAACATCATCGCCCATCCTTCTCATGCCTCCACCCCGGCAGCGCTGAATTTTGCAGTGCGCGCTTCACGCTAGATGGCTATTAATTGGCCAGCCAGCGTGAAATCGCAATCGGGAGGCCAACCATGGGTGGCGGCCCATTGCCCAACCGCTCGCGGGCTTGCCGATTGCCGCCGCACACCAAGCTGAAAACTCATGCCAAGGTATCGGCTGTTTGCATAGCTTCTCTGAAATTTTCTGCCCATCGCTGGCCCTCACCTCCCAGCACTGTGAGCACTTATGGGCACACTTGTGGGAATTAAAGCATTGATCTGCAATGTGACAAGTGAACCTTGGGTAAACTCAGGGTTTAAACACCTTCATCCTCATAGTAATGATGCAAAATGGGCACAGGCTTCGCTCTACACTGTTGAGGCACTTTTCGCAAAAATCAGCCAATTTGGGAAGCCCAGATATTGCCTGAGCAAACAGCTGGTCATGCATCACAAAACCAATTTTCCTTCCTCCCCACTTTACTGACAAGGAAATCAGACATAACTGGCAGCAATTTTAACCTAACCCATCTGTTGGGAAAATAATGGCATCAGGTGCAACAATAGTTTTCCACTCCACCTGATTTTATTCTAATTGAAATCAATCGAGAGAAATACTGGGCAAGTATTAAACCAACATTCCATCCAATCGTGTGGGTTTACTGCCTGGTGAGATAAGTTACAATTACCTGCTATTCTCTGCTAGATCACTATGGGGCGAATTTCATCCAGAAGGATAAACTAGTAAAACTTGGGAATGACTGGTAATTGTCCGAACTGGAGTTCCATTTTAAGGTTGACAAGTCCAGTTCGGACCAGTAACAGTCATTTCCCAATTAGAGTTTTACTGGTTTTTCCTTCTGGGCTTTGGGGTAATGTCCCCAGTTCGGCTGTTGTAATGTCACCTGGTGGAAACCCCATTTAAACACACATATGAGATGCCTCCCAATGCCATCCCGACATCCCACCCAGCCCCAACCCTGGATTTCCCTCCCTCCACCATTGCCAAGATTAGTGCTGGCAGCCCCTTCCTCACTTACCCCATAACAATGTCAATGGAGCTAGAGGGGGCTAGGGGAGAGGGAGTTCCCACAAGGCACCAAATAATCGAATTTGACAGCCCTGGTGTTTAACAGCTAAAACGAAGCAAGTTAAAATAAATATAATCTCGGAATACATAAATTAAAAAATGCTATAATTATGTTCCAATCACTCCTGCTAAGACCAAATGCCATTCGCCCTTCTGGCCCCTCAAATTCCATTGATCTCTTGCAACTGTTTCAACACTGCCATTTTATCCCAAAACATTCTGCCATTAACTGACTTAAACTCACTCTTAAAATAACCAATAAGCAGTGAAGATACATAATTACATACATGTCAGTAAATCACAGCCTCATTTGTAGGTTTGAGACTTGAATCCTGTTCAAAGAGTATTCAAAAATTGGCAATTCCACAACAAATGTAAAATCTCCTTGAATATAACATATTTTCTCAATCAAATGGTTGCACATGATATGCCAAAAGCAAGGAACAAATAAAGATCAATTATTCTGATGTGTGATTTGAATAGCTCCATTATTAATAGCAATCTTTTCCAAGTTATGTCTTCAAACTATTGCATATTGAAGGGTAACACAGATGCGCGTGTCATCTTCAACCCATCTTAGAAGGAACAAATCATTAAAACATTTTGTGGTGATCATAGTTATAATTAATCCCTCTTCAGTTTAAAATGACCTAAAATGAATTTACCGATTTACTTTAACATCAGAAACACAGTGGCCCCAATTTTTCTTATAATCTGATTTCTACCTATTTACATGTTGTGTAAATGGCAAATGTGTATGGGTTCCAATACAAATTATGCCAACTTGGCATGGAGTAAAACATATACACCATCTGTTTGTTGGGGTAGACATGTAAATATAAAATAAAAATGTATTGATATATAATATAAATGTAATATATACTGAAAGTATTTAGCCAGCTACTTTATAAGCCTGGACTTTCTCCCAATCTTCTATCAGATGAAAGATCAGGGGAAACTCTGAAGAAACAAAGTAAAAAGCCATTGCGGGCACCCCACAGGGTTTGCACTGATCTTCAACTGAAATTACACTGGGACAAAGGAAGAGCTTTGTGGGTGGCCCGCTCCAGAAATTTTACACATTGAAATTTTCCAGTTGTTTGCCTGGACACTGATGGGAAATGTGAATCCAAACATTTTTTTTTTTGCAATGGAGAATCCTTATCACTTTTAGGCCATAATTCAAATTCATATAATTTAATTTGCTAATTATATTCCAAATAAGGATGTCTTTTCCAATTCTGCAAGTTCAGAGCACGATATGGCTCTGTGATGGCTCAGTGGGTCAACTGAGGTGAGGTGTACAACTGAACTTTGGAGATGATTTGTGTAAAGGGTGAGGTGACACTCAATGTTTCAGTACTTCTAGCTTCAGGCACAATACTTCTTGGGAAGAGAGAAATGATCACACAGACTCTGCTCCCAACTAACAGCCAGTGCCCTTTGCTAGAGAGTACATGTCTGTGGATACTGGGTAAGGTAGGTTTGGTCTTGGCCATGATGCTCCTCCCTCCCCTATCCTTTTTTCAAACCCCTTCATAATTTCATGCCCTCCCTATCTTTGTAACTGCCACCAGCTCTATACCCCTGTAGCCCTGATGCGTCCTTTGCTTTAATCCTCAACATTGGTGGCCATGCCTTCAGCAGCCAAGGCCCTAACTTTGGAACTCCTTCCCAAAACCTTTCTCTCTCCTCCTTTAAGGTGTTCCATAAAATCAAACTCTTTGACCAAACTTTTTGTCATCTGTAATACTTCCAATGTGATATGGTTTCAGATTCTGTTAAATAATGCTCCTGTGAAGCGCCTTGAGGTGTCTTACTAAATCAAAGATGCCACATATGTGCGACTGTGATAGCTGTTAAACAGCTTGCTCACACATGGAAAATGAGCTTGAGGCAATGTAAAAGAGGGTAGCCAGTGAATGTGGCATTGCACCTGTTTATCAGTAGGCTGATTCAGGGTAAGCAGTGAAACATTGGAGGGGGCAAAATAAAAGTTAAGCATGAGGAAATAGAGTAAAAGCAAACCATGATAGGGTCCTGCCATTAAATTTGTTCAAACTTTCCCACTCCTGACATTTCTAGGCCTTCCTACACAAATATTGGGGCCATTGTGAACATGATTACCCAGAATTTCAGGAGAACTTGCACAATTGAGGGGGTCAATTAATGAGGGTTTTAAGATGATTAAGGTGTTTTTTGGGGTAGTCATGTAAATATAAAATTAAAAAAACCAATAAATCCAATAGGGAATTCAGGGAAAGCTTCTTGGTTAGAACATGGAACTCACTCTCACAAGTTGAGGCAAAAAACATAGATGCATTTGGGCACAGAAACACCTGTTTGGACTAATTCAGTAGAATGGCTTGTTTCTCTAAGCTGTAGACTCATTCTAATGGCAGCAAAGCTGCATTGCTCAGGTGTTTAATATTCTGCTGCAGTTGAATTGTTAGTATTTGAATATTTTGTAAAGCGCCCTTTGCTTGTGTTCAGTCCACTGAGAGAGAAACAGAAAAACAAAGGAAATAAATCAGCCACAACAACAGTCACTCTTTTGATCCAGCTAAACTGTATTTTTAGGTATAATTCTAATAGATTACTGCGACTGGCACCCTTAGCTAAGTTGCAACAAGCTAATTAAGATAGATCCCATCTTTCTGAAAAATAAATATTTTCTTCTTTTCCTAATGGATACTTTCTTTCAATTAAATAGACTTCATGCATTCATAAATTACACCTCCCCCACATGAATTTCAGTGTCAGATTAATCAAAGATTTTTGAAAGAGTTGAATGCATTAATTGCAATACTTTTGTAGGCATTACAGGATCGTGTTTGCATCACTTCTCAGTTACATAAATAATGTATACGTTGCAGGGCTGCAAATTTGCATTCCTTCCTATGTAATCCACCATAAATGCAGTGGGAATACAGGGAAAATCTCAGAAATTAGGGCTGAACCTTTGCTCTCCACAAGGTCACTGATGTTGGAACAGGCATGGTTAGAGGAGGGGCGGGGTCTCTATGTTTTGTTTTTCCTTAGTCTGGGAATTCAAGTATACCAACACTCAAATGAATGAATGCTCAGTGTATGAGTGTTTGCTTCATGCAATAGCACCTTAGGAGTTACAATCAATGTGGGCAATTTGTATCTACAGCACACCTCATCTACAGCAGAATGTGCAGATGAATCAAGGAGTATAGGCCTTATGGCCTGTACACCTAATGTCCATTGGAGCTGGAGGCTTGCTCCCAGGACTGAACCTCTGAAGAAGTGGTAATCCCTATGAATGGTATTGTAATGATGGAGCCGTTTTCTAGTACCTACAGCCGTTTGCTGTGGTGAACATCCTAACTCTTATGCTGGGGTAATACATCATAGAGTTTCAGTTTTCCTCTGTTTTGTAACTAATTTTTCACCTACTAAACAAAGGACTCTCTTCGCTTAATGTAGTCCTATGGATGCAAGCACAGCAATCTCTGAATAAAATACATCAATGTTTCTGCATCTGTCATATAATTTGTAGCCTGACATTACCCAGGAAAACATATGAACTTTATGCAATTCAATAAAAATTGATATAACATAAAATAAATGAAGCACCCATTAACACTGAATTCTTTCTGCTGCTGCTGCATTAATTCTGTACATTCTGTAAATTTTGCACTGTTTGTTTTAATAGACTTCTAATAGCAACATTGAACCATGTGATTGTGTTAGAACCTGAAATTTCTGTATTATAAATTCTAATGGACTTGACACCAACTTCTTTAACATATGAAGTCCATTGTTTGAAATTATATCACCAATAGCCACTGAGGGGTGGATTTGATGACATGATCATTCTTTGAGATACATTTGTTCGCTTGCAATACACTTATGGGTAATTCCAGAAAAAGGAAATATACTGTAAGATAGTCACTACCAGATCAAATGAGAAACTTAATTTGCCATATTTGAATCTGAAGTTGCATTAAAGAACTTCCTCACTCATTTTAATGGACTCCATCCTGTGCTCAAATTCAACTTTGAGATGGAGCACTCAAATGAGCTCCCTTTCCTCGATGTGTTGATTGAGAAACCTGCCCGTGGGTTCTCTACTACTGTCTACCACAAGCCTACCTTCAGTGGTTAATATATACTTTGAGTCCCACATTTCTTCGCACTTTAAAATTGGAGGAGGTGGTGGCATAGTGGTATTCTCACTGGACTAGTATTCCAGAAGACCCAGGGTAAGTCTCTGGGGGCCTGGGTTTGAATCCCACCATGGCAGATGGTGAAATTTGAATTCAATAAAAATCTGGAATTAAAAGTCTGATGATGATCACGAAACCATTGCCGACTGTTGTAAGAACCCACCTGGCTCACTAATGTCAGATCTGCTGCCCTTACTTGGTCTGGCCTACATGAGACTCCAGACCCACAGCAATGCCCTCTGAACAGCACAATTAGAGATGGGGAATAACTGCTGGCCTAGCCAGTGATGCCCATATCCCGTGAACGAATTTTTAAAAACTTTGTAAATAGGGCCCGAGCCATTTGCTTACTGTGCAAGCTTGATGCTGAAATAGGGTGCATGCTGCAGGATAATGGCTACTTTGATTAGATCATTGCTCACTGTATATGGTGCAAACTCATGAATGGGCCTAAGCCCATTGAAATGCTGCCACTTTCAGTATTGAAAAGTGCCCAGGCTACCTTAGATTACCAATGTAAGGGTAAAGTGTCCCAAAAATTTGAACAACACGCTGTTACCATGCAGTAGCAACATGAGTGGTATTCTCCATTAACAGGATGCAGCTGTCAAGCCAAAAAGATTCTGCCTTTTGCACAAATGAGTAATACAGTATATGAATTTCAGTGCTGGTGTGATGGCAGGTATGTAAGCCGTATGTCTCAAAGGCTGGCAGATCGAATCAAACAGCATATCCCTTTGGCTATTCACAACAGGCAAAGTACTGACCATACCCAATCAGCCTGCGCTTGCAAAGCTCAAAACATAGGCTGGAATTGGACATTTAGCATTCTCGCTGCATTTTCCAGTTCAGCTGCCACTGCGACTGAGCCAGAAAATTTGCCCATAGTGTCCAACATCAGATGTGGTTCTGCAATTGGACAACACATGCTAAACAATCCTGGTGATGCTAAGAATTACACTGAAAACCAATTCAAGATTATTAGATGGGCTTGCAGTGTGGCTCACTTATGCATGCTAGAAGCTACATATATTCACACATAGGGCCCTGTCCTTTGCAGACAGAAGGAGCATGTCCATGCATTGCAGCTTTGTCAACTAAAGCTTGATGGACAACCATTCCCTGGTTCATTCCCATGGCAATGCCTTAAGAAATCAGAGTCAACCTACCTGGTTTGAATTTAGACCAAAGCTTGTCAGTTAACTGTTTTCTGGTGCATTCTCCATAGCAATGCCTCTGCCAATAAGAGTCCGCTTGCCAACCAATCAGCACTCTGGTCTTATGCAGTATAAATTGTTGTTCCTTCACTATTGGTATTCATGTGAACTATCCCAATGAGTACATGACAAAAAACTTCAACAGCATGTCTCTTTTTTCAGCAATACTCAATGATAATGGGAATGTCTTTACATATAGAATTATGTGAATCAGGAACTTGCTACCACATAGAATGGCTAAAGCAGATATAATTGCTGAATTTAAGGTCAGTAGCAAGCATTTATGATAAATGTACTCATGTGCACTGTCCTGATTACCAGAGTAGACTGAGGTGGGTGACTGTTTAGCCTTGCCTCCCTTGATTTTAACTCCTAAGTGCCTATTGTATGAAATTGTCATACAGAGCTTTCATCCATTTGAGCATTTGTGTACTTGATTAACAATTTGGCCCTTTTTTCACACTCGCTTAAAGAAAGAAATAATTACATTTTTAGAATGACTCTCACAACTTTAGGGTGCCCAACAGTACTTTGTGGCCAATTAAGTGCTGTTGTAATGTGGGGAACATGGCAGCCAATCTGCACGCAACAAGCTCCCACAATCAACAATGTGATATAACTAGATAATTTTTTATTAATGAAGTTGATTGAGGAATAAAAATTAGACAGAGCATTGTAGATAACTCTTATGCTTGTCCTTGAAACTGCATTATAGTTCTCTCCACCTGAGAGAACATATAGGCCTGAAATTTTCAGGTGGCGGGCAGGCTGTTCGGGAGCGGGCACGGGCTGGTGCGAAGCCGATAGCCGCCTGCGATTGGCTGCGTGCCGCTATTTTACACGGGCGGGCCAATTAATGTGTAATGCACAACCGGTCACGCAGAGCTACCTATGCGGGTGGGGGGAGGAGGGAGAGTCGGGGCCTGCGCTCTTTCGTGCATGTGCATGAAAGAGCGCAGAAATCTCCCTGAGGCACGGAGCTGCCTCAGGGGGAACAAGTTAATGATAAACATTTTCAAAAATAATGTTAAAAATTATTTAAACATGTCCCCTCTTTTGACAGTGTCACATGGGCTGGGACATGTTTGTGATTTCAGCAAATTTTATTTAATGATTTTTTTAAACCTTCAGGAAACCTCATCTCGCCCGTGGATGAGGTTTCCTGAAAACCGCAAAGGCCGCTTGGGCTCTTCTGCCTGCTAACCTTAAGGTTGGATGGGCAGCATTGATAATGAGCTTAAGTGCTTTTTAAATGACCTTAATAGGCTGTTGACGGGCGCAGCTGACTCCAATGTACGCCCACCGATCGAAAGGTAGAAATGAAGCCTAATGGCATTGGGACGTACACCCAACGTCATCTCGCGTCATTTTGCGTGTTGGCATGTCGGTCCCGCCCCTGCACGCCGACGGCAATATCCTGGCCTTGGGGCTTTGGCATAATATCACACCTTGAAGGTAGCACTTTCAACAGTGCAGTACTTGCTTACTGCCACACTGGTGTAACGGCCTCGATTTTTATACTGAAGTCTCTGTAATGGGGCTTAAACCCACAACCTTCTCATTCAGAGGTAAGGGGATTCCCAACTGAGCCAAAGCTGATAACTCAATTTTTCTTTCCCTCTCTATTTCTCTGACTGTGTTGATTTGACGTTGAATTTACTCACTCAAATTTACATTTCCTTCTCATCCTTTGCACTGTTTATTTCACAATTCTTCAGCCCGATCAGTTAAGTAGATGCAGAGTTACTTATCCAGTAACATTAGGTCTCAGATGCCTGGATTCTGTCGCTGTACCATTATCAGATCCCACTTTTGGCAACTTACATTTCAAAAAAATACAGAAACCTAATTGTACAAGGGAATGTCCCACTAATGGCAGAGGCCATTAGATATCCTGCCACAGCAAAATCTGGCCCGATAAAATCAGTTGGCACTCCTTTATTATTCAATGTTGGAATACTAGAGATCGTAAAAATGATATAATTTAAAAATAACATGACATCCATGACAGGACCTCCCACATAAATTTAGTGGCACCTTAACTTGGTCAGGAACACAATTTCCAGATAATTGAAATGTTCCCAATGATAAGACATGGAAAATTCTGTGTAGTGAACTTTTCCACAAGATCTCTGGATGGTGAATTCATTTCAAATTCTGTTAGCATTAGTGTAGTCTTAAGGAACAGGTGAGGCATCATATGTGCAAGGAGCTAAAAGGTGATTTGGAATGTAAGCCCCCTCGGGAATTCTTGCCATACTAGCGAGAGCTCGGTACCTTTCCTACTTTAGCAGCTCCTGCACATGCCACTCCAGGCATTAGTCAATCAGCAACATCAGAAAGGATTTCTCAGTTCACTGATTCATCACTTAAAAGCATCAATTGCTTCATCTTTCTTCCTGTCAAACTCAAAGCAGTAAGTCAGAATAAAATAGTCTTTCTTTGCCACTGTAAGATTTTTAAATGTCATGGGGCCCATTTACAGCACTTAACAGAACCTTCAGCAAACTAAACTGTTTTCATAAAATGAAGAAAGAGTTTAAATTTAATGAATATGCTGCTTGCGATGTAATAACTAATGACTGTGTTTATCAGATCCTCTATTAACTTGATTCACAAGATACCGTATCTACTCGAGTAATGGCCGATCTCATGTATCAGTCGACTCCCGACTTTGGCCAAAAAATTCAAACACTTTGTACTTACCACCCGCTCACTGCTGAAGTCATGAAGTCACCTCACCCTAGTGCAGACCTACTCATTGATAGAGTCATAAAATAGTACACCACTGTTTAGCTCCTTGTGTCTGCGCACATCAGCAGGTGCAGCCAAGGCTACCATCTCATTGGTGCATGCTGCATTCTCGCTGATCCTGCCCTCTAATATGGCAACATGGTATCAAAAAGGAAAAGCAGTCCAGCTCAAACTTAAAGCCGTTGATATTGCAGAGCAGACGAGTAATTGTTCAGCAGTTAGAGAGTTCAAGATATCGGAGAGATTGGAGGAAGATCTCAACACAGCTTAGGTAGATGCCGAAGAATAAAGGTGCAAAAGGACGAAATCCTAACATGTGACTGCAGTTGGAAAATTAAGTTTCAAAATACGTCAGTGAAAATCGCCAGAATGGACTCTCAGTTTCTCGCCCTGAAGCAAGCAAAGCCATCCCTGGATGGTATACTAGGTTTATGTAGAGAAACAATTTTGTATTTCGACAGAAGACCAAGGTTTCACAGCGTCTCCCAGCAAAACTTGATGACAGGCTTATCATGCTTCAGTGGTTTATAATCCAACCTTGACTAAAGAATGGATACAGATTGGCCCGGGTTGGAGGCATGGATGAGACTCCCAGGAATTTTGACATGTCAGCCAGTCAAATGGTGAGCAAAGTTGGAGGGAAAGCAGTGTTAGCGAAGGCAACTGGCCATGAAAAAACTAAATGAAATTGTATAAATTTGTTCATATTGCATTTGTTTTTGATGAATTTGATAATTTGATGAATTTAGTGCACACAGATTAATGTCTGTCTCCATGGGGGTCATTATTTATTTAGTTATAAATAATAATTCAATAATAAAAATACATTTTGGCTCCTTTTGTGCTACCTTTGGGGGAGGGATTGGCAGGAACAGTCTCTGATCTGGCAATCCTGCAATAGGGAGACAATTGGAAAGGGTATATTTCAACCCCTCAAAAATATTACTGGTGTAAAAGTTAACCCTCTACTTTTTGGCTAAAAATTTTGTCCTGGAAACTTGACATTTAGATGAGTACATATGGTAATTACAGATCAGATAGGCCTTTCAATCCAGAAACATCCTAAAGTTCACCCACTTCTTGCCCAATTGCCTCTTAAGTTGTTTCAGGATTTTCTCTGGGTTTCTGATCATTGATGAAAATTAAAAACGGCAGTGACTCCAACACCAGTCCCTCAGGCCCCACATTTAGTATTTCCCTATCCCAATCCCCCAAGAAGGACCTATTATTTTTACTTTATCTCCCAGCCAATTTATTAGGCACATCCAAGAGTTTCCCTGAATCCCCATAGCTCCCAGCTTAATTTATGGATATTTGTATGGAACCCTGACAAATATCTCCTGGAAGATTAGGTACAACATGTTGTAGGGCTTATCCAAAGTCTGCTTGGGATGTTATATCCTCCAAAAATGCCAACAACATTGGTGAGGCAGGATCTTCCCCTGATGTTTTGTGTCCTGTTAATCAAAGTAACAGATGATCTTCAGATTTACCCCTGGCACTTGACTTCATTATTTTGTATGAGTTTGCTAGACTAAACTGTATGAGTCTTGAGTTATTACATGATTCAGTGCTTTTGGTGGCAGACAGCCAATTGAGGAATCAGATCTGTTTTTCTGAAACCAACCAAAGGCTTGTTGGGAAGAAAAATATTGTGTGACCCAATTATTTGTCTGCTATTACATCTGATTAGGTCTATGCCTTACGACATAGTGCTCCTCCCATTCTTCTGCTACTCAAATAGTTTCTCTATTGTCATTAAACAATTAACAATTAAAATAGCTCTGAAGAAGAGTAATTCGGGCTCGAAATGTTAACTCTGTTTCTCTCTTCACAGATGCTGACAGACCTGCTGAGTTTTTCCAAATTTTCTGCTTTTATTTAAAATTAAAAAATGAATAATTACAATAAATTCATCACTGACAGTTTTACATTGTTGTATGTTGGTTGTACCTGGCTAAAGAATGGTTGATGAGACAAAGGTATGTCTGAACAATAACTGGTATATTGGATGAACATAACTATACACACAACATATAAGACTAAGTATTACTCAGTCTAGTCCATGAGCATGCTCTCTCACAACTCTTGGTCATGTGTCTCTTACATCAACATATGGGTGGTACTGTTTCTCCAGTCCCACACATTAACCCTCTCAACATGAACATCCCCACAAGTCTTTGTCCATACATATTTTACATTTATATTTACATACTAAGCCACTTCCCCCCTAAGCCTCTGACTTCAGAGATTCCAGTGGACTGGAGGTTTCACGACTCCCCCTGATCATGACTTGGAAGACCGGTCGTGTTTCTTCAGACTTCTTTGCTTTGACTTGGTTGGTGTGTGAAAACAATAACAATTGGGTAATTATATTAGGTGATTTCAACTTTCCCAACATTAATTGGGATAGACATAGTGTTAAGGGCCTGGATGGAGTGGATTTCTTGAAATGTGTACAGGAGAACTTTTTAGGTCAATATGTAGAGGGTCCAACAAGGGATAGTGCAGTGCTGGACCTAATTCTGGGGAATGAAGCTGGACAGGTGGCTGAGGTGGTGGTGAGGGAGCATTTTAGTGTTAGCGACCACAACAAGGTACAGTTTAAGTTTGTTATGGACAAAGAAATAGACAAGTTGCAAAAAAATGTTTTGGATTAGGGGAGAGTAGATTTTTGTAAAATAAGGCAAGATCTGACCAAGGTAGACTGGGAACAGCTACTTGTGGGGAAATCTACAGAGGAACAGTGGCGGGGGTGGGGGTGGGTGGGGGGGGGGGGTGGCATTCAAAAAGGAAATGAGGAGGGTACAGGCTCAACATTTTCCCTCTAGGCTGATAGGAAGGAGTAACAAGCCCAGAGAACCATGCATGACTAGAGATATTCAGGTTATGATGAGAAAGAAAAGGGAGGCTTTTAGCAGGTACAAGGGAAGCAAATCAGCGGAGGCATTAGTGGAGTACAGAAAGTGCAGGGTGGAGCTTAAGAAAGCAATTAGGAGAGCAAAGAGGGGATATGAGAAAGCTCTGGCTGGTAAAAGTAGGGAAAATCCCAAGATATTCCATAAGTATATCAATGGGAAGAGGATAACCAGGGAAAGAGTAGGGCCCATAAGGGATCAAGGGGGCAGTCTGTGGGTGGACCTAGAGGACATCGCTAGAGTGAATGAATACTTCACATCCGTCTTCACCCAAGAGAATGAGGATGAGGTATCGAACTCGAGGAGAGAGACTGTGAGATTCTTAAGCAAATTGATATAGGGAGTGACAAGGTATTGGAAATGTTGGCAGGCTTAAAAGTGGACAAATCTCCAGGTCCAGAAAATTTGTGTCCCAGACTGCTGAGGGAGGCAAGGGAGGAGATCACAGGGGCTCTGACCCAAATTTTTAATTCCTGTCTGGCCACAGGGGAGGTGCCAGAGGACTGGAGAACAGCTAATGTGGTTCCGCTATATAAGAAGGGTTGAAGAGATAAGCCAGGGAACTACAGGCCAGTGAGTCTCATGTCAGTGGAAGGGAAACTATTGGAGAAAATTCTGAAGGAGAGAATCTATCTCCACTTGGAGAGGCAAGGTTTGATCAGGGATAGTAAGCATGGCTTTGTCAGAGGGAGGTCATGCCTAACAAATTTGATTAAATTTTTTGAGGAGGTGACCAGGTGTGTAGATGAGGGTAGTGCAGTTGATGTAGTTTATATGGATTTCAGCAAAGCCTTTGACAAGGTCCCACATGGGAGGCTTATAAAAAAGGCAAATGCACATGGGGTACAGGGTAATTTGATAAGGTGGATTCAAAATTGGCTTAGTTGTAGGAGACAGAGGGTGATGACAGAAAGATGCTTTAGTGACTGGAAGCCAATGTCCAGTGGCGTACCACAGGGATCTGTGCTCGGTCACCTATTATTCATCATTTTTTAAACAACATAGATGACTATGTGGGGGGGCAGGATTAGTAAGTTTGTGGATGACACAAAGATTGGTTGGGTGGTTACTAGTGAGGTTAAGCTTGGGCTACAGGAAGATATAGATGGGATGGTCAAATGGGCAGATAAGTGGCAGATGGGATTTAACCCTGAAAAGTGTTTGGAAGGAATAATTTGACAAGGAAGTATTCAATGAACAGCATGACACTAGGAAGTTCTGAGGAACAAAGGGACCTTGGCGTTTGTGTCCATAGAACTCTGAAGGCAGAGGGGCATGTTTGTGGGGTGGTGAAAAATTCATATGGGACACTTGCCTTTATCAATCAAGGCATAGATTATAAAAGTAGGGAAATCATGTTGGAGTTGTATAGAACCTTGGTGAGGCCACAGCTGGAGTACTGTGTGCAGTTCTGGTCGCCACATTATAGGAAGGATGTGGTCGCACTGGAGGGGGTGCAGAGGAGATTCACCAGGATGTTGCCTGGGATGAATCATTTAAGTTATGAAGAGAGGCTGGATAGACTTGGGTTGTTTTCATTGAAGCAGAGAAGACTGAGGGGTGAACTGATCAAGGTGCACAAGATTATGAGGGGCATGGACAGGGTGGATAGGGAGAAGCTCTTCCCCTTAGTTGCAGGGTCAGTCACAAGGGGACATAAGTTCAAGGTGAGGGGCAGGAGATTTAGGGGAGATGTGAGGAAAAACTTTTTTACCCAGAAGGTGGTAACGGTATGGAATGCACTGCCTGGGAGGGTGGTAGAGGCAGATTGCCTCACATCCTTTAAGAAGTACCTGACTGAACAATTGGCACATCATAACATTCAAGGCTATGGGCCAAGTGCTGGTAAATGGGATTACGTAGGTAGGCCAGGTGTTTCTCATGTGTCAGTGCAGACTAGATGGGCCAAAGGGCCTCTTCTGCACTTTGATTCTGTGGTTCTGTGTTTGGTAAGCACTGCAATGTCTGTGCATTGTCGGTTTGTGACTGGCTCTTCCAAGTGTATAATGCATGATTCTCTTTCAGGAATGAATATAAGATTTCTCCTGTCCCTTCTTATCGTGCCTTCTGGGGTATGTATTAAATTGGACCATTGTTGATCATCATTCGTTTGGACAATGACTCCTTCTCTCCCTTGGTCTCTTATCTATATTTTGTCCCCTCCCTTCAACCTGGGCAGGTTGCTAGTACAGTACCTCTGGTGTTCTCAGTCCTCAACTCTCTGATACTGCCGGATTTCCACCCCTGGGATTAATTTCTTGGATAGGATGGGAAGCTGTGTTTGAAGCTTTCTGCCCATCAGCAGTTCAGATGGTGCTACTCCACATTGCCATGGAGTAGACCTGTATGTTAAAAGTGCAATTGGAAAATCCAGGTTCTTCTTTAAGAGGATTTTAATAGTGTGAATGCCCCTTTCTGCCTCACCGTTGGATTGGAACAACCTAAGGGAACTGGTGACGTGTGGGAATCCATAGTTCTCGACGAAATGGGTGAAATAGTTAATGACGAATTGTGGACTGTTATTGGACACTACCTGGTCCAGAATGCCATGTGTTGCAAAGACTCCTTTCAAAGCCTGAAAAATCGACTCAGTGGTCTTAGTGCATAAAAGTTTCACCTTGATCCACCTGAAGAAGTAGTCAATGATTATAGGGAAAGGTTTTCCATTATACATAAATAGATTCATTCCTAGACATTCCACGGTCAAGTGGGGAACAGAATGGGAATAAGGGGCTCCCATTGGTCTGATCTGTGCACTGCGCTCACTTGCCACTGAAAAATAATTTCTTCCACAGATCTTGATATTGCTAGCACAGGATTCCTAGCCTCTGACCTGCTCTTGTAGTCACAGTATTTATATGACTAGTTCAGTTTAGTTTCTAGTCAATGGCAACCCACAGGATATTGATAGTGGGGGATTCAGCAATTGTAATGCCATTGACTGTCAAGAGACAGTGGTTAAGATCTCTCTTATTGGAGATGGTCTTTGCTGGACAGTAGTGTGGGGTGAACGTTACTTGCCATTTGTCAGCCCAAGCCTGGATATTGTCCAAGTCTTTCTGGTTTTGGACATGGACTGCTTCAGTATCTAAAGAGTCGTAAATGGCGCTGAACAATTTCCAATCATCAGTGAACATCACCACTTCTGACCTTATGATGGAAGGAAGGTCATTAATGAAGCAGCTGAAAATGCCGGGGATGCTACCCTGAGGAACTCCTGCAGTGATGTCCTGGAGCTGAGATGACTGAACTCCAACAACCACAACTATCTTCCTATGTGTTAGGTATGACCCCAACCAGTGGAGAGTTTTCACCCTGATTCCCATTGACTCCAACTTTTCTAGGGCTCCTTGATGCCACACTCAGTTAAATGCGGCCTTGATGTCAAGGGCAGTCACTCTCACCTCATGTCTGGTGCTCATTTCTTTTTTCCATGTTTGAACCAAGGCTGTAATGAGGTCAGAAGCTGAGTGACCCTGGCAGCACCCAAACTGTGCGGCAGTGAGCAGGTTATTGCTAAACAAGTGCCTCTTGGTAGCACTGTTGATGACCCCTTCCATTACTTTACTTATGATGTAGAGTACACTGATGGAGTGGTAATTAGCTGGGTTGGATTTGTCCTGCCTTTTGTGTACATGACATACCTGGGCAATTTTCCACATTACTGTATAGATACCAGTGTTGTAGCTGTACGGGAACAGCTTGGCTAGGGGCATGGAAGGTTCTGGAGCACAAGTCTTCAGTACTATTGCCGGAATATTGTCAGGCCCCATAGCCTTTGTAGTATCCAGTGCCTTCAGCTGTTTCTTGATATCACTTGGAGTGAATCAAATTAGCTGAAGACTGGGGCCTGTAATGCTGGGGTCCTCCGGAGGAGGCCAAGATGAATCATCCACTCGGCACTTCTGGCTGAAGTTTGTTGCAAATGCTTCAGCTTTATCTTTTGCACTGATGTGCTGGGCTCCTCCATCATTGAGGATGGAAATATTTGTGGAGCCTCCTCCTGTAATGAGTTGTTTAATTGTCCATCACCATTCATGGCTGGATGTGGCAGGACTGCAGAGCTTAGACCTGATCCGTTGGTTGTGGAATTGCCTAGCTCTGTCTATCACTTGCTGCTTATGCTGTTTGGCACGCAAGTAGTTTTGTGTTGGAGCTTCACTAGGTTGACACCTCATTTTTAAGTATGCCTGACATGCCCTCCTGCACTCTTCATTGAACCAGGGTTGATCGCCTGGCTTGGTGGTAATAGCAGAGTGGAGAATATGCTAGGCCATGTGGTTACAGATTGTGTTTGAGTACAATTCTGCTGCTGCTGATGGCCCACAGTTCCTCATGGACACCCAGTATTGAATTGCTAGGTATTTTTAAAATCTATCCCATTTAGCATGGTGGTAGTGCCTCACAACATGATGGAGGGTATCTTCAGTGTGAAGACGAGATTTCGGCTCCACAAGGACTGTGCGGTGGTCACTCCTACCAATATTGTCATGGACAGATGAATCTGCAGCAGGCAGGTTGGTGAAGATGAGGTCATGTATGTTTATCTCTCTTGTTAATTCCTTCACCACCTACAGCAGACCTAGTCTAGCAGCTAGGTCCTTTAGGACTCAGTCAACTCGGTCTGTGGTGGTGCTACCAAATCAAGCTTGGTGATGGACATTGAAGTTCCCCACCCAGAGTGCATTCTGCACCCTTGCTATCCTCAGTGCTTCCTCCAAGTGGTGCTCAACATGGAGGAGCACTGATTCACCAGCTGAGAGGGTGGATGTGGTACATGGTAATCAGCAGGAGGTTTCCTTGCCCATGTTTGACCTGATGCAATGATACATGGGGTTCGGATTAAAGCAAACATGATTAAAGCAAAATCTGGCAAATGGAGTAATAAAGTTCATTAACAATTTAGATTGTTTGTCTAATGGCACTGCCAAAAACTGCTACTGGCATTGAGCTTCGAGAACATTGTACTCTTGGAGGATTTAGTCCAGCTGTCATCCAGTGAGGACATTGGACGAATTTCTCTCGCTACAGCTTTATTGAGTTGAGTCAAGTCCACACAGATGTGAAGGGAACTGTTTAGTTTCAGAACCAGAAATATTCTGGTGCACCACTCTGCAGGCATAGTAATGGGAGAGATGACTCCCATCTTGGTCACGCCTCCAAGTTGCAGTGGGACCTGTTTCATGAGTGGATGCAGTATATTCCTTGGTGTGAAAAGATACAAGTTTAGTATCTTTCTCAGAATTATGCTGTATTTAGCCTTCAGCCTTCTCAAACCAGTGAATAACATTGCAAAGTCCTTTCTGAAGTCAGGCCTAGATCCTTGCTGATTTATTTCCCCAACCTTTTGAATGAGATTTGTTTTTATTATCAGTTACAGGATATGGGCATCGCTGGCTAGGTCAGCATTTATTTACCATCCCTAGTTGCCCCTGAAAAGGTGGTGGTGAGCTGCCTTCTTGAACCGCTGCAGCCCATGTGGTGTAGGTACACCCACAGTGCTGTTAGGGAGGGATTTCCAGAATTTTGACCCAGCGACAGTGAAGGAACGGCGATATATTTCCAAGTCAGGATGGTGAGTGGCTTGGAGGGGAACTTCCAAGTCGTGGTGTTCCCATCTATCTGCTGTTCAACAAATCTTTTTAACTTAGAAGAGAGAATTCCAGATTGTGAAAGACATATAATGTTTCTCGTATCTATTTGTTCTTGTCTTGGAGCGTTGCTTGCAACATACCTTTGACCTGTAGCTTGATCCCTCCTGGGCCATATAATTGGGTTGTAGCCAGCTTCAAGGATTGTGTTACTAGTCACAGTTCTTTGTCGGACAAGACTGTTATTCTTGCTCCTATATCTAATTTGAAATTAGCGGTATGTCCACTGACACAAATATCCGCATTCTAGAATGCATATCTGGGGTCTTTGATTTCACCCAGGAAACATGGTTTTTCCTCTTCTTGTTGAGGCTCCTAAATTTCATTGATGGCCTTGTGTGTCAAGATTCTCTCATTATTCTCTGTGTTTCTAGAGGTTTTAGTTCTTTGCATCTTTCCAAAGTGCCCAAACCTTACATAATGAAATCATTCTGAAGTGCTTGCCGGACTCTGTTCACACCTGTGGGGCTTTTTTGGCACCACAGCTCTGGCATGGTTTGAATGTGTCTTGAGCTTTTGTTCCATAAGGTGTCTTCTTCCCTGGAGTATCTTTGACATTCTTTTGTTTAATAAGTTTTACCTTCATTGGGGTTTTCTGAGCCATGGTTTGTCTTCTCCTCCGAGTATGGCGCTATTTTGTCTACAGGCCTCTGTTTGTCTCACCAGTTGTATTGTCTTCTCCAAAGTTAAGAATTCTTTGCATTATAGTAGGTCAGATAGGGTGTCATCTGTAACACTGACTGCAATGCAGTCTCGCATAAGCTCAGTTTTAAGATCACCATATTTACAACCTTTCAGCCAGTTGATACAGGTCAATGGTAAAGGTATCCATTGGTTCACCTGGTTCCTGGACCCTTTTGTTAAACCTGTCTCTTTCTAATATCTACAAAAATTAAAATAATTAGCAAAGGCTTTCAAGACTTCTTCAAATTTGTCTGATCTTGCATTAATACCTTGTCTTTCAATAACATCATCTGCAATTGCTCCAATAAAGTACAATAACATGTTCAGTCTCAGACATATTGCCCAATCCAGAAGCAATTCAGGATCTTCAAAATTTCTTCCTCCATAGTGCCCAATTCTGTGTTTGATTTGGTCCTCCCATATATCCAAATCAGTCAAGCAATGTGAATTTGGAATAATTACTTTAAGCTCTCACAAGCTTTTCCCCGATTTCTTAAACTTGTGTTGCAGTAATGGTGTTTTCCTGTGCTAACCAGCCTTTTACTGATACCTGCTGCGATCGCTCATCCATTTTGGTAATCATCAAAAGACTGTCAATGATACTGCAGGGAAGAAGACACCTTATGGAACAAAAGCTCAAGACACATTCAAACCATGCCAGAGCTGTGGTGCCAAAAAAGCCCCACAGGTGTGAACAAAATCCAGCAAGCACTTCAGAATGATTTCATTATATAAGGTTTGGACACTTCGGAAAGATGCAAAGAACTAAAACCTCTAGATACACAGAGGATAACAAGCGAATCTTCTCTGATCGGGATTTTTCACAGGCCAGCATGTGCTATGGTGCACAGTAAGCTGAACAGTTATGTTTTTCTCTGCCGCTCTCCCTCCACATTTTCTATGTAATACTTTTGGAGGTTTTCAACTGTCTTACCGAAGTCTTCAGTTTTGGGACCATTTTTCCAGGTCAGACTTGCAAACGTTTTTAAAGTTGATTTTTGGAGTCCTTCACAGCTTCCACCAAGTTTTGTGTTGGTTGTGGCTGGCTGAGGAGCGATTGATATGACATATGTATATCTGAACAATAACTGGTTTATAGGATGAACATAACTATATACAGATATACAGGACTAGGTGTTACTCAGTCTAAGCAATATTCTCTCCCTCGGCTCTTGGTCATGTGTCTCTTACATCATCACACGGGCAGTACTGCTTCTCCAGTCCCACACATCAACTCTTTCAACTCTGAACACTCAAATACTACATACATCACACTCATTTCAAATTGATGGACATTGCCAGCTGCCACATTACAGAAACAGAAACGTCAATAAAGAAACAAGAAAGGAAACCCTGATACATAAAGTCCTACACATGCTAAAACTTAACAAGGTACCGATGTTTGGATTGATATTAACTCATCTCATTTGTAATTTTCAAACCAACAGCACCAAGTGGACCAAAAACTGAAAAATAAAAGCAAAATACTGTGGATATTGGAAATCTGAAATAAAAACAGAAAATGCTGGAAAAGCTCAGCAGGTCTGGCAGCATCTGTGGAAAGAGAAACAGAGTTAACGTTTCAAGTCCAAAATGACTGTTTAAACAGAAAATGCTGGAAACTTTGGCTTTCTGGCACCAAACTTGCTGAAAACATTTGCCTTGCCAAAGCTGGCATGATCTCTTCTAGTGTTAGAGTAGGGGAGTGATTCCTCTTTATTGCTTGATTAAGGCCTTTGAGATTCAGGCAAATTTTGAGCCATCCATTTGGCTTCTCTTTCACCATGATGGAATTTACCAACCTGTAGGCTCTGTGACTCTGGTGATCACTTTCTTTTCTTCCATCTCCTTGAGCTCTCTTTCAAGCTTTCCTTTTACTTCTATTGGTCCTTTACATGAGAAGGTGTAAAGGTGTATAGTGGTGTGATACTCAAAATCTTCAGAGCACCCAACCATCGCATCAAAATATTCTGGTTACATTTGTACCAGATTTTCCTTGCTACTGATCAGAGGGCACTTTTCAGTTATCATACTGCCTACAATCCTCTATGCAACCTTTACTGAGAAGCTGCAGCTCTTTGCAACCCCAGGATAGCAGGGCCATCAATGTCAGTGACATAGAACATACAGTTAACATCCTTTCCTTTGTGTTTCCCTCTGACTTGGGTTATTCCCAGCTGTTGACTCTCAGCTCCACCAAAAGCCAACAACATAACATTGCATTGTCTTAGAGCATTTTTCCTTGGGTAACCATTTTCTTTCAAATTTTAAGGAAAGATCTTCTAGTATCGTCTGAGTGGGGTGATTTTAGTCTGTGCTCCATTATCAAGCTTCAGATTCAGATTTATGGTTGCTGGCCTATTTCTCACCCTTTTCCTGAACTGAATGGCTGTGTGAATTTCTTTTCCCTGAGAACTATTGCATCCAGATATTTCATGCAGTTGTATGGTTTTTTTGTCTTTTGCGTTCTCAAACTCATTGTTATCTTCCAGGGTATGGATGTTTTGGTTTCTCTTCCTACTCATTTACTGTATTGATCTTTTTCTAATAACTCATTTATCATCTCTTTCTTTGTTTTGCACATCTTTTCTTGACGATTGGGCTTTCCACAAGCTCTGCAATTTGATTCTTATGTGAAGCACTTCCTTCTGTTTTTGAACTCATGTGGTCATCCATAGCTTTTGCAGATCTTTCTCTCTGTCTGGTGTATATTCTTTTGTTGCTGTTTCACTACATCAGTCCAGCTGCCTTCCTCATGATTTAATTGAAAGCTATCCAGTTGGGCAGTCAGCATCTTCATCTGCCTACTTGTGGCTTCATGTGCTCTGGCAATATCTACAGCCTGCAACATTGTAAGCTTGTCCTTTCCAACTAAATCTTTTTGTACCTCAGAGTATGCAGAGCCCCAAATGAGTTGATTTAGCAGCCTTTTATCTGTGTCCTTAAATGTACATTTTATGGCTGCAATTTTCAGGCCAACAGGTTCACCTGAACATAAGAAATAGGAGCAGGAGTAGGCCATTCAACCTCTCAAGCCTGTCCCTTCATTCAATAAGATATAGCTGGTCTGCTCCAGGTCTCAACTCCTCTTTCGTGCCAGCTCCTCATAGCCCTCAACACCTCAATATTTCAAAGATCTATCTGCCTCCTCTTTAAATATTGTCAGTGATCTTGCCTCTACAACTTTCTGGGGTAGAGAATTCCAGGCATTCACTACCTGGTTCCTGCCTGAGGCCTAGAAGTTCATATCTCTGGATCCAATGACTTGACCTTGGCTGGAGATGTGCGTGATCGTCTCAAAAGAATTCTCTAGGTTTTTACTGTTGCCCTTACTCATCTCCCAGCCACTAACCAAATTTAACTCTCTGTCCTGCCCAAAAAAAATGTAGCTGACCCTTTCCTCTTCATGAGGAAAACTAATGAATGTCAGTCTGCAATTTTTTTAAACTTCTCAACCGCCTCTATAACATCATCAGCCTTCCAATTCCAGCCTGATCTAAACCTCTCTTCCCAGATGGTAAGAGGCTTAAAGACCTATCCAGTCAATCTGTGGACCGATCACATTCAGAGAAAAATAAAAAGAGTAACGTCACAGAAATAGTAAAAATAAGCAATCACTTATGGGATTGGATTATAGGCTCTCTAACCCACTGTAGGATGGGGTCTACACGATAAAATAATGGGAACTTGTAAGAAAAGTACGGTGATAATCACGGGCGATTTCAATGTACATATAGATTAGGCAAATCAGATTGACAATGGTACCTTGGATGATGAGTTCATAGAGTGTTTTCGGGACAGTTTCTTAGAGCAGCATGTTTTAGCACCAACCAGCAAGCAAGCTATACTAGATCTGGCAATGTACAATGAGACAGGAATAATTCATGACACCATAGTGAAGGCATGCTTAGGTAGCAGTGATCATAACATGATCGAATTTCACATTCAGTTTGAGGGAAAGAAGAGTGGTTCTAAGACTAATGCTTTAGGCTTAAATAAGGGCAATTATGAAGGCATGAAGGCAGAGCTGGCTGGTGAATTGGGAAATTAAATTAAGATGTAGGTCACAGAGATGCAGTGGCACACATTTAAGGAGATATTTCAGAACACTCAGAAAAGATGTATTCCAGTGAGAAAGAAAGACTCTAAGGGAAGCATGCACCATCTGAAGTGAACTAACGAATTTAAAGGAAGTATCAGATTGAAAGAAAACACATATAATTCTGCACAAATGAATGGCTGGTCAAAAGATAGGACAGAATATAAAGAATAACAAAATGGGCTTAAAAAAATAATGAGGGAGAAATTGGAATACAGGAGAAAGCTAGCCAGAAATGTAAGAACAAATAGTAAGATTTTCTGCAGGAATTTAAAAAGGAAAAGAGCAAGTAAAGTGAGCGTTGGACCTCTACAGAGTGAGAATGGAGAGTTAATAATGGAAAATAAGGAAATGGCAAATTAATTAAATAAATATTTTGCATTTGTCTTCGCTGTAGAGGATACCAATGGAAATAAATGTGAATCAGCAGGTGAAAGGGAGGGAGGAACTTAAAACAATTACAATCACCAGGAAAAGGGTACTAAAAAATTATCAGTACTAAAAGCTGACAAATCCCCAGATCCTGATAGACTTCATCCTATGGTCTTAAAAGAAGTGACTGCTGAGATAGCAGATGCATTGATTTTAATTTACCAAAATTCCCCAGATTCTTGAAAGGTTTCATCAGATTGGAAAATAGTAAATGTGAGTCCTCTAACAATGAAAAGAGGGAGATAGAAATAAACTATAGGCCAGTTAGCTTAACAACTGTCATAGGGAAAACGGTGGAATCTCTTATTGCGGAGGTTATAGCAGGGGACTTAGAACATCTCAATGCGATCCGGCAGAGTCAACATAATTTTGTGAAAGGGACATCATGTTTGACTAATTTATGTAGTTCTTTGAGAAAGTAACAAGCAATGTGGATAAAGGAGAACCAGTTGATGTGCTGTATTTAGTTTTCCAGAAGGCATTTTGACAAGGTGCCACATCAGAGGTTACTACACAAAATAAGAGCTCATGGTGTAGGGGTAACATATTAGCATGGATAGAGGATTAGCTAACAGGCAGCAGAGAGTAGGCCTAAATGTGTCATTTTTGGATTGGCATGACGTGACGAGTGGAGTACCACATGAGTCAGTTATTTATTTATTTACAATTTATATCAATGACTTGGATGAAGGAGCCGAATGTATGGCTGCTAAATTTGCTGATGGCCCAAAGATGGGTAGGAAAGTATGTTGTGAAGAGGACATAAGGAGCCTGCAAAGGGATAGAGCTTGGTTAAAGTGTGTGGGCAAAGATTTGGCAGACCGAGTATAATGTGGGAAAATGTGAACTTTGGCAAGAATAATAGAAAAGCAGCATATTACTTAAATGGAAATATACTGCAGAACTCTGAGGTACAAAAGGATCTAGGTGTCCAAGTGCATGAATCATAAAAAGTGAGCATGCAAGTACAGCGATTAGGAAGGCAAATGGAATGTTGTTGTTTATTGCACAGGGAATAGAATATACAAATAGGGATGTTTTGTTTCAGTTGTACAGGGCATTGGTGAGACCACATCTGGGGTAATGTGTACATTTTTGACCTCCTTATTTAAGAAAGGGTATAAATGCATTAGAAGCAATCCAGAGAAGCTTCACGCAACTGATACCTGGGATGGGGGTTTTATCTTATGAGGAAAGGATGAACAAGCTGGGCCTCTATCCTTTAGAGATAAGAAGAATGAGAGGTGATTTTATTGAAACATGCAAGATCCTGAGGGAACTTGACAGGTCAGAATGCTGAAATAATGTTTCCCCTTGTGGGTGAAACTAGAACTGGGAGATACAGTCTAAAAATGGGGATTCCCCCATTTAAGATGGAGATGAGGAGAAATGTTTTCTCTTTGAGGGTCATGAACCTTAGGAACTCCCTTTCCCGGAGAGCAGTGGACGTAGGGTCATTGAATATTTTTAAGGCAGAGGTAGGTAGACCCTTAACTAACAAGGTTACCGGGTGTACATGGAAATGTGGAGTTGAGACTACAATCATATCAGCCATGAACTCAGTTGTAGTAATTGTAAGTAAAACTATTAATAATGTTTTAGGGGTCATGTGATTGTACTGACGAATCAGCCCTAAGCGCAGGTAATCTTAGGGGTGGAGCTTTCTAGTTGTGGAACTACTACAAACAAGTAGCTTCTTCAAGAGCTCTGTAAATAAAATTTACTGTGTCAAGTAAAAAACCTGTCTGATACACCAAGTTTATTACAATTGGCAATGAGAAAAAAAGCTTCAATGCTGCACCTCGCCCCCCTGAATGTGAGTACATTCATTCTTAAGGAAAGAAAGAAATGCATACTCATCAGACATGCCACCTTTCAGCAGAATTGACCTTTATGACTCGTTCATGGAGGACTGGAGCCAGAACATAGAGTGCCTAGGTTTTTATTTTGTGGGCGAATAAAATAACAATGGAGGAGAAGCAGAAAGCCATTCTTTTAAGTGTCTGCAGGAGCAAGATATATAACCTCATCCGAAATGGCCCTGACCGTGCCCAGATCTATATCTCTTAATGAGCTGGTAGACTTCATGAAGACACATTTTCAGCCAATGCCATCGGTGACTATGCAAAGATTTAAGTTCAACTCCAGAGTAAGGGTCCCAGGTGAGTCAATCGCAATTTATATCGCGAAGTTAAAGCAGTTGACTGAGCATTTTGATTTCAGAGATATACTCGACGACATGCTGTGGGATCGGTTGGTTTGTGGCGTACACAACAACGCCATTCAGCACAGTTTCCTTGCAGAAGTTAATATTGATCTGAAATGCGCCATGGAAATAGCGCTAGCTATGGAGAGTGCTGAGAGGGACTCGCAGGCTTTGCAGAACGTGCAACATGGCACCATTCTTCAGTTTGGGCGGGAACCTATTGCCCGGAGACAACCGTGAAGCGGGAAACAGCCTCTACAGCTTGAAAAATGAAAAAAAGTGCACTGGAAGCATCTCACCAGTGATTCAGCAATTAATTAGTTACTGATGTGGGGGTAATCATGTATTGGAAACAGGCAGATTGAATGGGTAGAATGACACAACTGCCACAAAAAAGGACATGTTATAAAGTAATGCAGGGTGAAATCAAGACAGCCAAAAGACATCAGGCCAAGATGATTGAAGTGCACAATATAACAGAACCAGAAGCTGCTGAGACTGATATCTATTCTCGATATAATGCCAAAGCAGTAAAAACTGAACCAATCACCCTTGCCCTTCAAGTGAATTGGAAGCCTCCAGTCATGGAGGTAGACACTGGAGCCTCGACCAGTGGTGGGAGAACACACATTTAAATACCTAAATGAAGGTACCCAGCCACTGAACCTGGAGCAAACCACAGCTCAACTGAAGACGTACACTGGAAAGGCAATACAGGTAAAAGGCAGTCTCTCTGTACCTGTAATCTACAGACAACAGTCAGCCCAGCTTCCAGTGATTGTTGTAACAGGTGAAGGACCTAGCCTTCTAGGCCGTGATTGGTTGAAAGAAATTAAGCTCAACTGGTCAGAGATTTTTCACATAAGAACAAGAAGAATTCCTGAGCTTTTAAGGAATTATGACAGCGTATTTTGTGACGAATTGGGAAAGATAAAAGGTCTACAAGCAAAAATATATGTAGATTCGGAGGCGACATCCCAGTTCTTTAAGACCAACCCTGTGCCTTACGCCCAAAGGAGGACAAAGGAGAAGGTGGATGCAGAATCGTGACACTTAGAGAAGCTGGGCACCATCCAGCCAGTGCAATTTTTGGAATGGGCAGTGCCCATTGTCCCTGTGATGAAACCAGATCAAACTGTTCACATTTGCAGAGACTGCAAATTAACTGTGAACAAGGCTGCTAATTTAGATAAATATCCAATCCTGATGATAGAAGATTTGTACGCTAAGCTTGCTGGAGTAAAATCTTACACCAAACTGGACATGAGCCATGCATACTAATGGCTAGAGCTGGACAGCACATCTGGAGGGTGTGTGACACATCAACAGACACAAGGGCCTGTACCAATAAACATGCTGACCCTTTGGTACATCTTCTGCATGTGCAATCTTTCAAAGGACCATGGAAAGCCTATTGCAAAGACTTCCCTGAGTTGTAGTGTACCTGGACGACGTCCTGATTGCAAGATCAACGGAAGCCGAATATTTGGCCAAGAGATTTTAGGGAAGTTGGTGTACGATTGAAGAAAGAGATGTGCACTTTCAAAGTCACTTTTTAGGTCTCTGAGTGGATGTCCAATGGTTGCATGCAGTAGAGGAGAAAGTCAGGGCAATCAAGGAGGTGCTCTCTCCTACCAGTGTCACTGAACTTAAGTTGGGCATGATAAATTATTAGTCGCCTCTTGCATAAATTGTCAACAGTGTTAGCACCTTAACACTCATTATTGAAAAAGAACCATCGTTGGTCATTGAAGGCACAACAAGAAGAAACCTTTGTAAAAGTCAAGAAGCTATTATACTCATGATGTCTACTGGTACATTATGACCCATCAAAAGAATTACTATTAACTTGTGCCGCATCCCCTTATGGTGTGGGAGCTGTGTTGTCACACAGGATGGAAGATGGTTCCGAAAGGCCAATGGGCCGTGGTCAAAATTTTTAGCTCGGCAGGTGGGCGGGTACACACCCGACCCTCTCGAGCATAAAATGACATGGGTTGACCTCGGGCAAGCTTCCAGATGTCAACACGGAGCTACACGATATTTTGATCAGTGGGCACGTGTCGGAGTCGGCAGCATCTCACCAACAATTAAAATGCCTGTTAAGGCCATTAACAAGGTAATTAAAATAGATTTTTCGCTGCCCATCCAACTTTACCGTTGGCAGGCAGGCGAAAAGGCCAAATAAAAATAAAAGTTTTAAAATTTAATTAATTACATGTCCTTGCCTATGTGACAGAGTCACATGAGGGGCCATGTTTTATTACATTTTTCATTTCTTTATGCATTTTTAACAACTCTTCATCTCGCTGAGGCAGCCCTGTGCCTTAGGGAGATTCTGAAGCGTGCAGTCACGTGCATGTGTGAAGTTCATGCTTGCCCCACTTGCCCTCCTCCCCCCACCCACACAGGCAGCACTGAGCACTGCCTCTTGCATTTCACCCTGGGCAAGCCTTAATTGGCCCGCCAACGTAAAATCGCCTTCTGGCCTCAATTGCGGGCAGTGACCACCACTGCCCACCTCCATCGAGCCCACCCGACAAGGGAAAAATTCGGCCCTCTGTCTCCAGAATCCTCTCTGCAGCCGAGAAGGGTCACTCGCAACTTGACAAAAAAGGTTTATCCGTAATATTTGAAGTAAAGAAATTACATCAATATCTGCATGATCGGCATTTCACCATCATGTCAGATCATAAGCCACTAATGGGTTTATTTAATGAAGATTAAGCAAGTCCGCCGATAACCTAAGCCAGAACTCAATGATGGACCTTGATTCTGTCGGCATGTGAGTACGCCTTTGTGCGCCGTCCTCATGTACATATTGCAAATGAAGACGCACGCAGCCATCCTCCATTACCAGATAGCATTGTACATGTTCCAGTGTCACAAGAAGTTGTGCTTGTGTTAAATTTCCTGGACTCTTCGCCAGTCTGTGCAAAACAAATAAATAATTGGACAAACCAGGATCCAATTTTATTGCAAGACCAGGTATTGCAAGTACTGTCGAACGCACCAGTCTCTGATAAAAGGGATAAAACCATTCTATGTCCATAATACTGAATTAAGTTGTCAACATGGAATCTTGTTATGGGGATCAAGAGTTGTCATCCCTTTGCAAAGAAGAGAACCACCCTTCACAGAGCTTAACAGTGCGCATCCAGGCATTTCGAAGATGAAAACATGCGCGAAGTTATGTTTGATGGCCAGGTATAGACAGTGATATAGAAATAATGGTTAAACACTGTGTCCAGTGTCACCAACAACAGAAGTTGCCCGTTTCAGCTCCACTGTATCCGTGGGAGTGGCCTGGTCAACCCTGGGTTAGGCTACACATAGACTATGTTGGTCCATTTTTATTTACCATGTTTTTATTGATCATAGACATGCAGTTTAAGTGGCTGGATGTGTATGAAGTTAGATCACTCATATTGTGTGCAACTATTGAAAAGCTGCGGCAACGTTTTAGTATACATGGTCTATGGGAAGTCATTGTTTCTGATAATGATACTGCTTTTACTAACGTGGAATTCCACAGATTCATAAGTTTAACTGGGATAAACATATTGAAACAGCACCATATCATCCCTCAACCAATGGGTTAGCAGAAAGAACAGCGCAAACCTTCAAGACAGGAATGAAGAAGTTATCCAAAGGAACTTTAGAAACACAAATTTCACGATTTCTTCTCAACTATCGCACAACTCCTCATGCAATTATGGGTGCAACAGCGTCTGAATTACTGATGAAAGGCTGCCTTCATACAAGGTTAAGTCTAGTGTTTCCAAACTTAGAGGGGAAGGTAGAGAAGAACCAGAGTAGCCAGAAAGTGAATCATGATATTCATAGCAAAGCTCAAAAATCTACTGTGGGAGAGACAGTCTTCATGCAAAATTTTGGAACTGGACCTAGTTGGGTTCCTGGTATAATTGTCTTTGAAACAGGCCCTTTGTCATTCCAAGTGGAAGTGGAAAACCAGATTGTTAGAAAACATCTGGATCACCTATGAAGTAGAGAGACACTCCAACAACCAATTACTCCACCTGAAATTGAAATCAAACCTCTATTCCCTGACGTGCCAGATCGACCTCGAATAGGCATACCTGATGGTCAGGATTTCCCGTTCAGCATGCGTGGGGCGGGACCCACACACCGACACATAAAATGACGTGGGATGACATCAGGTGGAACTCCCAACATCACCCCGCATCATTTCAATTTTCAGGTTGGCGAGGAAGCAGCAGAATCAGCTGTGCGCCCGCCGACCTGTCAATGGCCTACACATTTAAAAAGTAATTGCACTAGTTAAAGGACCTGCCGTTTGGCGGGCAGGCCGGGAGACCTGGTGGGCTTCAGAAAAAGCATCAAACCTCATCCATGGGCGGGATGAGGTTTCATGTAGTTCAGCAAAATGAGTGCGCTCTTTCGCACCCATGCGTGAAAGAGCACACTCTCGGCTTAGGGAATCCCCCCGTCCCCCAGCACAGGGAGCACATAGCACTTCCTGGTAGATGTCACGCTGGGCGGCTTTAATTGGCTCACCCACGTAAAATGGTGGCGGGCCCCCAATCGGGGACACTGATCAGAGGCGCCGATCGGAGGCACACCTGCACGCACCCACTCCTGAACATCCCCCCAACGGGGGGGGGGAAATTCTGCACGATGTCTCTGTTGAATTAAATAATTCTGACCTGTCATTATCTAAGGATGTCGCTGGTGCTGCAGGTCCTAATCATGTCGATCCAGTGGGATAATCTCAAGTCGTGGGCTATGTCACCCTAACCGAATTAGAAAACCACCTCAGAGACTTAATCTATAATCGAATGATCTGTGTATATTTGTATCTGTTATGGATTAAGATACTCTTGTAAATAAGAAATATGAAAAAAAAATTAAAGGGGGAAGAATGTAGTGATTGTAAGTAAGATCATTCCTGCTGTTTTAGGGGTCATGTGATTGTACTGTCTAATCAGTCCTAATCTTTGGGTGGAGCTTTCTAGTTGTGGACCTTGTACAAGCATGTAGTTTCTTCAAGAGCTTTGTAAATAAAGTTTATTGTGTCGAGTAAGAAACCTGTCCAGTACACCATGTTTATTACATAATTGAATAGTGGGGCAGGCTCGAATGGGTGAATGTCCTACTCCTGCTGTTAACTTGTATGTTCATATGTTCGTACAATTCATCATGAGCTGGAGAGGTTCGTTCATTGTTCCAGTGACGGCCATTTCATTTTTATATAAGTACAACTCAAGCAACTCAATATTTCTCTCACTCTCTCCCTAGCACTAATTCTGTTTGATTTTTTTCCAATATAATTCAGCATTAATTCCATTTAAAGTGTTTGGGATTTTACTTCCAGACATCCACTGCCACCATTTTATGTCTTCTGGTTCCATAAAGTTTGAAATAGTCACAATGTTAGACTCAAAATGCTGGAGCTTCATGGGTGTATTTCTTGCTGCTCTCCATTTGGCTGCTGGACTGATACATTGTTGCTCGGCACATGACTGCCGTCCAACAGTGTGACACAAAAACAAAAAAAATGCTGGAACAACTCAGCAGGCCTGACAGCATCTGTGGAGAGAGAGAGACAGAGATAACATATGACTCTACAGCCTTCCAGACTTAACATTGAGTTCAACAACTTCAGACCATGAACTCTCTCATCCATCCCTACCCCACTTTTTCATCACCCCCCCCCCTTTCTTCCATATTCATTTTTATTTATTTATTTTTTTCTTTTCTTTTCTCCATTTATTTTCATTATTATTATTTTTAAAATGTATTTCTATTTTCATTCATTGTTTTACCCCCAGCTTTTAGCCTATTTTCAACCTTTCTTCTCCCACCCCACCCCCTCTAGGGCCATCTGTCACTTTCCAGAGTGCTTACCCTGGTCCAGCCATTATCAAATTCTGCTTTCTTAATGTCACCATTAGCACCTCCTTTAGTCAGTACAACCACCATTAACAACTCATTGACCTTTTGTTTATGACACCTTTCGCCATCTCTCCTTTGGCTCCACCTAATGCTGGCCTTCTATCCAGCTTCACCGGTTCCACCCCACTTAATCAGTATATAATTCACCGCATCTCTACCTCCCTTTAGATCTGAAGAAGAGTCATATGGATTTGAAACGTTATCTATGTCTGTCTCTCCACAGATGCTGTCAGACCTACTGAGTTTTTCCAGCATTTTTTGTTTTTGTTTCAGATTTCCAGTATCCACAGTATTTTGCCTTTATTTTAGTAAATGTGACATCCTGGATATAGATTTGCATAACAATCAGCTCCTAACACTTTATGATTAACAGAACAATATGACACTGAGTTTATCTACCCAGAACACAATGTTCAGAGGCACACATGCTACACAGTTACCAGTGCTCTTCACCTGTTCCGTGTCCAGGTAATGAGGGGAAGGAATATCGAGTCACTTTAAATATTTCCTTGGCTCAATATAAGGAACATATCCACAATACACTCAACAGTCTATCATCTCACTTCACGACTTGTAATTGAGGTTGAAGCCAAAAATAACACTGCAGGTGCACAAGACATTAGAAAAGTATACTTTGGAGATATGATAAAGCCTGTGGGGATTAAAAAGTTGGAAGCAGAACCAGAAAGTAGAACAATGGGAAAAAGTGAAAAGTTGATTTTAAGTTATCTGGAAGCAAGAATATCCTGTGAGGCAAAACATGAAATATTAATGCCAAAATTGCGTGGGAAAATTTTGCAGAAACAAGATTTAGAGGAAACAAAGGAGAAATGTCTGAGTTTCAATGAACAGCCCTTCAAGGCAGAGATAGTTCAGATGGAAACCAAGCATAAGGAGGAAACTTAGGGCATCCAAAGCTCAAACTCTTTGGATAACAAAGAAAATAGAGAATAAAATAAAACAGAAAAAGGCAGTTTATAACAAATATCAGTTACAGGATACAGTGGAAAACCGGGCAGAATACAAAGTGCCAAGGAAAATGATAAAGGAAATAAGAAGCACAGAGAGGCTATGGGAATAGATAAAATTAAAGGAATAATGGGCCTGGTTAGGGACCAAAATGAGATATTCTTGTGCAGGCACAGGGCAAGACTGACAGAATATTTTGCACCTTTCTTCGGAAAAGAAAAGGGTAAAGTAATAAACACAGAATATGCTGGAAATGCTCAGCAGGCCCGGCAGCATGTGCGGAGAGAGAAACAGAGTTAACGTTTCAGGCTGATGACCTTTCACTCTGTTTCTGCTTCACATGCTGAATATCCCCCTTCTTTTTCGGGTTTATCCCAGATTTCTAGCATCTGCAATGTTTTGCTTTTGTACTGATGAAGTTAAGGTTGCAGTAGAGAGATGGGGGGAAAGTAGAGATATTGTATAGTGTAAAAATAGATAGAAAGGAGGAACTAAATAGGATGACATTGTTCAAAGTTAACCACACACCTGGTTTAGATCAGATGTCCCGAGCAACGCAAGCATGGAGATAGCAGAAGTTCTTCCAATCCTCCTTGGATGGGAGTGAGGTCAGAGGACTGGAAGGTTCCAATTGTTACATTCCTGTTCAAAAAACAAGAGACAGGTGAACCTGTTCACTACAAGCTAGTTAGCCTGACTTCATTGGTGGAAAATCTGCTTGTGCCCCATTGTCAAGGACAACATTGATTTTCACTTGGAGAAGGATGAGTTAATAAGCAGCAGCCAGCATGGAGTTTTTTGAAGGCAAACTGATGCCTTCAAGGCAAATTGAGTTCTTTGCTGGAGTAACAGAGAGTTGGTGAATGTGGTGCAGTGGATACTTAAATAAACTTTCTAAAGGAATGTGATAAAGTATCACATCACATTGGTTCAGGAATTAGATGTTCATGGGATTAAGCGATAGGAGACAGAGAGTAGCAGTGAGTTTGTCAGATTGGAGAGAGATATGCACAGTGACCCCCCCCACAGGATGATAACTTTTAGCACAATTGATTTTCTAATTATATAAATAGCCATGGACTTGGGTACACAGAGTCCAATTTTGAATTTTGTGGATGACACAAAACTTGGTAATGTAATTGAATTGTGAGGATGTAAGTAACAGATTCTTCTCCTTCATTAACAGTCCCCCAGGATTGAGATTAAAAACAGAAAATGCTGGCAAAACTCAGAATCTGTAGAGAGAGAGAAACTGAGTTAATGGCCAGAATTTTCCTGTCGGCGATTTGGGGGCGGGGCCCGCTCGCCAACGGGAAAATGACACGGGATGAAGTCAGGAGGAATCCCCGTTGTCATCAGGGTCCCTTTAAATTTTTAGGAAGGCGGACAGACAGCGAAATCAGCTGTCCGCCCGCCAACCTGTCAATGGCCAATTGAGGCCATTGATAGGCTAATTAAAGTAATTAAAGGCCCTGCCCGTCCAAGCTTAAGGCTGTTGGGCAGGCCAGTAGCCCCAGAGGGCTTCTGATAATACATGAAACCTCATCCACTGGATATTTTTATTTCTCTATTTTTTACGTTTTTGACAATGTCACTAATCTCCCTGAGACAGCACTTTGTCTCAGGGAGCAGTGCGCTTCCAGTCAGGCAGGCCGCTGGATGGGCCTTAATTGGCCTGCCCACTCAAAATGGCGGCGGGCCCCGTTTCGGTGGCTGTCCGCCTGCCGCCGAGGCGGTGGGCCCATACGCTTGCCAAGGGCAAAATTCTGCCCAATGTTTCGAGTCCACAGAGCTCTTCTTCAGAGCTAAAGAGAACGAGAAATATGATGGAATTTATACTGTTTAAGGGGTAGTGGGGTGGGGGGGTGGGGAGGGTGGTGGAGTAGGTAAAGCAGGATAGAAGGTCAGTGATAGCAGGGGGCTGAGGAGAGGTTGACAAAGATATCATGGACACAAGACAAAAGGAGTGTAAATGGTAGTGGTGAAGACTAAAGAAGGTGCTGATGGTGCTATAAAGGTAAGAAAGCAGAATCTGTTAATGGCAGCACAAGGGTCAGCACTCTGTGAAAGAACAACATAGAACAAGTGACAGGTGGGACGGGGCAGTGGTTGGGTAAAGAGGATAAAAAAGGGAATAAACAAGCTGGGGGAAAACAGATAAAACAATGAATGAATGAATAAAAATGAAAATAAGTAAATGAAAAATAAAAATACATTTTTAAAAAGGGATGTAGATAGAGGAGAGAGTTCATGGTCAGAAATTGTTGAACTCAATGTTAAGCCTGGAAGGCTGTAAAGTGTCTAACCAGAAGATGAGGTGCTGTTCCTCCAGCTTGTGTTGGGCTTCACTGGAACATTGCAGCAGACCAAGGATGGACATGTGGGCATGAGAGCAGGATAGTGTGTTCCTGTTCAAATGTCCATGAAAAGTCTGTTCCTTCACTGTTGACCACACAATCTGGGCAATATTGAATTTTGTAACCTCTACAAGACTGGAAGTAAGTTTTAAAGGGCTGGGAACAAAACAAATAAAGAGTCATTTTGAAACAAAAACAGAGAATGCTGGAAATACTTAGCAGATCAGGCGGCATCTGTGGAGAGAAAAACAGTGTAACGTTTCAAGTCGATGACCTTCCATCAGAAAAGGAAAAAGTTAATGATGTAACAGGTTTTGAGCATGTACCGAAATGAGGAAAGAGTGAGGGGATGAAAGAACAAAAGTGAAGGTCTGTAATAGGGTAGAAAGCTGGAGAGATTGAGTGACAAAAAGGATAATGGTGCAAGACAAATGAAGATGATAACGAGGCAGCCAAAGAAAAAAATGCTGGGCCTAGCAGAAGTGCAAATGAAAACAGCAACATTAGCGCTGTGTGCTGCCCAAAATATTCCAGCTGCAAGTATCAATTGGATGATAGTGAGTCAGCAATCCTTTTTACATATCTCCAAATTTTCATTTCCAATCGGGAGAGATGTAAGACTAGCTGCTCTTTCACCATTGTCCATTTTGCCCTCTTGCCCAAAGCCAAAATGATACCTGCGGTGTGTTTTCAGTGTTACATCTTTGAATTAATTAATGGATTTTGAGTATCTACCTAACGATTCAGGGCTTTGCTCATTACACAAAAACTCTATACAGACTTTAGTTCACCTCTGCCCTTTTAAGTTGGAATTCATTTCATCACCAAGATACTTAAAGCTTGGTGTTTGTATTATTGGTCATTATTAATTAAAATTGACATTGAGCCAAATAACAGTGTATAGGATTTGTTAACATTTAGCTCAAGCTCATTTACACTCACCCAGTATGGCATTGCTGCTAAATCATAATTAAAGAAGTAATCAATATTATTTGGACAAAGCATCTTTCTGGTTTGTTATATGTGACAATATTAATTGGTTAAAGTTCCATTCTGTGGTAGAGTATGACTTGTATTTTTGGTTTTGCTTGACTTAGTAATTCTGCTGCAAATTTTGTGCAGCATAACATTATGTTAGCGTTTAAATGACACTTTGGGGGTTTCCATGTTAGTAAATACACCTACTAATTTACTGGAAATGAAGATTGGTTCTGGCAATATGGAAATAGTGTAAACAGAGTATTTCAATCCATAAGGATGTTGAGTACGGATGCATATTACATTATGCCAAATTGTTACATAGTGTAGGAATTGATATCTAAGATCGGCCCATTTTTGATCCTAGGCAATAGAGTAAAATGGGTTGTCCCTATTAAACACCTCCACTGATTTTTGTTTTTATTGAAGTCAACCAAGAGAGGTGTTTAGTTTGTGGTCAAGCTGACATCATCTGTTATAGACAATTGTCTGAAGTCTAGATGGTTTCAATCGCTCATAGTCTTTGTTGGTTTGCCTGACTTGCACTGTTTGTGTTTTTCTTTGTTTGACAATTTTATTGGAGAAGTTGGCATGATGAAAGAATGATGATATTCCTAATAAATTATTCATACCCTTCTTCCAGAAGTGGGTTAACAAGCTTTCATGGAAATTGAGTGAAAAATGTACAATTAGATCAGTTGAGAGCAACTGAGCTTTTTAAAAAAATGATTTCATGGGATGTGAGCATTGCCAGCAAGGCTAACATTTATTTCCTATCCCTAGCTGCCCTTGAGAAGATGGTGGTGAGCTGCATTTTTGAACCACTTTAGTCCATGTGGTGTAGGTACCCTCACAATGTTGTTAGAGAGGCAGCTCCAGGACTTTGACCCAGCGACAGTGAAGTAATGGTAATATAGATCCAGTTTGGATGGTATGTGACTTGGAGCAGAACTTCCAGGCAGTTCTCGTGAGTCTGCTGCCCTTGTCCTTCTGGGTGGTAGAGTTTGTGGGTTTGGAAGTTGCTATAGAAGAAGACTTAGCAAGTTGCAGCAGTGCATCTTTTGGCCAGTACACACTGCTGCTACTGTGCGCTGGTAGTGGAGGGAATGCCAAACAATCGGGCTGCTTTGTCCTGAATGATGTTGAACTTTTTGAATCATGTTGGAGCTGCACTCACCCAGGCAAGTGAAGATCTTCCCATCACATGTGTGCCTTGGCAGATGGTGGAGAGACTTAAGGGAGTCAGGAGGTGAGTTACTCCCCACAGAATTCCCAACATCTGATCCGGTGTTTGGGAGAGAGAAATAAAGTGATGTAATGGGTGATAGTGAGGGGTTTGGGGGCAGAGGAAGACAGAACAGCGTCATGCTCTAGACGCCTCTGTGTGCCCTGGCCCTCATCTTCCTGTTCCTCCTCATCATTGTCTCAGTTGATAAGGAAGGTATTTATTCCCTCCTGTTGATCCTCTTCCTTATCATGTTCTTCATCTCCCACCTTCTGTTCCCCTGGCTGCTATAATAGATCTATAAAAGAAAATACAAGCTAAATAGTGGGTGAGTATAATGCCTTTGCAATTAAGTAGAAAAGAAGCAGGTGGAAGCTTATGACTGCCTGGACCTTCAAAGTGATGCAATAACGGCAGCATTCAGATATTATTTTTCTTAGGCAGCCCTTGGCATCAAGGATGACTTGTTTCAATTCCAGTTCCATGGGCTCTGAGATGGTCAATGCATGATCTACAGACTCTGCTACATGTGGGGCAGGAGCTAGTTGGATGGTAGGGCAAATGACATATTTGGAGGTTTGTGTGCCCTCTCCGATGCCTCAGCTTCACCTCTGCATATTCCTGATGAAGTTTCTCAATGTATTCACTGCCTTCCCGAATGAGCCTGCTCCATTTTGATTGGTCATAATCCAGGGACTCCCACATGTTCAGGTATTAACTGGGCGCCAGCAGTATACCCTGATGCAGTTATCTGCCAAAGGAAGAGCAGAATAGCTCTCCATAGCTTGTTCTTTATAATGCATGAAGTGTTTCTGGTTGGGCCTACTCCTCCAGTATTGTACCTTTATGTGTCATTTCCTCCCGCAAAATGTGGAGGGCCAAATTTTGCAAAGTCAGGAAGGCTCTGTGGGCCTTTAAAAATGGGCCATAGATGTGGAAGTCCCACCCCCATATCCGACAGATTCCTTTTTTGCCAGCAGGAGGGAAACCCAAACTCAACAGGGCCATTTAAACATACTGCTGAGTTCAACATAACCCATTTTGGCTGTTGAAAGGGCCATGGCCCACATTATGGGAGCCACAAATTTATAGAGCAGATGTAAATAATCCCCATGGGCATAAAATGTCAGTTTAACTATAGTGATTTGAAGCATTTTCTGAATTTCCTGTTCTTTAAGCTGTAAAAAAAACTTGTCAGTGAATGTCAAAAAATAACTTTGCTGGACTGCCTTGGCAGACAGGCCAGCTGGAGTAACATTTGTTCGATCAGTTTCAATAGGGTTCTTTGCTGATTTTTCTTAAGTGCTATTCATTATGAATGCTTGGCTGAATTTCAAAAGCTTAAAATTATCTCAGTAGGGGTTCTGAATTCATAGTTTGATTGACAGATAAAAGATGGATTAAAGTTGATTTCATTCATTCATCTGGTGTGGGCATCACTGGCTAGGCCCATACTTATTGCCCATCACTAAATGTCCTTGAGATGGAGGTGGTGAGCTGCCTTGTTGAACCACTGCAGTCCATGTGTTGTAGGTATAACCACAGTGCTGTTAGGGAGGGAATTGTAGGATTTTGACCAGGGACAGTGAAGGAACGGTGATACATTTTCAAGTCAGGGTGGTGTGTGGCTTGGAGGGGAACTTGCAGGTAGGGATGTTCACATGCATCTGCTGCCCTTACCCTTCTAGATGGTGGCAGTCATGGGTTTGGAAGGTGCTGCTTAAGGAGGCTTGGTGAGTTCCAGTAGTGCATCTTGTAGATGGTACACACTGCTGCCAATATTTATCAATGGTGGAGGGAGTGAATATTTGTAGTTGGGGAGCCAATCAAGTGGGCTGCTTTGTCCTGGATGGTATCAAGCATCTTGAGTGTTGTTGGAGCTGCACTCAGCCAGGCAATTGGAGAGTATTCAAGAGTACCAGACTTGTGCCTTGTAGATGGTGGACAGGTTTTGGGGAGTTAGGTGATGAATTACATACCAAAGGACTCCTAGCCTCTGACCTGCTCTTGTAACCATAGTATTTATATGGCTAGTCCAGTTCAGTTTCTGGTTAATGGTAACCCCCAGGATGTTGATAGTGGGGGATTCAGTGATGGTAATACCATTGACTGTCAAGGGGCGATGGTTAGATCCTCTCTTGTTGGAGATGGTCATTCCCTGGCACTTGTGCAGCATGAATGTTACTTGCCACTTGTCAGCCCAAGCCTGGATATTGTCCCGGTCTTCCTGCATTTGGACATGGACTGCTTCAGTATCTGAGCAGTCGCGAATGGTGCTGAACATTGTGTAATCCTCAGCGAACACCCCCACTTCTGACCTTATTATGGAAGGAAGATAATTGATGAAACAACTGAAGATGGTTGGGCCGAGGACAGTACCCTGAGGAACACCTGCAGTTATGTCCTGGAACTGAGATGATTGACCTTCAACAATCACAACCATCTTATTCTTATCAATTCCAGTTTTCCAGGGCTCCTAGATGCCATACTTCATCAAATATGCCTTGATGTCAAGGGCAGCCACTGTCACCTCACCTCTGGAGTTCAGCTTGTTTGTTCATATTTGGACCAAGGCTGTAATGAGGTCAGGCTGAGAGATCCTGGTGGAGCCCAAACTGGGAGCCAGTGAGCAGGTTATTTCTAAGCAGGTGTCGTGTTGATGACTCCTTCCATCACTTTACTGATGATGGAGAGTAGGCTGATGGGCAGTGATTGGGTGGGTTGGTCTTTTCCTGCTTTTTGTGTACAAGGCCCACCTGGACAATGTTATACATACAAGTGTTAAATCTGTACTGGACCAGCTTGGCGAGGGGTGCAGAACATTCTGGAGCACAAGCCTTCAGTACTATTGTTGGAATATTATCAGGGTCCATAGCTTTTGCAGTATCCAGTGCCTTCAGCTGTTTCTTGATATCAAGTGGCGTGAATCAAATTGGCTGAAGACTGGCATCTGTGATGCTGGGGGCCTCAGGATAGGGTCGAGATGGATCATCCAGTCAGCACTTCTCACTGAAGTTTGTTGCAAATGCTTCAGCCTTATCTTTTGCACTGATATGCTGTGCTCCTCCATCATTGAGGGTGAGGATATTTGCAGAGATTCCCCCTCCAATTCGTTGTTTAATTGTCCAACACCATTAATGACTGGATGTGGCAGGACTGCAGCACTTAAATTTGATCCGTTGGTTGTGGGATCGCTTAGCTCTGTCTATCACTTGCTGCTTATGCTGTTTGGCAAACAAGTAGTCCTGTATTATAGCTTCACCAGGTTGACACCTTATTTTTACTTATGCCCACTGCTGCTCCTGGCATGCCCTCCTGCACTATTTATTGAACAAGGATTGATCCCCTGGCTTGATAGTAATGGTAGAGTGGGGAAAAAGCTGGGCCATGAGGTTACAGATTGTGTTCGAGTACAATTCTGCTGCTTCTGATGGCCCTCAGCACCTCATGGATGCCCAGTCTTAAGTTACTAGATCTGCTCAAAATCTATCCCATTCATCACGGTGTTAGTGTCCCACAACATAATGGAGGGTATCCTCAATGTAAAGATGGGGCTTCGTCTCCACAAGGACTGTGCGGTAGTCATGGACAGATACATCAGTGGCAGGCAGGTTGGCAAGGATGAGATCAAATATGTTTTCCCCTCTTGTTGGCTCCCTCACCATGTACCACTGACCCAGTCTAGCAGCTATGCCCTTTAGGACTCAGCCAGCTCGGTCAGTAATGCTGCTACCAAGCCACTCTTGGTAATGGACATTGAAATCCCCCACCCAGAGTTTGATTTTATCAGAGATTAACCACTTGAGGAGATTTAAACACTTTTTTTTTTTACTGTCAAGTCTATGTAGTGAGAGCTGCATTAGATTTTTTGAAGGTTTTTGTTTCATCTCCACATGGGTGCTAAGGCCTGTCAATGGTGAATACTGGATGAGTTGGCATTGAGTAAGGATGAGGATATGAGCAACCATGGGAGTGGTTGGGGGGCACGAGATGGCATTGTGTTGGCATAGGAGTATGAGGAGCCATGGAAGGTGACAGTGGCGGGGGTTGGAGGGCCAGATAGTCTAAAATCTTCTAAAACAATTGAGACCAATTAAGTCCCAGAAAACTAAGGCAGTCATTCTAACCAGCCAACTTCAGCAGTCATTTTAACCAGTCAACCTCAGCAGTCATTCACCCCTGTGTTCTGCTGACATCTGCTTCCGGGTTTGACAGGCCCGAATTCATCCTGCACCCACCTGAGGGGCACCCAGAGCAAACATCTTGCAAAAATCTTTTTACCGAGGTCAGTCCAGCAAGTCAGGAAATTTCCTTGGTCACTTTCAAAATCCGGCCCTGAGTAACTTAGGTGAAGGTTAGCAATAAAAAAAGGAGTGGCACCATCGTGACATGAATTCAGAGTTGTGATTATATCACTTCGATGGATTAAAGCAAGGAGTTCACAAGTTATGTACGCAAGTAATATGTTGTGAGTGGAGATAGGTAGCATCCTGTGAGATCTGAGCGACTGCCCACCTTTAATAAAAAGTGTATTTTGAAGGCTTAGTTGTATAGCTGTTACTTTTAGGGATGAGGAGTATGCTGCTGTCAAGATTTCCAAAAGGAAGAAAAGGCGACTGTCCTTGCTTATGTTACCTTGCCTGTCCTAATTTGGCTTGTCTTTTGTCCTGAGCATGAGAGAGTTGCCACCTTCCTTTATATGCCATGAGTGACATTTCTGGTAGGTTTCCTGTTGCTCCCTCTCTCTTCTCTGCAATATTTCTTCAAGGAGGATTGCAGACTCTGTGGAATTGTGACACCTTCTCTTTGCCATGATTTTGTTCCTTCTTGGAATGTTTCCTGCAGGTTCTCCTGTGAGACATTCGAGGAAATTGACACAAGAGCACTGATGTGACATGCAGTAGAGTCATCTGAGAGACAAGTGATTGAGGTAAGTACCGTTTCTTATTTATCTGCTGCATCGCATTCAACTGCTGCAATCCTCACCCAGGATTGACAGTTGTTATCTCATTTCCATGTACCACAGCAGGTTACCCTTTTACATAGTTCTTCTTTCAAAAATCATTATCCCAGTGGATATGCAAATGAGCTGATCCAGGCAACTCCAGTGTAGACACCTCCCCATACCATTGCTGTAAAAGCATTGCAACTCACTGGGTACAATTTCCAGGCCCATATTGCATAAACATGACGTGCATTCCCTTGAGTTTAAAAGTTGAACGGGTGATATGATCAAGGTGTTTAAAATGTTAAAAGTATTCAACAGTACAGTAAGATACAGAAAAACTATTTCCTATTGTTGAGCAATTAGGACCAAGGGAACATCATCTCAAAATTAGAGTTGGACTGCTCTGGAAGGAAATCAGGAAGTACATTTTTGTGTAAAGTTAAGTGGAAATCTGGAATTCTTACCCCAAAAGGTTACGAGTATTAGCACAATTGGAGCTTTCATGACAGAGATTGATCATTTTTTTTTTTGTTAGGGAGATTAAATTAAATGGACTTGAGGTACAGATAACAGGGCAGAATTTTATGGGTCAAAAGGATTGCAGGTGCAGGGGTTCCTGCAAATCCCCAGGTGGCCTTCCTGCTGCCTACAACATCCAGCCCCAAACTGTTCAAAGTTCAGGTGGAGAGGAGGGCAGTCAAGGCCTAGGGCGACCCACCCGCCCTCACCCCAATTGAGGTCCTTAAGTGGCCAATTAATGGTCACCTAAAGACCACTTCCTACTCACCCTCAATTTTGAGGCCACGTGGAAGAGTGCAGGTATGGACTCAAGCGCCGGCGGGGGAGGTGTTGTGGGGGGAATGCACCTCCATCACTGACTCCCTTTCCAGGTCAGGCAGCCCCCCCACCACCACCAAGGACTGCCTCTGCTCCCATCCCTCTCATCCCATATGCCCCCTCCCCACCTGATCTGGTCTTGCCATCAGGACACACCACTCCATCCCCATCTCAGCTCCAGAGCCTCCCCTCCCAATCCCACCACGAGACCCTGCACCTCCTGCTCCTGTGGGCTCTGACACTTAGACTGGTGAGACTGCTTGTGGTCTCAGCAGTAGCCGCTGCTCCCAATGGTGCTGCTGGGACTAGAGAGCTGCCAGCCAATCCGATTGGACAACACGTCCCTGAGGTGGAACTTCCTCCTGAGTGAGGAACAGAAGTCCCACCTCCAGCACATGGTTGCAGGATGCCATGATTGGCAGGGATGCATTCCCCATCAAATTTTTCATTGGTGGGGTGGGAACCCACCCCATCCAAAAAATTCTGTCTGCATTATAACTGAATTGGGAAACAGGCTTGAGAGGCTGATTGGCCTACCTCTGTTCATATACAAATCCCTGGCTTCCGTAATTAGGAAGAGGCCGCATTATCAAGATGAGAGAAACCGTGAGGATATAATTGGCTTTCTTTTTCTTATGTACTTTTCACAATTTGATGTGTGATGTCTCAAGCGTGATGGGCACACTAGACAGGATAGTTTTGCATATAAATTAATAATTCTGAACCTATTTTGTGGCTATAATCACATTTCAGGGTTAAGATGGCAATTATAAACCACTTTGGCTTCTTAGTTTATGATCTGTTCAGAATTACTTGATCAAATTATGATCCAAAAATAGAGTCTGACAGAAGGTCACCTCAAACAGATTCTTACAGAGGAAAAAAAAAGTCAATCACCCAACTTGCTGTTTAATTCCAGTGAGGTTTTGATAATGCTTATTGCCTGATTCCAATCTCCTCATCTTCCCAGCTGGACACGTGTGTGCCATGTGAAATCATCTCCCAGAAAGTAAGATTCATGAGAAGGAGGGAGGAACTAAAATGTTATTTCAAGTTTTAAGCTGGATTTCAGTACCATGATTCAACGAGATAAACATTTTTGACTTGTGAATTCATATCCTTTTTTTAATATAAAGTCTGAGTGCAAGTTCAGTAACACAAAGTGATATTCTCCTCAACACTACATTGATGAGCTAAGCCCTGTTCTCTTCATCGCCCGGGTTCCCCTCCAGATTGCTGGCAGAGATGCAGAAATTAGCTGTCAGTATAAATTATGGTATAAGGTGAGCCACAGGCTTAGGCTATGAATGGTAGACACGCAGCACAAAGTGCTGGTGAAGGTAATTGCTTCTGATCTTAAAGTTCTTAAATGACAGAAATTGGTGCTGATGTGGCTTTTGCGTCACAAACCCTCCATTAATTGAGAACGACTTGATCTGCTTTCTTGTGTTTGCAATTCACCTCCTTGCTGCAGTGAGTCAGAAAGTAATTCTCCTCGATATGAAAACAATATTGACTCTGGTGATGCTTCGTAGGGTGATACGTGTCATAAAAATTATGGTAAGCACAAAAATAGTCAAAGTGCTGAAGAGAGAAACAAGTTGATAGTTGGCCTCCGCCATTGCATGGGGAATAACACAGTGGGCACAGCAAAGTTACAAAAACAACAATGTCAGTTCCTGGGTCCTGCGTTTTTATTATACTTCCAAAAAAATAGTTTGTTTTTGTCAAACTTTCTTTCGGGAAGTTAATACTGTAAATTTTTTAACATTTTTGTACTATATTTAATGAGATAGTATATGGAACCTGCCATGAAATTGTCTTCCCTATTAAAATGCGGTTTGACAACAGCCTGTCTTTATAATGCTGCAATGAACTACAACTTTTCACGCAAGGGGAATCAGCGAAATGACCAGAAGAGGAAATATTGACAGTGTGCCTAAGGACAAGGCCTAACCAGGTAAGAAATGGAGGGAGTGGGGACCTTTATTAAGCCACCTTACTCTGTTAGAGGGATTTTGGGATTTGGCCACCATTATCTGGGCCTACCAGCATTTTTTGCACTTGGTCCCAGGGAGTAGCAGTAAGACAGGAGCACGTCAATCAAATCAGCGTGAAATCTCGGCTCATTTACATATAATAGGTGGGGAAGGAGTGGTCAGCGGTGGTCCCAGCAGGAGTATGGGGAAGGGAAATGGATCTTTATGCCAGGGAATCTTGGGAGGCCTTAATGTTTGACCTAGCCTCCTATTCTGCAGAAAAACGTTGTATTTATTCTTTCATTGGATGTGAGCATCATCAGCAAGGCCTGCATTTGTTGTCCATCACTAATTGTCCTTAAACTAAGTGGCTTGCTAGGCCACTTCAGAGAGCAGTTAAGAGTCAACCACATTGCTGTTCTTGGCAGACAGAAAGAACATGTACACACATTGCACCTATTTAAGATAAACAAAATAAGTGACAGCCATTCACTGGTTCATTCCCCAGGGCAATGTCTTGACCAATCAGGGTCAAGCTGCCTGGTTTAAATTTCAACCAATGCTTGGCAGTTAACAGTCAGTCACCATCAACTGGTGCATTCTCCATGGCAACTTCTCTACCATTCAGAGTCCACTTGCTAACCAATCAGCACTCTCTTCTCATACAGTATAAATATGTTGTTTCCCCTGACATTGGTATTTTCTTGTAAATTGTCCTGATAAGTGCAAGACAAAAAGCTTCGACAAAAAATCTCTTTTTTCAGCAATACTCAAGTTCTGTACTACCAAACGGCTATTGAATGAATAATAAAAATCTAGATAATACAAACACACAGCAATAGTCTTTTAGTTGGATAAGGCTCACCAGGGTTTTGTGCTTTATTCCTGTCTTCTTTCTAGTCCCCAGCTAGCTCCCCTACAAACTTAGAAACCAAAATATTTGGGCTTGTTACATTTATTCCTGCCCCTTTCAGCTCATTAGTTGAAATTGAGCAACTCTTTTTTTATTTCCTTCAGTAAAATTTCCCACCACACAACCTTGCAAGTCTTCATACAGTTGGGAGTTTACAGTACTAGGGTGAAGTGTACTGATAGTCCATCTAATAGATATTCAGTCATGTATCTCCTATGTTTTCCAACTTCCAAGTTGTCCCTGTTTACCTGCTTTCATGAGGTATTTCCCCAAGAGAGAGGAAACTGTGATTACACATTCCGTGAACTGTTGTTTTCCATGTGTTGATACTCCTGAGTACTCATCTTCCATTGAGAGGCTGGCATATCATTCATGCCAGCTGCTCTCTCCATAAAATTATCCCTTTCCACATCTTGCCCATCTGAGGAAATTCCACCACTAACATCTTTTTTTAAAAAATTATTCTTGTGATGTGACCATCACTGGCACCACCGCGGCTCATTGCCCATTCCTTGTTGTCCTTGAGAAAGAAAGACTTGCATTTATATAGCACCATTCATGACCTCAGGATGTCCCGAAATGCTCCACAGGTAATGAATTACTTTGAAGTAGAATCACTGCTGCAATGTGTGAAATGAGGCAGCCAAGACAGGCACAGCAACTCCCACAAACAGCAATGTGATAATGACCAGATAATCTGCTGGTTGACGCATAAATATTGGCCAGGACACTGGGGATAACTCCCCTGTTCTGCTTTGAAATAGTGGCTTGGATTTTTTTTATGTCCACACAATGTCATATAAATACTGTGGCTACAAGAGCATGTCAGAGACTGGAAATTCTGCAGAGCATAACTCATCTCCTGACTCCCCAAAGTCTGTCCACCATCTACAAGGCAAAAGTCAGGAGTGTGATGGAATACTCTCCACTTACCTGGATGAGTGCAGCTCCCACAACACTCAAGAGGCTTGGCACCATCCAGGGCAAAGCAACCTGCTTGATTGGCACCACATCCACAAACATTCACTCCCTCCACCACCAACGAACAGTGGCAACAGTGCGTACCATCTACAAGATGCAGTGCAGGAACTCAGCAAGTCTCTTTAGGCAGCACCTTCCAAACCCACAACATCTATCATATAGAAGGACAAGGGCAGCAGGTGGATGGGAACACCACCGCCTGCAAGTCCCCCTCCAAGCCACACACCATCCTCACTTGGAAATATATCACTTTTCCTTTAACGTTTCAGGATCAAAATCCTGCCTCCCTAACAACATCACATGGACTGCAGTGGTTTAAGAAAGGCGGCTCACCATCACCTTCACAAGGGCAACTGGGGATAGGCCTAGCCAGCGACGCCCAGATCCTGTGAATTAATATATTTTTTAAAAAAACTGATAGGGAATACAGGGCCTTGATTTAATTTCTCTAAAAGATGGATAGTGGTAATGAGGATGAGAAGTTGGTGGTGGGATTCCCTCTTGAACATCTGCAGTCTACGTGGACAAAGTTACCCCCACAATGCTGCTGGATATGAAGTTCCAGGATTTTCCCAGTGACATGAAGGAATAGGCGATATATGTTCAGGTCAGAAAGAGGTGTGAGTTGGAGTAGCAATGAATGCTATTGACAGTGTGCACAACAACCACAAGACCGCCCTCTGCTTTTGTGACCTCGTAGGTTGCTTACTCCAATGGGATCCACGCAGGAGAAAACAGGGCAAAAAAAGACGAATCTCACACTATCATTGAAATGTGGAGCTCATCGAATATTCAGTGAGTAATTACAGTACACAGTTATTCTACAGTTCATTTTACATTTTTTTATTCATTCATGGGATTTGGGCATTGCTGGCTAGGCCAACATTTATTGCCCACCCCTAATTGCCCTTGAGAAGGTGGTGGTGAACTGCTTTCCTGAACCACTGCAGTCCATGTGGTGTAGGTACACCCACAGTGCTGTTAGGATGGGAGTTGCAGGACTTTGACCCAGCAATGATGAAGGAATGGTGATATATTCCCAAGTCAGGATAGTGAGTGGCTTGGAGGGGAACTTCCAGGTGGTGGTGTACCCATCTATCTGCTGCCCTTGTCCTTCTAGATGGTAATGGTTGTGGGTTTGAAAGGTGCTGTCTAAGGAGCCTTGGTGAAGTCCTATAGTGCATCTTGTAGATGGTACACACTGCTGCTGCTGTGGTGGAGGGAGTGAATGTTTGTGGATGTGGTGCCAATCAAGCTAGCTGTTTTGTCCTGGACAATGTCAAGCTTCTTGAGTGTTGTGGATATGGCACTCATTGAGACAAATTGAGAGTATTCCAATCACACTACTGACAGGCTTTGGGGTGTCAGGAGATGGATTACTCATTGCAGGATTCCTAGCCTCTGACCTGGTCTTGAAGCCACAGTATTTATATGGCTAGTCCGGTTCAGTTCCTAGTGAATGGCAACACCCAGGATGTTGATAGTGGGGGATTCAGTGATTATAATGCCATTGAATGTTAAGGCATGTCATGGAGTTATCTTTTGAGTATCCTAAAATGGAAGTGATCATTACTCTATTATAGCTTTAACACTAGTGAGGTTCAGTGTAAGAATAACAAGGTTATGCCAGTTTGAGCTGATGGCATATTGGGATTGAGTTGGCATTGTAACTGTGTCCATCCAAAAGCTTAGCATGCTTTAATACCATTCCTCCAGTCACTATCAACCACTGATGAAATTATGGTGAGAATTTTATCTTCATCCAGCCAGCAGAAACCTAGTTGGGGAGGGGTGTTAAAATCAAATGAATGAAATGCTCATTCTGTTCCCAATATTCTCAATTTCACAATCTCTGATTTTTCTGGTATCTGAGGCAGCACTGTGTCATGATGTGAGTTTATAGCAATAGAACCTTGATGATAGGATGCCCACATATACAACTGAAACCTGTTCAGCCAAACAAAGAAGCATTTTAAATGTTTCTTTCTAGGAACAGGATTGTAGATCTCTACAGCCTGTATTATTGGTAGTCTTCTTCTCATAGATAAGTGCACTTCTGTTTCTTCTCATTATTCCATTTTCAGTCTCTATAAGGGACGGTCACAGATTTTGTGCTGGCTCCAAGACTTGACCTTTGTGATTCGGGTCACGAATCCAGACTGCCTCACCTGGTTGGAGTTCTGATAAATCACGTATTCAATAGCGTTGACTATAGTTTATGCTTTGATTTGCACCATACTCATCCTCCTTCTCCCTTACTCGCTCTCTTTTTATCTGCTACTTTGACATATGGTATAAGTGTGTGTGGGAGAACAGGAAGTTGAGTCCTTACACTTCTTCCTATCAGAAATTCTGATGGAGCCAAACCATTCTGAAGTGGTGTGGTACAGTAGCTCAACAATACTAAGCTGGTATCATAATTTTTCTTCACAAAACTCTTCCCATTCTTATTTCGCTTTTGGTCTCTCCATTAGCTTGTGGGTACCTCAGTGAACTAGTTGTGTGGGCAAATCCATTGTCATCTGTGACCACCTTAAAACATTCGTTCACAAGCTGGGGGCCATTGTCTGAAACGTCTAGATCTGGAATGCCATACATGACAAAAATTTATTTTAATGACTTAATGACTGTTTTGTCAGACTATGAAGACGTTTGACCTCAATCCATTTGGAATAATAATCAACAACTATGAGAAATATCTTCCCCTTGAGCTCAAAAAGATCCACTCTGAGACGTTCACACAGTCTGGATGGGAATGAGGATGCCAGCAATGGTTCCCTTCTGTCCTGGCGACGGATTGCACAGATGATGCAGCTCAAAATCATTTCCTCTAATGATTTTGCAATCCCAGGCCATCAAACTTAATTTCACACTCTGCCACAACTTTTTGTAATGCCTAGGTATCCATGATGTATCCTTTGAAGAATTGCGAGACTGAGGACTCATGGTATATCCAGCCTCTCAGAATAAATGATCAAGTTATCCACTGCACTAAGATGTCTTCATTGCTGGAAGTATTCTTTCGGGATGAGATTGTTTGGAACATATTCTGGTTATCAATTTATGCAGTGTTCTCTGTTTCGTGTGCCTTTCCAATTTCAATCAACCTCTGTGTTGTTGCTGGTAGGATTTTGGTTGTCAGTGAGGTATATGATGCTACACCCTCAACAAAATTTATGTCCTCCTGTTCAGGCATTTAAACTGGAATGCATGACAATGCATCTGCTGGTGTTTGTTGTTTTTCTTGGACAAGTTTGTCTACTGGCTTCTGCTTGATGCAAGTTGCTCTTCCATGTAATGGACTTGTGATTCCTTCACCTGCTTTCATGGGAAATCTCCTCATGGTTTTCCTGAGATTTTCACATGGTTATATTAGCTTCAGGTGCTCCTGTTTCACAGCACTTGTTTTAGTCTTCTCAGGACCTCTGAATAATTTTGGAAATTCTGTCAGTTTTTCTTGGCTTCTCAATTCATCTACTTTGTAGGTGAGTTGTAGATCTGTACTAGCTTTTTGGCTTAATTGTGAACACTCGCTATTGTGGATCACACAAATTTTCTGTGATTTCTCTTCCTTTGTGCTGAAGTTTAGCAGTCAGCTATCCCTTAACTTTCAGTTGAATGTAATAAAGTAATATGGAGGGAGTCTTGCTTTAGCCACTGTTCTATGTCTGAAAGAATTGAAACTCATGCTCCAGTATCTAATTTGAAGTTTGTTTTCTGTCCATTGACCATAATGTCTGCACTCCAATAGTTCCCATTTGATCTGATAATTTCTCCCCAGAGTGGCACTTTATTACCTTTTAGTCTTCAACTTCTTGAATACTACTTGCTTCTCCTTTAACTTTTCTGTTACGAGCTTTTTTACTTCTTTTCTTGCAGGAGTGACACTCCACATCTTTGGTGGAGAAATCTTTGTGCCAATGCAGCCTTTTCCAGCCACAATTCAAACATTAAATAATGGCGGCTACCACGCCCCCTTCACTCTTTCTCTGTTTGGATTAGGTTTGCTACTATTTCTGTGAACTGCAAACTGCGCTATGTCAGCAGTTTTTCTCCACAAGATCTCTTTGTAGCCTCGATTAAAATCTGATTTTGTTTTCTCACTTCTTTGTGCCTTGTTAACTGCACAGCCTTCAATAGGGTTAAATCTCCCCTCGACTGCAGAAAATCTGATAAAAGCACCTCTAAGAAACATACAAACATGGGAACCAGGAGCAGGAGCAGGCCATTCGGCCCTTCGAGCCTGCTCCGCCATTCAATATGATCATGGCTGATCCTCTTTCTCAACGCAATATTCCCGCTTTCTCTCCATACCCCTTGATGCCCCTAATATCCAAAAAATTATCAATTTCTTGCTTGAATATACTCAGTGACTCAGTCTCCAGAGCCTTCTGTGGTAGAGAATTTCGCAAGTTGACCACTCTCTGAGTGAAGAAATTTTTCCTCATCTTGGTCCTAAGTGGCCTGCCCCGTACCCTGAAACTGTGGCCTCTGGTTCTAGACTCCCCAACCAGGGGAAACATTCTCCCTGCATCTAGTCTGTCTAGCCCTGTTAGAATTTTATACATTTCAATCAGATCCCCTCTCATTATTCTAAATTTTAGTGAATACAGGCCCAGTCGAGCCAATCTCTCCTCATACTACAGTCCTGCCATCCCCGGTGTCAGCCCAGTGTTCCTTCGTTGCACTCCCTCTATGGCAAGTATATCCTTTCTTAGATAGGGAGACCAAAACTGCATGCAATGGTCCATGTGTGGTCTCACCAAGGCCTTGTATAACTATAGTAAGGCATCCCTACTTCTGAACTCAAATCCTCTTGCAATGAAGGCCAACATACCATTTGTCTTCATAATTGCTTGCTGCACCTGCCTGTTTACTTTCATTGGCTGGTGTACAAGGACACGCAGATCCCTTTGTCCATCCACACTTCCCAATATATCACCATTTAAATAATACTCTACCTTTCTGTTTTTCACACTGAAGTGTATAACTTCACATTTATCCACGTTACACTGCATCTGTCATGTGTTTGTCCACACAGACAGCTAGTCTAAATTGCCCTGAAGCCTCCTTGTATCCTCCTCACAACTCTGCCCAGTTTTCTGTCATCACCAAACTTGGAAATATTGCATTTGGTTTCCTCATCCAAGTCATTTATATATATCATCAGTAGCTGGGGACCAAGTGCTGATCCCTGCGGTACACCACAGGTCACCACCTCCTATCTGGAAAAAGACACATTTATTCCAACACTCTGTTTCCAGTCTGTCAACCAATTCTCAATCCATGCCAGTATATTACTCCTGATCCCATGTGCTTTAATTTTGCCCACTAAGCTCTTACGTGGGACCTTATCAAAAGCCCTCTTGAAATCCAAATACACCACATCCGCTTGTTCTCCTTTATCTATTCTATTAGTTACATCCTCAAAAAACTCTAATAGATAAATTTAGCATGATTTCCCTTTCATAAACCAATGCTGACTTTGTCTGATCCAGTTAATGCTTTCCAAGTGTTCTTTTACCACATCTTTTATAATAGACTCTAGAATTTTCCCCACTATTGATGTTAGGTTAACTGGATTGTAATTCTCTGTTTTTTTTTCCTCTCCCTCCTTTTTTAAATAGTGGGGTTACATTTGCCACTCTCCAATCTGTAGGAACTGCTCCAGGGCCCATAGAATTTTGGATGATGACTACCAATGCATCCAATATTTCCAGGGCCACTTCCTTTCGTATTCTGGGATGTAGATTATCAGACACTTGGGATTTTTTAGCTTTTAACCCCATTAATTTCTCTTGCACCATTTTTTACTAATACTGATTTTCTTCAATTCCTCCCTCTCACTAGACCCTTGGTTCCCTAACATTTCTGGGAAATTATTTGTGTCCTCTTTTGTGAAGACAGAACCAAAATATGTTTTCAATTCTTCTACCATTTTTTTGTTCCCCTTTATAATTTTCCCCCATTTCTGACTGTAAGGGACCTGCATTTGTCTTTGCTAAGCTTTTTCTCTTTACATACTTATAGAAGCTTTTACAGTCAGTTTTTATGTTCCCTGCAAGTTTACTCTCATACTCCATTTTCCCTTTCTTGGTCAATCTTTTTGTCCACTTTTGCTGAATTCTAAACTGCTCCCAATCCTTAGGCTTGCTGCTTTTTCTGACAATTTTATATTTCTCCTCTTTGGATCTAATACTATCCCTAATTCCTTTTGTAATCCATGGTTGAGCCACCTTTTCTGTTTTATTTTTGCGCCAGACAGGAATGAATAATTGTTGTAGTTCATGCATATGCTCCTTAACTATTAGCCATTGCCTATCCACAGTGAACCCTTTTAGTAAAGTTCCCCAATCCATCACTGCCAACTCATGCCTCATACTCTCGTAGTTCCTTTATTTAGATTCAGGATCCTAGTTTCAGATTCAACTTCTTCATTCTCCATCTTAATGAACAATTCTATCATTTTATGGCTGCTCTTCCCCAAGGGAGTCCTCACAACAAGATTGTTAATTAGTCCTTTATCATTGCACAATACACAAACTAGGATAGCTGCTCTCTAGTTGGTTCTTCAATGTATTGGGCTAAAAAACCACCATGTACTCACTCCAGGAAACCCTCCTCCACAGTAGTGTCACTAGTTTGGTTTGTCTAATCTAGATTAAAAGTCACCCATGATTACAGTTGTACTCTTAGGACATGTGTCTCTAATTTCCTGTTTAATGCCTTCCCTTACAACTTTGTTACTGTTTGGGGGCCTATAGACAACCCCCACCAACATTTTCTGCCACTTGGTGTTTCTTACCTCCACCAAAAAAGATTCCACATCATGATTTTCTGAGCCAATATCCTTCCTCACTATTGGTTTGATTTCCTCCTTTACTAACAGTGCTACGCTACCTCTTTTCCCTGTTTGCCAGCCCCTCCTAAATATTGAATACCTGTGGGTGTTCAGTTCCCATCCTTGGTCACCCTGCAATTATGTTTCCATAATTGCAACTATGTCATAACCGTTTATATCCATTTGTGCTGTTAATTCATCCACCTTATTGTGAATTTTCCATGCATTAAGATATAACGCCTTTAGACTTCTCCTTTTAATCTTGTTAGTCATCTTAGCCTTATTTTGCACTATGACACCATCTTCTGCCTTTCATTTTTGCTTCTTACTTTTCTGTCTTTCATTTCAATCCTTGTTTCCCCCTCCCCTAAGACTCCTGTAACATTGCAATCCTGAATTAACTTGTGTTTCAGGGCTCCATATTTACAATTCTCAGCTAGTTGATAAAAATCGTCAGTGAAGGAATCTACATTCTCTCCCGATCTTTGAGTATGTCTATTGAACTTCGTACTTTCAATAATGGTGTTTCTTCTAAGACTATAATAAGGGTCAAAGTCTTTGATAAACTCTATGTATGTCACTGTGTCTTTATTCATGCCCTGTCTGACCTTTACATCACCTGCACTACTGCTTATGTCATAGAAAAGGGTACTGACCTTTTCCTTACTTGTCTTTTCTGCTAGTCCCGAAGCTGTTCTGTGCCTGGTAAACCTGTAACATCAGTTCTGCCACTTCTCTTCTTGATCTGGGCTGCCTACCTGATTGAAATACTCTAATAAAGGTGGAATTTTCTTCATGGCTTTTCTTCACTTCACTGTAGCCTTTTCTTGCTTTCTGTTGGCAGTTTTCCCATTCTGTCCTTATCCTGAAGTTGTTTCTCTTGCTGCTTCTTCCAGCCACTGGGCTTTTTACTTCTGTTTTCCACTGTTACCATCTGTAATCACTGTTGTGGGTCTTAGATAAGGTTGTTCATGGTCTGGATTTGCAAATATTGCTGGAAGCAAGGCTGTTGGTAAACTTTACCTTTTATTGAACATTATACTAACTATATACAGTAGCATGAGGCTCTACGTAGAACTATCTGTCAGCATTCTCTGTTGTTACGTGATCTTAGGCCACTGATGAGATTCTATATTTATATATTTAACATTAACCCTTTATAGTACAGGGGCCAGGTTTGCATTCCAGTTGCCTCATTGTTGAGTTTCATTTACATTGAATAGGTAAGCTGCCAGGACAAAATGTGGCCTGAGTAGAGAGCTCACAATTGGAAGGGTAAGAAATCAGTTGGGATCGATGATCCTGATGGTCATCAGCACCATCTTAAAGGGGGACGACTGGAAGCCTAGGATTGAAGCGGAGCAGTAGTTTTGTGCAGGAGGGAAATGCTTTGCAACACCTAAAAGGAGATGGGAGCCCTTAAGGATCAAAACCCATACGTGCCTGCAGCAAAGATGAATGTTAGACCTACTTTATAGTTTTACTTAAGTGGAACTAACAATCCCTTTACATCCCTTAACCTCCACCACCCACGGTTGGCAAGACAAATGGCGGCAAGAATGAAAATGGCATCAGTGTCCTGGCAATGCCATTAGACCTCAATTTGCATGTACAGTTGCCATTCGCAGGGATTATGTTCCCTCGAAACGTTACAAATGGCGAAATCGCAAACAATGAACATATTTTTCAATAGGACAATTAGATCATGTCTAGCCATGCGAGGGCAGCATTTATTTGGGTAGTTACTCTACAGCAAATTAAGATGCAGTACCTGTATATGACAGACAGGGGAGCCTCTGAGCAATGGTGTACATCGGTGAAGATTTTAAAATTGTTCAGGCTGCACTTCAGCTCCCAGAATAATAATTACTTGACCAAACAAAAGGCCTCGATTGTCACTTTCTCTAAAAAAATAGGAGCATAATGAGAAAACAAGCTGCTGTGTCGCCTCAGTGTCGGGAAGCTTCTTCCCACTTGGACCAACACACTAACACTTCAGCTTCTGCCAAAAGCCATTTGTAAAAGGAAGTCATGTGAGCGTCTGCCGGTGCCACATGATCTCGGCTTTGGAATGCAACCATTGCACGGAGAAGAAAACACAGATGAGCGAACATTGTTCACACGATATGCGATGCAGTGTGTAAAGCGCAAAGTGAAAACACAAACAATGAAGTCACAAAAGGCGAAACTTTACTGTATTAAATAGGAATTCCAACTGTTTCCAAAGGGAGATCTGACTGCCTAAATCAGGGTCTGTCAGTAAATTGGAATGGGGGCCTCACGCTGTAAGTCCGTGCTCCAGCTTGTTAGGCAGATTTGGTCCCACTTTCAGACAGTTTTTAGATGAAGTGAGATGGTGATGACTTGAAGATTACATTCTAAGCTAATTGCAGTTATCTTTTGAGTGCTCTGTATTTGGGGAAATGGTAGTGGTGATGGTGCTAGATTAGTAATTAGAGACCCATGCTAATTCTTTGGGTACATGGGTTCAAATCTCACCACAGAATTTAAATTCAGTTAATAAAAAAATCTAGACTTGAAAGCTAGACCTGAATTTTTCGCTCGACAGGCCCGGAAGTAGATGTGAACTCCACTCCCACCCAAGACTGGCAACTAAGAGCAATCATGCGCTGGATGGCCAATTAACAGCCAGCCAGCCAGCGCGAAACTTGATCTCTGAGAGAGGACCGGCGCTGACAGAGGGGGGTGGTGATGGCAGGAACAGGGCAGGCACTTCAATACAATCAAGTGCGGAGGGAGAGTTGAAAAACAGAAGAAAGAAGGTACAATTCTGAAGTACAATTCTGGGAGAGAGTGCTACTTAAACCAGCGATGTTGGAGAGGAGGATGCAATGTTCTGACTTACAGAGGGGGGTCTCATGAATGTGCTATTGTCCTCATAGGAGTCACAATGCCCAGGAGCGAAGCCATACTGGTGGGGGAATGCCAAATCGTGCATTATTGGCCCTGATGGAAGAGATTTTGGAGCTTGTTTGGAGCAAGATCCACGGGTCGTGGAGAGACTGGGGTCTCGGAAGAGGGAAGGAGTGAAGTGGACACAGCTTAGCTTGGGTCTGAGAAATGGAGGGCAATGGGTGAAAGCCTGACATGTGAAATCCACTGATCCTTTATGTTCATGAATTATGAAATCTTTGTTTAGCTCTATGTCCAATTTCTGAACCAAGCAGAGTGCACCTACTCTGAATCTTAAATGCTTATGGATACTTACACTTGAGTTTCCTCTGTCAGTTGGATCATCTTCAAGACCACTTCATGATCCAGAAGGCCCTCCGTTAACACCTGAGGAGGAGAAAGTGTCAGATGCATTAGCGTCGCATCCTCGCTCTGCACCTTGCACTGTCTCAGATACAGGCACTTAGGTGGGCTTGAGTGGTCTGGCACATGTGGCTGCACAGACTGGGGAAGAGATGTCACATTTGCTTGAGGAGCTGTCGAAGACAGAGATTCCCAGGGGCTCTGACAATCAGAGGATTGCCGTGTACCAGGATGACGCTGAGCATCAGAAGATGAGCCCCTGAAGTCATCCATTAGGCAGGAAATGCTAGATGTCCAGCAGGATGTACGTGGCGATCTGGCAGAGGTTCCTGATGGTTAATGTGCCATGGCCTGTGTAATGGAGGAGTCCGTGCAGAGTATGAGCACTGCATTGACCCTCAGCTCTGAACGCAGAGCATCCACCATAGACAGAATGGTGACTCTCATTGAGCGCCAGCTCCAGGAACTCAGTCAGGGGTTTCTGGGATTGCTTTCAGACCTATGAGCTCACACACTGGCAGTGACCTCAGCAGGGCATTGCCAGTAAGAGAGATGGATAAGACACCTGGTGACTGTGCTAGCTGCCCATCCATCAATTATAAGCAGGGAGGTTCAAGTAAACCTCATGATGGCATATGCCTTGCAGTTCCACACATCTGCAGGCTCCTCTCAGGGTGCTACTGATGATGACAGCAGCTCATCTGCCCCTCTGCCAGTGACTGTTGCATCTGAGGAGACTGCGATGACTGAGGATTGTCCAGCCAGTGCACAGAGCTCTCCCGCCCAGTCAGGGTCCTCACAACCCAGGCAACCAGAGGAGGCCACCAAAGTCATGCAGGCCAAAGGGGCATCAGAGACAGCAACCTGCCTCCAATGCAGCTGCCAGTGACAGGAGGTGCTACAAGACATAGCACTCATAAACGGTTCATCAAACCATTATAATCACAGAAGGGCTATCACTGGTGAGATCTTTATCATTGTTACTTATCTCATGTTTTACTTTGCATTCAAATATCACTGTATTAAAATGTAACCCCATGTCACATGTCCTTCTTGTGCTTTCTGTGCCAGTAAGATAAGAGGCCTATAACTCAGAATGAAACTGATTGAGCATGATTGTTTATTTCAGAAGGAGGCACAAGAGGAAAAGGGTGTCAGGAGTGCTTCATGAGCCCTGACCAATAAAGTGATTGCTTCTTTCCAATGATTTGGAGTTTTGACTTTGGAGGCTTACTGGAAGCTCCTTTGAATCAAAGTGTCCCTGGCCTCCTGGCTCCCAAAAGCTGCCCCATTGCTGGGCCATCATCATAGCCCTGTTGCTGAGCAGCTTCTTCCTCAGGGTCAGTGCTGGAATTTTCCTCAGTGGATTCTGGAAGCATCTCAGCCTTCACCCTCCATCTGATCTCCCCGTGAGAGAGCCAGATTGTGCAGGGCACAGCACACAACCACAATGAGTGACACCCATTCCAAGGATATTGGAGAGATCCTCTGGAACGGTCCAGACAATGAACCTCATTTTCAGGAGACCTATTATCCTCTCAATTATGGCCATTGCGGAGGCATGACTTCTGTTGTGCCTCTTCTCTGCGGGCATTCTCAGATGTCTGATTGGTGTCAGTGGCCCCCTTTTCAGAGGTTATCCCTAATTCCCACTAGCCAGCCTACCAAGCATGCATGGGCTCTGAACAGATTTGGAACTTGGGAGTGATGGAGAATATAAGAATCATGACAACTCCCAGGATACCTTGAACAAATCTGGAGAACCTGCTTGTTGGTGACCGCGTCCTTGCTGGGCGTTGACCGATTTACAAGAGTCCCCGACTCACCAGCAGGTGCCTTGATGGACACTTGGGTGCAATCAATAGCTCCCTGAATCCTTGGGCAGCCTGCAATAGCTGCATATCCTCTGGAGCCCTCTGTCTGGCTGTCCTCCTCTGTCTTGAATTATATGATTGTGTTGACCAATCTGAACAGTGCATCTGTTATAAGCTTTATGCAGCTATGTGCTGTGAACTGTGATGACACACCACAGTGATCTCCTACAGGACCTTGGAAGGAGCATGAGGCATAAAAATTAAGGGCAACAGCCACTCTTAGCGCCACTGGCACTGAGTGCCCACATACACAGTGGGAAGCTATGCCCAGCCCTATCATCTCACAGATTGAGGTTACTGTGTGAAAGATGCAGATCCTTCTTCAGCACTGGATCTCAGTCATCTCAAGGTAGCTGGCTCTAACCCTGTATTCCAGCAAGATACTGTTGCCTCCTCCTGCCCATTCACCCTTGCAAGCCTTACAAGCCTTTAACCCCTTCAAGTTGTGCTCACTTCCCCATTTCTCCTGAGCCTTATAGCCCACCCTGGATGCCGAAAGTGTAAATTGTGCAATCCCCGCCTGCCCATTTTTCCTGTGCTCTGAATGTAAAACTGAACGGACCTCTCAAAATTGCAGAGCATTACCCCTTTAATTGGCCCAATTGGTCCTTCAATTGATGTTGGGCGGGCTGCCGACATTCGGGCACATCCACCTAGCATAATATCGCTATGCAGTGTGATGACGTCGGGAACCCCTCCCAAAGTCATCACAGTCTATGTCGCGTGACACCGGGAGTGCCGGGCGCCCATACAGGCAACATAAAATTCAGGCCCTAGTCAGTAATGGTGGCCATGAAGTTATCATTGATTGTCATAAAAAACTATCTGGTTCACTAATGTCCTTCAGGGAAGGAAATCTGCCATCCTTACCTTGTCAAGCTTACATGAGGCTCTGGACCTACAGCATTGTGGTTGACTCTTAATTTCCCTCTGAAATGGCCTAGCCAGCCACTCAATTCAAGGGCAATTAGGGATGGGCAACAAATTGTGGCCTTACAGCAACACCCCACACCCCATGGAAGAATAAAAATATTTTTAAAAAACTGACTTTCATTCCTTTGTGTCCATCCTGTAAATGAGTCATTGAAATAATAATGCCATGGGGCAGCCTGAGGTAGGTTTTCTCCATAGCAACATGTTGAGTCATCCAGCACCTTTCAAGAATAGCAGAAATGTGTCTCACCCTCTGACTATCTTTTGTATGAACATGATTGTTCCTTTTTGGTAAATATTTGATTTAAAAGATTTCTTCTGTGCCACATTCATAATAAAATTGTAAACCCTTTGATTAGGAACAATTTGCCATTCTGCTGCACACAGGTTAATACTTTCCCCATTAGTAAAACTATAATCTCAAACTGACTGAAATGTGTCATAATATATTGCCATGATATATGGTTGCTTTAATTACGTAAAATATTTTGTAAACCACTGCATTTTGGTGTTATATTTTCAGTTAGCTCCAGTTCTAATGCTTGTTTTCAGCAAACCCTTTGCTGTATGGTACTCCTGCTTTTCTATAACATTATTTTGAGACCCAAAGCATTAATTAATCATCCAGAAGCACTTTATCATTGTTTTATTGCTGATGAAATAAATGAGGTTTCCTTCAGTTTTGCCTATGATCCAGAAAAACCATTGGTCCATTTCCAAGCGTGCAGCACAATTAGTGATTGGAGCACTCCACACTTTCAAACCATCAGGCAAGTAATTGTATAACTAAATAGTTCTAGTGCACCTCGAAATAAGAAATTGAATATGCAAATAGGAACCATGTGAAACAGACCGACAAAAACAATCTACCAATATATAATGTAACTTTGTGCTTAGCTTGTGGCTAAGGAGAATGTTTAGAATTAACATACTTAGAGATAAATGGGAGCAATTTTAAAAGCACTGCTTTCACATTGGGCTGGATTTTACCAGCTTTCTGAAGACAGGCTGAGAAGTAAAATGGCGGAATCAGGTAACGGGTGGGAAGCCTGACTTCTTCCCATCACCACGGCATATTCCCAGAAGCAGGATTAGCAATGGCATGATCCCAAGTCACCAGTTGCCATTTCCCTGCCACTTTCCATCTCTGGGACTGTAGCTGACTGCTTCTTACCGGTGCAAAGAGAAGTGGATGGTGGAGGCTGGAACCACAGTGAAATTAGCTCTGTCCACCATTTTTATTCATTCAATGATGTGGGCATCAATGACAAGGCCAGAATTTATTGCCTATCCTCACTTGCCCTTGAAAAGATGGCAGTGAGCTACCTTCTTGAACTGCTGCAGTCCATGTGGTATAGATACAACGACAGTGCTGGTAGGTACAGAATTCCAAGATTTTGACCCAGAGACAATAAGGGAACAGCAATAAAGCTCCAAATCAGGATAGTGTGTGACTTGGAGGGGAACTTGTAAGTGGTGGTGTTTTCATATGCCTGCTGGCCTTGTCCTTCTGGGTAGTAGAGGTCGCAGGTTTGGAAAATGCAGTCGTGCCTTGGCAAGTAGTTGCAGTGCATCCTGTAGATGGCACATGTTGCTGTCACTGCCTACCAGTGGTGGGGGGAGTGAGTGTTTAAAATGGTGCGTAGGGTGCCAATCAAATTGGTTGCTTTATGGATAGTGTTGAGTTTCTTGAGCTGCACCCATGCAGGGACTTGTGCCTTTTGTGGATGATTGAAGGTCTTGGGGAGTCAGGAAATAAGTTACTTGCTTCAGAATCCCCAGCCTCTGACCCACACTTGTAGCCACAGTGTTTACGTGACTACTCTGTTAAGCTTCTGGTCAATGGTGACCCCCGGGTTGATGGTGGGGGATTTAGCGACGGTAATGTCATTAAATGTTAATGTGAAGTGTTAAGATTGTCTCTTATTGGCAATGGTCATTGCCTGGCACTTAGGTGGCACAAATGTTACTTGTCATTTCTCAGCCCAAGCTGCAATGTTGCCTAGGTTTTGTTCCATGTTTTATTATCTGACAAGTTACAATTAGAACTGAACACTTTGCTATCATCAGTGAGCATCCCCAATTCTGACCTTATGATAGAGGGAATGTAATTAATGAAGCAGCTGAACACTACACTGAGAAACTCCTGCATTGATATCATGGGGCTGAGAGAATTGGCTTCCAACAACCTCAACCACCTTCCTTTGATCTAGGAATGATTCCTTCCAGTGGAGAGTTTTCTCATTGATTCCCATTCACATCAATTTTACTAGGATTCCTTGATGGCACACATGATCAGGAGCTGCCTTAATGCCAAGGGCAGTCACTCTCACCTCACCTCTGGAATTCAACTCTTTTGTGCATGTTTAAACCAGGGCTGTAATGAGGTCAGGAGCTGAGTGGAATCCAAACTAAGCAGGATATTGGTGAATAAGTGCCACTTGAAAGCAATGTCAATGACATTTTCCAACGCCTCTTGATGGTAATTGGCCAGATTAAATTTATCCTGCTTTTCATGGAAAGAAAAATATCAGGGCAATTTTCCACATTGTCAGGTGGATGCCAGTGTTATAGCTGTAATAGAACAACTTGAATAGGGGTGTGCCTCGTGCTGCAGCTCATTTCTTCAGTACTGGCTGTTGTCAACGCCCCATAGCCTTTGTAATATCCATTGCCTTCAGCCATTTCTTAATATCACATGGAGTGAATTGAATTGGCTGAAGACTGGTACATGCTGGGGACCTCAAGAGGAGGCTGAGATGGAATAACTCAGTTCTTCCAGCTGAAGATGGTTGCAAATGCTTCAACTTTGTCTTTTGCAATTACATGTTTGGTTCCGCCGTCATAAGGATGGGGATAGTTATGGAGTCTCCTCCTCCAGTTGGTTGTTTATTTGCCCATCACTATTCACGACTGGATGTGACAGGACTACAGAGTGTTGATCAGATCAGTTAGATTTAGCATCATTTAGCTCCGCCTAGAGTATGTTTCTTCTGCTGTTTAAAGTGCACTTATTCCTGTCTTTTAGCTTCACCAGGTTTCTGCCTCTGATATGTTTTTCTCCATTATTCATTTGACCATCGTTGATCCCCTGGCTTTATGGTAATGGTAGAGTGAGAGATATGCTAGGCCATGAGGTTACAGATTGTGGTTGAATAATATTCTGCTGTTGCAGATAGCTCACAGCGCCTCATGTACACTTTGTTCTAAGCTGCTAGTTCTGTTCTAAATCTATCCCATCTAGCACGGCGGTAGTGCCACACAGCACATATGAACATGTGAACGAGGAGCGGGAGTAGGTCATTCAACTCCAGGAGTCTGCTCCGCCATTTACTAAGATCATGGCTGACCTGATAGTAACCTGAAATCTGCATCCCACCCACCGCTGATAACCTATCACCCACTTGCTTAACAAGAAACTATTCACTTCTGCCTTAAAAATATTCAAAAACTCTTCTTCCATCACCTTTTCAGGAAGAGGGTTCCAGATACTCAGGACTCACTGAGTGAAAAAAATTTGCCTAATCTCTCTTTTAAATGGGCAACCCCTTATTTTTAACAGTGACTCCTAGTTCTAGATTCTTACGCAAGAGGAAACATCCTTTCCACATCCACCCTGTCAAGACCCCCTCAGAATCTTAAGAGCCTCTTACTTTCTAAACTCCAGCAGATACAAGTCCAATATTTCCTCATAAGACAACCTACCCATTCCAGGTATTAGTTTGGTAAACCTTCTCTGAACTGCTTCCAACACAGTTACATTCTTCTTTAAATAAGGCGACCAATACTGTACATAGTACTCCAAATGTGGTCTCACTAGTGCCCTGTACAACTAATGCATAACCTCCCTACTTTGTATTCAATTCTTCTCGCAATAAATGATAACATTCTATTAGCTTTTCTAATTACTTGCTGTGCTTGCATACTAGCCTTTTGCAATTCATGCACCAGGACACCCACATCCCCTCAGCACCTCAAAGCTCTGAAATCTCTCACCATTTAGATAATATGCTTCTCTATTATTCTTCCTTCCAAATTGGACAATTTCACATTTTCCTACATTATACTCCATTTGCCAGATCTTTGCCCATTCAGTTAGTCTATCTATATTTTTGTAGTCTCCTTATGACGTCTTCACAAATTGCTTTCCTACCAATCTTTGTGTCATCAGCAAATTTGGCAACCATTCCTTCAACCCCTTCATCCAAGTCATTTATATACATTGTAAACAGTTGAGGTCCCAGCACTGATCCCTGTGGCACACCACTCATTACATCTTGCCAACCTGATAAAGACTCAATTATGCCTACTCTCTTCTACTTGTTAGCTAGCCAATCTTCTATCCATGTCAAATTGTTAGCCCCTATACCATATTTTATTTTCCTCCATAATCTTTGATGTGGCACTTTATCAAATGCCTTCTGGGAATATAAATATAGTACAACCACCATTTCCCCTTTATCCACAGCACATGTTACTCCCTCAAAGAACTCCCTCTCAAAACCATGTTGACTCTGCCTCTTAACCTTGAGCTTATCCAAGTGCCTAGCTATAACTTATTTCATAATAGCTTCTAACATGATGAAGGATGTCCTCAATGTGAAGCAGGAGTTTGCTTCCACAAGGACTGTGAGCTGGTCACTGCTTCCAATCTTGTCATGGACAGATGCATCTGCAAAAGGTAGGTTGGTGAGGACAAGGTCAAGTAAATTTCTTGAAGATTCTCTCACCACCTGCTACAGGCCCAGAATGATAGTTACATCCTTAAGGACTTGGCCAGCTTGGTCAGAAGTAAAGCTACCAAGCCAGAATACATTCTGTGCCCTTGCTGCCCTCAGTGCTTCTTCCAATTGGTGTTCAATATGGAGGAGTAGTGATTCATCAGCTGAGGGAGGGCAGCAGGTAATAATCTGCAGGTAGTTTCCTTGCTCATGTTTGACCTGGTACCATGAGACTTCATGAGGACCAGAGTCAATGTTCAGAACTCCCAGGGTCACTCCTTCTGGGCTGTACACCAGCGTGCCTCTGGTGGATCTGTCCTGCCAGTGATACAGGACATACCCAGATGGTGATAGTGTCTGGGACATTGACTGCAAGGTCTGATTTGGTGAATATTATTACGTCAGGCTGTTGGATGACTAGTCTGTGAGGCAAATTTCCTAATTTTGACACAAGCATTCAATTGTTAGTGAGGGTGGCTTTGCAGGGCTGACTGGGCATTTCCGATGCCAAGATCAATGCAGGGTGGTCCACTCAGTTTTATTATTATTTGACTTTTCTGAATAGGTTTGATGCAACTGAGTGCCATGCAAGGACATTTAAGAGGGCAGTTAAAAGCCAACCACATTGCTGTGAGTCTGGAGCCACATGTAGGCCTGAATAGGCCAGGAGAGTAGATTACCTTCTCTAAACAACATTAGTGAGCTCCATTGTCATCATAACTGAAATCAGTTTTTTTGTTCCATATCACACTATACCATATGTACTCAATACTTCCTTGAGCAACCATGACAATGGTAGCCCTCAAAAAGCAATTGTAATGACACAAAGGGATGCCATAATGAATGGAGAGGGTTTGCCTCTCCCCCACCCCCCAGACTTAACTCCATGTGTAGGCCTTGATCTGTGCCGAGAGTTACCAGGATGCTGACCTTCTCAATTTGCGGGTACTTTTGACTGCAGTGGGGCCACCGATATTTTGCAGCCAGACAAAGGCGGGCTTCATTTGAGTGGTGGAAATTACACTGGAAGCTTGCCATGTATGAGTGATGAAGTCTGACCCAGGAAACGGGGTTGTGTTTCTGCCCATGTTAGAGGTAAAGTCAGAAATCCCACTCAGCCAAAACACCAGCTGTGGTTAGAGTGACCATAATGTCAATAACTAGTGCTGTCTTGTTGCACACGTCTAACATTGTCTGCTTTTCTTTTAGATTGCTAAAAATTCTTTTCCCTTTTCATTGGCCTTATTGTTTTAATGAAAGAGTATTTGGATAGTTTTGATGATAAACATTGCAATAATTTTGACTATAAATACTGGGAGAGATTTTTTAAATTTATTCTTTTACAGGATGTGGGTGCCATTGGCTAGACCAGCATTTATTGCCCATTTCTGAAAGCCCTTCAAAAGGTGCCTTCTTGAACTGAGGCAGTCCATGTATTGTAGGAACACCCACAGGAAGTTCCAGGATTTTGACCCAACAACAGTGAAGGAACAGCAATATAGTTCCCGGTCAGGATGGCGTGAGGCTTGCAAAGGAACTTGCAGGTGGTGGCATTCCCATGCAACTTCTGCCCTTGCCCTAGGTGGTAGAGGTCACAGGATTGGAAGGTGTTGCTAAAGGAGTCTTGGTGATTTACTGCGGTGCATCTTGTAGGTGGTACACACTGCTGCCACTGTGCATCGGTGGTGGAGGGAGTGAATGCTTAAGGTGATGGATGGGGTGCCAATCAAATGGGTTGCTTTCTCCTGGATGGTGTCAAGTTTCTTGAGTGTTCTTGGAGTCACACTCATCCAGGCAAATAGAAAGTATTCCACCACACTCCTGACTTGTGTCTTGGAGTTAGTGCATAGGCTTTAGGGAGTCAGGAAGTGAGTTAGTCGCCACAAAATTCCTAGCCTGTAACCTGCTCTTGTAACCACAGTATTTATATGGCTAGTCCAGTTCAGTTTCTGGTCAAACATAACCCCCTGGTTTTTGATTGGGGGGGGTTCAGCGAAAGTAATGCCATTGAATGTCGAGGGACAATGGTTAGATTCTCTCTTGTTGGAGATGGCCATTGCCTGGCACTTGTGTGACGCGAATGTTACTTGTCACTTGTCAGCCCAAGCCTGGATATTGTTCAAGTCTTGCTGCATTTGGACATGGACTGCTTCAGCATCTGAGGAGTCGCAAATGGTGCTGAACATTGTGCAATCATCAGCAAACATCCCCACTTAGAATCACAGAATTGTTACTGCATAGAAGGAGGCCATTCGGTTGTCATGTCTGCGCCGGCTCTCCAAATGAACAACTCACCTAATGCCATTTCCCTGCCTTCTCCCCATAACCCTGCACATTGTTCCATTTCAGATAACAGCCTAATTCCCTTTGAATGCCTTGATTGAATCTGCCTCCACCACACTCTCTGGCAGTTCATTCCAGACCTAAACCACTCGCTGCATGAACAAGTTTTTTCTCATATCACTTTTGCTTCCTTTGCCAATTATGTTAAATCTATGCCTTCTTGCCTTCGATCTTTTTGCAAATGGGAACAGCTTGTCACTATCTACTCTGTCCAGACCCCTCATGAACTTGACCACCTGTATTAAACCTCCTCTCAACCTTCTCTTCTCCAAGGAAAACAGTCTCAACTTCTCAAACTATCTTCATAACTGAAATTCGTCATCCCTGGAACCATTCTCGTGAATCTTTTCCGCACTGTCTCCGATGCATTCTTTCCTGAAGTGCAGCGCCCAGAACCGAACACAATACTTCTGCTGAGGCTGAGCTAGTGTCAAACTAGTTCAACCTCTACCTTATGCTTTATTAACCACTCCGTCAACCTGTCCTGCCACCTTCAATGACTTATGTATGTATACACCCAGGATTCTCTGCTCCTGCACCCCTTTTAGAATTGTACCTTTTTTTATACTGTCTCTCCATGTTCTTACCACCAAAAATGAATCACTTCACATTTCTCCACATTGAACTTCATCTGCCACTTGTCCACCCATTTCACCAACTTTTCTATGTCCTTTTGAAGTTCTACACTGTCCACCTCACAGTTCACAATGTTCCAAAGTTTGATATCATCCACAACTTTTGAAATTGTGTCCTGTACACCAAGTCTAGTCATTAACATATATTAGGAATAGCAAGGGCCCCAAAACCAACCCACTACAAACCTTCCTACAGCCCTAAAAACATCCATTAACCATTACTCTCTATTTCCTGTCACACAGCCATATTCATATCCATGTTGCTACTTTCCTTTTTATTCCAACAGCTATAACTTTTCTCACAAGTCTGTTATGTGACGCTGTACAAAATGCCTCTTGAAAGTCCAAGTACATCACATCAACAGCATTGCCCTCATCAACCCTCTCTATTACCTTTTCAAAAAACTCCAGCAAGTTAACTAAACATGATTTTCCCTTAACAAACCTGTGCTAGATTTCCTTAATTAACCCTCCTTTGTCCATGTGACTACTAATCTTCCCCTGATTTATTGTTCCTAGAAGTTTCTCCACCACCAAAGTTAAACTGATTTATATATATCTAACTCTTTAACATTTGCAATTCTCCAGTCTCCTGGAACCAGCCCTGAGTCTAAGGAAGACTGAAATATTATGGCCAGTGCCTTCACAATTTCCACTCGCACTTTCCTCAGTATCCTTGGATACATCTCAGGTGGTCCTGTTGCATTAAACTTTAACTATAGACAGCCTAACCTATATTTACTTCTTATCAATTTTAAACCCTGCTATTGTCTAAATTACAGCCTCTTTCACCGTAGCCTGGGTAGCATCTTATTTGATAAAGACAGGTGCAAAATATTCATTTAATACCTCAATTATTTCCCCGCCTCTAAGTGTAAATCATCTTTTTAGTGCCTAGTTGGTCCCACTCCTCTTACCATCCTTTTACCATTTATATGCCTACAGAAGATTTTTATGTTAGCTACCATTCTCTTTTCATCCTCACCATTTGATTCCTTTATTTTCTTTTTCACTTCCCATCTGAACTTTCTGTATTCAGCCGTGTCCTCCATTGTATTATCCTGACATACGCCATAAGCATATTTTTCCTTCTTTGACTTAATTTCTATCCCTTTTGTCATCCGGGGAGCTCTGGATTTGTTTTCCCCACCTTTCCCTTTCCTTGACTGTGCCTGAACTATCCCTTCTTTGAAGGTAGCTCATTGCTCAGCTACAATTTTTCCCACCAACCTTTGATTCTAATTTATTCTGCCCAGATCCATTCTTACCCCACTGAAGTTGGCTTTCCCCCAGTCAATTAATCCTAAACTAGATTATTCATTGTCCTTTACAATAGCCGAAATAAACCTTATGACACAATGATCATTCTCCCCTACTGATATTTGATCCACTTGGCCCACCTCATTTCCAATTACCAAGTCCAGTAGTGCCTGCCCTCTCATTGGACTGGAAACATACTGCTGCAGAACATTTTCATGAACACACTCTAGAAACTCTTTCCCCTCTCTGTCCTTTACATCACTATTTTCTAAGTCCTATATTTGGATAGTTAAAGTCCCCTATTATAACTAGTCTATATTTATTGCACCTCTCTATGGTTTCCTTGCAAATTTATTCCCCTGTATCTTTCCACTGGTGACCGATAGACTACACCGAGCAATGTAATTTGTTCCTTAGCTGTAACCAAATACATTCTGTCCTTGAACCCTCTTGGACATCCTCTTTCACCAGCACTGCAATGCTCTCCTTAATCAAACCCAGCACTCCTCATCCTTTTCTTCCTTTCCTATCTTTCCTGAACACCTTGTATGCAGGAATATTTAATACCCTTCTTCAAGTCATTCTTTGAGCCAGGTCTCTGTTATAGCCACATCATATTTCCACATGTCAATCCATGCCCGTAACTCACCAACCTTTTTAACCACACTCTTACGCATTCACATACATGCACATTAACCCTGATTTAGACTTCATTACTTTGTCCCTTACTCTGACCCTGTCTGATAACTTACTATTCCCTAGTGCAATGAATCTCTCCCTGTACTCTGTGCACCTTGGTATTCCTCTCTGATAATTCCTCCTGGTTCTGACCTTATAATGGAGGAAAGTTCATTGATGTAGCAGCTGAAGATGGTTGACTATAGGTACTGGGATAGTTTTGACTATAAATGTGGGAATAATTTGAGTCCACAGATACTCCACTTGGTTTCTCTTGTTCTGGCACAAAAACAAAAACTCGCAAATCCCTGCATCAGGCCGGTTGTGACATGAGCAAGAACATTACAGAGAAACAGGAGATAAAGCAAAGCTAGTTAGGGAAAAGAACATAAATAAGAGAGGAATACATTGCTGCCACTTGGTCATTCTCTTGCAACCATATGACAGATGCAGCATGCTGCCTTCGGCTATGTTTTATGTATTTGGCATTAGGTGCCACCTCAAGTGTGCTGCGAATAGCTGTAAATCTCGTACCTAGGATTTGATCAATGTTGACAGCTCTGCTGCTGATGTCTCCTAATTCTGCATGAATTTGTTTACATTGGAAAGCGGGGGAGGGCTGCTGCACCTCAGTTACTTTCATTTGTGATCACCAGACCTCACTTACAGCGTGGTGAGACAGAGAAAACCCATGCACCCTGCACCCAGCAGCCCCCCAACACCCTCCACGCCCACCCCCCCCCCCCCCCCAAAAAAAAAACAGGAATCAGAAAAAACCTTGTTCACAAGGTACTCCTCTGGGGAGCTAGCTGCTGAAAATGGCCCGGCCCAGTTACAGCCACGGAAGTGTCAGGCAGCCCACAGCGAAACCTGGAGGTTTAAACCTCAAGTTCCATTCACTGCCCTTGTTCCTTAATCAGCACATCAGGGCAAAAAGACTTTCATTATAGGACTTGTGCTGATGCCAGCAAGGTGGAAAATGATAGTGAGAGTGAGAAAAAAAATGGGAAACTGAACAGTGCGTGAAATTATCTATAACATCAAGAAAGCTATTTACAGCAGTGTCAGAAAACAGCCAAAAGCCCTGACATCAGGCACTCCATTCTGGCATCACTCTCTTCAATAATTAAAAAGTTTTAGTATGTGGTTTCATCATCTACCTACATTTATCAAAGCTCACTTTCTTGACATGTGTACTAGAAGCAATATGTTACGCATAGCTTATTTCTGGAATTGTATTACTTAGTGTAATAGAGTCCTGTCATGTTCCTGTATTGCATAGGATATACCTGCCATGGCTGCAGCAGTTTATTCAATTTCTGGTTTCATATCCTATCAAGCATGCATGAGTTGAATTTATAGCATGTAGCTGCAAGCAGCATTGTGCCAGCAGGGAGCCATGCTTCTCTCCTCCACTAAGCTGCTTTGCCACTTATTGGTTGTGTCAAAATTAGCTCTGAAGTACTCAAATTGAAGTTTCTGCTCAAGCGTTTCATTTTATCCAACTTTCTACAAAAGGGAATTGGGGAATTAGAGCTATCCTACTATTAATCCAAGCCTCACAAATTTCATTCAGACCATGGGGATAAAAGACTTCTGAGTGTTAGAGGGCCGATGCTAATACTCGACAATTGTTTTTCTACTCAACCACCAAAGTTATGACAGGCAAGCAGGAGAAAGCCAATGGAAATTCATGTCCAATGTCTTGTGCTTAAAACTAGGCCTAAGGTTTCTATATATTCTTTGAATAGTGCAAGTAAGAGGTGGTCTTGTGGCACAATGGGTAGTATCCCTGCCTCTGAGCCCAGAAACTCTGGGTTCAAGTCCTGCTCCAGGGCTTGATGACCAAGGAAGATGTGTTCATAACATGGTCAAACAAGTTGTGTAGTAGTAAATCCTTCCAAAACATATACAAATGGCAGGCTGTAAGAGCAGGAGAGATTCCTGGTCAGCCATGTGATGAAAAGAAATTGGAGCCTCTACAATTGCTATTCATAGTTCCAGGCTACAACATGCATGTAAAGTGTATGTTGTCACAGCAACTCTGACACCTTGTGGGGGTGGGGCAGTTGACCAGACAATCAGGTTGGTGCTAACAGGTTCAATCCCCCATCCTGACTGGGCTGGATTTGGGACCTTCTTTATGCCCAGCCCATGGAGGAGATCATGGTTCTGTGGGCCAGACCTTCCTTTGGCAGAGGAAGTGTGAGTAAAGCCCCCTGAGCACAAAAATGACAGATGCTATTTGTGTGTTAATAGCTGGTAGTTTTCAGATTATTCTATACTGCAAGATTATAAATCCTCCTTTGGGATTGCCCTCCTTTGGGATTGCAGTGAAATTGTTGCCAGTGAAAGTAACTGCTATGGGGTGTGTAAATCATTTGCAATATCAAGTTAAAACAGGGATTATTACCTGTCTCATGAGCACTTCCTTTCCCAGAGTTTAAGGGCTGGGTTAAATCCAGCCCACAGCCCATCGTGATTGGAACCATGATAGCCCCATGTCAGTCTCCCAGCAGCATCAAAACCCCCCCCTGAATAATTGGGAAGCAGTTACAGGATGTACAAAATGCATTGCCTGAGAGTGTGGTGGAGGCAGATTGGGGCTTTCAAAGGGAATTGGATAAGAAGATTTGCAGGACTACAGGAAAAAGCTAGAGGTTTGGGTCTAGCTGAGTTGCTGGTACGGACACAATGGACCAAATGTCCTCCTTCTGTGGTGTAAGAATTCTGTGGGCAAAATTTTTACCGCAGCAGGCAGGCTCAGGAGTGGCTGCTCAATGGACCCGCTGCCCGCGATCGGGCCCCCACTGCAATTTTGCACTGGTTGACCAGTTAACGGCCAGCCAGCGTGAAACACCCGCTTATAGCCTCAGCACTGTTTGGCGGGGATGGGAAGAGCACCAGTGTCGAAGTCAGCACATGCACGTGGGTGCGCTCAGTGAAAGCTCCCTGAAGGCACAGAGCAGCCTCAGGGAGCTGAAGATTTTTCACATTAAAAATAAAGGTTTCAAAAAAAAAGGGAAACATGTCCCCTCATGTGACTCAGACACATGAGCAGGGACATGTTGAAAATGAGTTCTAAAAATGTTTAATTTATTTTTAATTAGCATTGCAAACCTCCCACCTGTGGATGAGGTTTCCTCAAAATCCAAAGGGCCTATTCGCCCACCCACCAACCATAAGGTATTGGACAGGCAGGGAAAAATTCTACTTAATTAATTAATTCATGAGCTTAACAGCCCTCTTAACTGCCAGTGGGCACACACCCCACTCCTGCGCTTGCCCATTGGCGGAATATCATTGCGCACTATTTTTCTCCCCTTCAGGTCGGGCATGTGCCCACCCAACAAGAGAAAGTTTCCGCCCTATGACTCTGTGGTGTGATGCCTTGATAACTCCCTCATTCACTCACTTTTCCAGAACCGCTTCATCCAACTCAGGGTGGCGGGGAGTCAGAGCCTATCCCAGCAGACAATGGGCACTAGACGGGGTACACCCTGGACGGGATCGTGTCTGCGTGGGTTTCTGTCGGGTGCTCCAGTTTCCTCCCGCCGTCCAAAGGCGTGCTAGTTAGGTGGGTTGGAAGGGTCTCAGCAGTGCCTGCAGAATGCTCAGGTTTGTGAAACATTTAAAGTTGCTGCAACTGCCATAATATTGAGAGTGGGAAACAATGATGGAGCTGTGCCAGCTGTTCAACCGGAAGCTGCAGCACCAACTACCATCCGTGTGACACGTCCACTGCATCATCTATGGCCCAGTTGGTACCACTCCTGCCGCTAAGTTAGAAGGTTATGGGTCCCACTTCAGAAACTTAAACACAAAGTCTAGACCTACACTCCAATACAGTACAGAGGGAGTGTTGCACTATCAAAGGTGCCATCTTTCAGATGAGAATTTAAACCCAAGGCCCCTCTGATGGATGCAAAATGTGGGATTGTCCTATGAGATGAGATTGAGGAAACTAGGCCTGTATTCTCTAGAGTTTTGAAGAATGAGAGGTGATCTCATTGAAGCCTACAAAATTCTTACAGGTCATGACAGGGTAGATCTGGGTAGGATGTTTCCCCTGGCTGGTGATCCTAGAGCCAGTGGACGCAGTCTCAGAATAACATTTAAGAGTGAGATGAGGAAATTCTTCATTCAGAGGGTGATGAATCTTTTGGAATTCTCTACCCCAGGGGGTTGGAGAAGCTCAATCATTGAGCATGTTCAAGACAGAAATCGATAGATTTATGGATACTAATGACATCAAGGGATAGGGGGATAGCGCGAGAAAGTGGCATTGAGGTAAATGATCAGCCAAGATCTAGTTGAATGGCAGAGCAAGCTCAACAGGCTGAATGGCCTACTCCTGCTCCTGTGTTGCTATGTTCCTAAAAGATCCCATAGCACTATTTTACAGTTTGTGAGATTGTGTTGTGGACAAGCTGACTGCCACATTTCCTACATTACAACAGTGACTACACTTCAAAAATACTTCATCAGCTGTAAAGCACCATGGGATGTCCAGAAATCATGAAAGGCATCACTTAAATGCAAATTTTTTCTTTCTTATTTCCAGACATTGTGAAAAATCTATGCCCTAGAGTCCTCCCAACTCAGCACAAGAAAACATCTGCTGCATCAGTCAGTATCCTGTGTAAGAATGTATCATCAATGTTTAATTCCATACAATGCACAATTTACATATTACATATGACCCCCCTAGCCTCCTAATGCTCTGGTGTAATTCACATATGGAAGGAATAGGTGTATTGTCTGCTAGCAGGCCCTCATATAACAACTCATGCAAAACACATTTTACAAAAATTCTGATGCCATGACACCTCCATGGATTAACACAAAGGACTCTCTCTGGGAGTCATGCTGTACCTATCACTGTGAATTCTTTCTGGCACCTCAACCTGGCCTTGTCAGGGGTCTATCATGATCCAGGGGTGGCGTCAATAGCAGAGCCAATCAATGATCTGTGACAATGATCTATGCTTGAGGTCACCGGTCTACCTGAGAATACAACACTAAGCGTTTATGTGGTCAGCAAATTTTTGCCGAAGGATTCCCAAAGCCATTCCAAATTATGTTATAGCTAGCTAAGAATGTTTTATAGGCTGGTCCCAATGCCGTTATAACATTGGTAGCATTCATGAAGTTTCAGCTGTGTTGAGGTCAGACACAGCAGACGCTACAGGTACAGCCATGCAATCCACGGCAGGCAGTAACACAGGCAGCCTTTCCTGCTTAGCTGTAAAAATCATGCTGATAGAATCCTCAGCACTGCTGCTAAGATTTTGCAATGTATTTTGTGCAACAACAACAAGCTCTGATATTGTGCCTTCGACATAGTAAAATATTCCAAGGCTCCTGACAGGAACATTATCAGACAAAGTTTAAAATTGAGCCACGTAAATAGATGGGTAATGACAAAACTTTGGGCAAATGTGTAAGCTTTAAGGAGTAACTTAAAGGGGGAGGGTTAAAGAAGTGGGGAAATTTAGGGAGGGAATTCTAGAGTTTTGGATGCAGGCAGCTAAAGGCAAGAACTCCAATGGGGAAGCAAAGAAAATTAAGGATGTGCAAGATGTCAGAATTGGAAGAGAGGAGAGATCTTGGAGAGTTGTACAGTTAGAGGAGATTACAGTAATGGTGGAGATTCAAAGACACCAGTCGAGGGTGGGGGTCTGAACAAGAAGTTGAGAATTTTAAAACTGAAGCATTGATGGACCAGGAAGCAGGGTATATCAGTGAACACGAGGGTGATGGGTGAATGGGACTTAGTGTGAGTTAGAATAGAGCAACAGAATGTTGGATGAGCCCAAACTTCTTGAGGACCACGGGAGGTCAAATAAAAGACCCAATGGAATAGCACTAAAACTAATTGTCCTTTGCAGATAGTAATCTCCATTTACAGGCTCTGCACCTCATCTTGTTCTCCCTCAGCTAACCCAGTCATACACATTGAATTGACTTTTGCTGGCATTAAATTTAGATGGTGCTTGCTCTGCGGACTGTTGTGAGATATGGGCTCTCTTTTAGGTACTAAGGGGTATTTACATCTCTTCACCCATTGCTATGAAAAAAGGAAAGAGGATAAAGTGTCTGTATGTGGAGTTAGATAGTATACCTCAGGTTCCATCAGATTGTACTGTATTTACATTGAGGTGAGTATGACACTGTGATGCAGATTATTGGACAAAGGCACAATAGCTGAAGAGTGCAGGAGGGCATGCCAGGAGCAGCACCATGCATACCTAAAAATGAGATGTCAACTTGGTGAAGCTACAACTCAGGACAGCTTGCGTACCAAACAGTGTAAGTAGTATGATATAGACAGAGCTAAGTGATCCCACAACCACATAGTCCTGCCACATCCAGTCGTGAAAGGTGGTGGACAATTAAAGAACTCACTGGAGGAGGACGCTCCACAAATACCTCCACCCTCAATGATGGGGGAGCCCAGCACATCAGTGCAAAAGATAAGGCTGAAGCATTTGCTACAATCTTCATCCAGAAGTGCCGAGTAGATGATCCATCTTGGCTCCTCCAGAGGTCCCCAGCATCACAGATGACAGTCTTCAGACAATTCAATTCACTGCATGTGATATCAAGATGTGGCTGAAGGCATTGGGTAGTGCAAAGGCTATGAGCCATGATAATATTCTGGCAATAGTAATGAAGACTTCTGCTCCAGAACTTGCCGCACCCCTAGCCAAGTTGTTCCAGTACAGGTACAAAACTGGTATCTACCTGGCAATGTGAAAAATTGCACAAGTATGTCAGGTACACAAAAAGCAGAACAAATCCAACCCGGTCAATTACCACCCCATCAGTGTACTCTCGATCATCAATAAAGTGATAGAAGGGTCATCAACAATGCTATCAAGCAGCACTTGCTTACCAATAACCTGCTCACTGATGCTCAGTTTGGGTTCTGGCAGGATCACTCACCTCCTGACCTCATTATAGCCTTGGCTCAAACATAGACAAAAGAGCTGAACTCCCAAGGTGAGGTGAGAGTGACTGCCCTTGATATCAAGGTGGCATTTGACTGAGTGTGGCATCAAGGAGCCCTAGCAAAACTGGAGTCAATGGGAATGAGGGGAAAAACTCTGCTCTAGTTGGAGTCATACCTAGCACAAAGGAAGATGGTTGTAGTTGTTGGAGGTCAATCATCTGAGCCCCAGGACATCACTGCAGGAGTTCCTCAGGGTAGAGTCCTAGGCCCAACCATCTTCAGCTGCTTCATCCATCACCTTCCTTCCATCATAAGGCCAGAAGTAGGGTGATAATTGCATAAGGTTCAGCGCTATTCACGACTCCTTGGACACTGAAGCAGTCCATGTCCAAATGCAGCAAGATCTGGACAATATCCAGGTAAAAGCAAAGTACTGTGGATGCTGGAAATCGGAAATAAAAGCCTAAAAGTCTGGAAAAACTCAGCAGGTTTGGCAGCATTGTGGAGAGAGAAACAGAGTTAATGTTTTGAATCTGTATGACTGTTCTTCAGAGTTAAGAGAAGTAGAAATGTGATGGATATTATGCTGTTCAAGAGAAGGTGGAGTTGGTAGAACAAAATAGAGGGTCAGGAATAGATCAGAGCTAAGGAGACAAAAAAAGAAAATGCTGGAAAAACTCAACAGGTCTAACAATATCAGTGGAGAGAAAAAAAACAGAGTTTACGTTTTGAGTCCTTATGACTCTTCTTCAGAGCTAAGGAGAGATTGACACAGATGTTATGGACACCAGACAAAGGAAGTATTAATGGTAGTGTTAAAGATTAAAGAAGGTGCTCATAGTGGCATGAAGGTAAGATAGCAGAATGTGTTAATAGCAGAACAAGTGTCAATGCTCTGTGAAAGCAAAGAATAAAAACACGTGACAGACGGCCCTCTGTGGGGGTGGGAGCAGTTGGGGAAAGTGGATAACATATCTTTTAAATGAAAAAAAAATTGAATTAAAAAGGTGTAAAGATGGAGGAGAGAGTTCATAGTCTAAAGTTGTTGACCTCCATGTTAAATCCAGAAGGCTGTAAAGTGCCTAATCAGAAGGTGAGGTGCTTTTCCTCCTGTTTGCATTGGGCTTCACTGGAACATCGCAACAGGCCAAGGATGGACATGTGAGCATGGGAGCAGGATAATGTGATGAAATGGCATGCAACAGGAAAGTCTGGGTCACGCTTGCCAACTGAGCGAAGGTGTTCCACAAAGCGGTCACCCAGTCTGTGTTTAGTCTCCCCAGTGTAGCGGATACTGCACTGGGAGCAGTGAATACAATAATCAAATTGATAGAGGTGCAGGTGAAGCTCTGGTTTACCTGAAAGGAATGTCTGGGGTCTTGTACAGTGAGGAGGGTGAAGGTAAAGGAGCAGGTGTTACACCTTCTGCGATTCCATGGGAAGATGCCATGGAAAGGGGATGAAGAGTTGGGGATGATGGAGGAGTGGAACAGTGTGTCATGGGGGAATGGTCGATACAGAATGCTGATGGGAGGGTGAGGAGAAGGTGTGTTTGGTGGTGGTATCATGCTGAAATTGGCAGAAATGGCAGAGGATGATCCTTTGAACGCAGAGGCTGGGGATGTGAAAAATGAGAGCGAGGGAGACCCTATCATGGCTCTGGGCAGGAGAGGAAGGGGTGAGGGCAGAGGCACAAGAGATGAGTTCGACACGGTTGAGGGCCCTGTCAAACACCATGTAGGGGAGCCCTTGGTTAAACCAAAAAGAAGACATGTCAGAAGTGCCGTTTTGGAAGGTAGCAAGTAACATTTGCGCCACACAAGTGTCAGGCAATGACCATCTTCAACAAGAGAGAGTCTAACCATCTCCTCTTGACGTTCAATGGCATTATCATCACTGAATCCCACACTATCAACATCCTGGGGTTACCATTGACAGAAATTTAACTGGACTAGCTATATAAATACTGTGGCTACAAGACCAGGTCAGAGGCTAGGAATCCTGCGATGAGTAACTCACCTCCTGACTCCCAAAAGCCCGTTCACCATCTACAAGGCACAAGTCAGGAGTGTGATGAAATACTCTCCACTTGCTTGGATGAGTGCAGCTCCCACAACACTCAAGAAGCTTGACACCATCCAGGACAAAGTAGGCCTCTTGATTGGTACCACACCCACAAACATTCATTCCCTCCACCACCCGACTCACAGTGGAAGCAGTGTACCTTTTACAAGATGCACTGCAGAAATTCACTAAGCCTCCTTAGGCAGCAGCTTCCAAACCCATGACCACTCCCATCTAGAAGGACAAGGGCAGCAGATGCATGGGAAGAACACCACTTGGAAGTTCCCCTCCAAGCCACACACCATCCTGACTTGGAAATATATCATTGTTCCTTCACTGTCACTGGGCCAAAATCCTGGAACTCCCTCCCTAACAGCACTGTGGATGTACCTATGCCACATGACTGCAGCGGTTCAAGAAGCCAGCTCACCACCACCTTCTCAAGGGCAATTAGGGATGGGCAATAAATGCTGACCTAGCCAGTGATGCCCATATCCCATGAATGAATTAAAGAAAAGACATGAGGCTGATAGCCATCAAATTTGAGATGGCCTCCAACTTTGAGAACCCCTATCCATTCAACAATCTACCTTCAAATGGTTTGCAGGGTGACTTCTTCAAATATTTTATAAGACCCCATTTTTCTATGGTTCTCTTCAAGCGTCCAGTTGCTCTGAGTGGGGAGAGATGCCCTTCTTTTCCTTGTTCATTTTCTGTCCAAACTGGAGCAGTGCCTCCAGCATCTGTTCATCAAACATGCTCTTTCACCATGCTCCATGTACACCATAAAATTGCCAGCCACAATAAAGTTTTGCTGTTGCATGTGCTTGAAAGCTACCTATATGCCTGTTAAACCTCCTTTAAGTCATCTTGCAGCTAAACTTCAATTGGGGCCACTATTATGGCAATGGGAGTGGTCAAAAATGTAGATTAGTAAATATTAAAAACAGCAGCATGCCATCTTCAGCTATATGCTTAACCATGTTCCCAAATCAAAGCATGTCCAACATTAATTCCTATTTGATACACAAATGAGTGCAAATGAAAAAGAGACCTCAAAAAAGAGGGGTTAGGGCAAAAGGTGGTGGGCAGATGATGGCATAGTGGTCATATCACTGGACTAGTAACCCAGAGGCCCAGGCTATTCCTCTGGGAGCACAGGTTCAAATTGCGCCACAGGAGCTGGTGGAATTTGAATTCAATTAATAAAACCTGGAATTGAAAGCAGGTTTCAGTGATGGTGACCATGAAACTATCATCGATTGTCGTAAAAACCCATCTGATTCACTAATGTCCTTCGACCCGGAAATCTGTAATCCTTACTCAGTCTGGCCTACATGCAACTCCAGACCCACAGCAATGTGGTTGACTCTTAAATTTCCTCTGAAATAGCCAAGCAGGCCACTCAGTTCAAGGGAAATTAGGGATGCACAACAAATGCTGTCCTAGTCAGTGACACCCATATCTCATGAAATAATAAAATGAAATTGTGAGGAACAATGCAAACTGGTGAATTTAAATCTTATGGCCAATTGGGAAATCAGTAGCAGATGTATTCAAGGTTCAAGAAGTGCAAAATACCCAATATCAAAGCAAAAGATGGAGGTGCATTAAGTGGAATAGTAGACGAACATGCTGATCATGAAAGAAATTTAAAGGTAATATTGGATAAATCAATGGAACTGTCAGGAAAGCGTTTGGCTCTGGTAAATCAAGTATGGAAAAGAATTACCATTGTTGCTGTGTAAGGCATTGGTAAGACCTCTTTTGGAGTACCTGTTTGGTGTAGTGTTGCTTACTTAATCACAGGAAGGGCATCATTACCCTAGAGAAAGTGCTGAAATAATCAACAGAACTTAGGTATCCGGAACTTAAGCTATGTGGAAAGCTTAATGCAGTCGGACTTACTTTCCTTGGGAAAGGACGTTCTTGGTTTGGAATCACTAAGCTTAGTAAAGGGTTTCTGCATACCAGCAAAAGTAAAAGTTCCCAAATGGCATGCCATGAATTTATATTGAATGTACTCAACATAATTCAATTGTCTGTAGTTGGATTGTCTGTAGTTTGATTCAATCACCTCCATCACTGATTGTTCCTCACCCAGCTCTGTTTATTTTAGGTACTGTTTCACTGCATTCTATCTCAAACTAATGGCAACACGATGATTTAAGTCAAATCAAATAGCAAAATACTCTCATTCACATTAATCAGTTTGAGCAATAAGACTCTATGATGAAGGACAACTGGAGTTTAAACAATGAATCACACTGTATGCAATGTAACACTGACTTAAAATTATTTCTAATGGAATTTAATCCTCTGAAAATTGTGGCTTTGTTAACAGACAATCCAATCTAAAAAGTGATGGAGCTTCTGAAATAAAGCTGCTTTAAATTGATTTTTGGTCCAGATGAAACTTTATTAAAAAAAAATTCTGCTTTTAGTTTAGATATTAACCCAGAAATGACTGTGACATTAACAAACAAATTATATAGAAACATCAACCAACTTATTGTAAAAGGTTATGTCATGTGGATGCATAAAACTGTCAAACACTGATATTTCAAATAATTTCCAGGCTATAAAGAGTGGAAGATGGAGAACAATGTGGGGATGAACTTAATCGTTGGCCTTGCAAAATGGGTGATAGCAAATCAGCAATCCATTTTACACATGACGTGGATTTATTTGATGTCACTGGAGAAGGCAATTGGGCGGGGCAGAAAACAAGCTTTCGATTTTCTATCACCTGCTTTGTGCTATCACCAAAGACAATTTTCACCCTCTATATATTTTAAATTATGCTCAAAATTAACGATAGATAGATAGATAGATAGATAGATTGATCATTAAGCCTATCACTGTGTGGACAATGAGGCAGTTAGCACTGGGACTCGTTGTTGGATTATCAATTCTCTGGATATTTAATTCAAATTCTTCACAGATCAATGGTGGTTGCCACCTTCTCCTGAGATCCTGTACTTAGTTTTGTGGCTACAATGATATATATTTTTTAAATGACAATCCTTGGAAACCACAACAGTTTGGTTCCCAATATTGATAACATGACCTTAAACTGGTTAACTTGAAAATAACTGATCCACAATACTGACCAGATTTGGGTATAAATAAATTATGCAGGGTCAGGGTACAGCAGAGTAATTGTCCCACAAGAGAACTGCTAGCTCCTAGTTAGAATCATCGAACAATGCAACCCAGAAGGGACGGCATTTGGCCCATCATGCTGCATCTTCGATAGAGCTAGCCAATTCATTCCACCCAGTTGTTTCTCCAAAGCCCTGTAATTTGTTAGTTTCCTTTCAAGTATGAATCCAATTCTCTTTTGAATATTACTATTGTATCTGCTTCCATTACCCTTTCATGCAATGCATTTCAGATCACAACAACTTGCTTTGTAAAAAAACATGTTTCCCCACATACTTCACCTTTGCTTCTTTTGCCAAACATCCTCAACCTGTGTCTTCTGCTTACCCTTCCATCTGCCACTGGAAACATTTTCTCTTCATTTACGCTATCAATACTCTTCACGATTTTGAACTCTCTCCTCCTTACCTTCTCTACTCTGAGAACAACCCCAGCTTCTCCAGTCTCAACACATAACTCTTTTGCAGCCTCTCCAAGACTTCGACATCCTTCTTAAAGGGTGGTGCCCAGAATTGAACACAAATACTCCTGCTAAGGCTTAATCAGTGGATTATAAAAGCATAACTTCCTTGCTTTTTTTACTCTACTTTTCTATTAATAAAGCCAAGAATGCCATATGCTTTTTTAACAAATATCCCAACATGTCCTACCACCTTTAAAAATTTGAGTATATACGCCTCCAGGTCTCTCTGTTCCGCACCTCCTTTAAAATTGTATCATTTAATTCATATTGTTTCTCTTCATTCTTCTCACCAAAATGTATCAATTCACACTTCCCTGCATTAAATTTCATCTACAATGCGTCTTCCCATTTCATCAGTCTGTCTATGCCCTCTTAAAGTTTGTCATTATCTGTTTCACTGTTAACTACAATTCTGAATTTTGTATCATCTGCATATTGAAATTATGCCCTGAAGGCAAGGTCATTAACCTATTGAAAAGAATAGTGGCCCTAATAGTAACCCCTGGGGAACAGTACTGTATACTTCCATCCAATCTGTAAAGCAACTGTTCACCACTACGCACTGCTTATGCCCCTTAACCAATTTTGAATCCATGTTTCCACTGTCCCTTTCATCAGATTAGTTTTGCTAACATGGGCATGTGCGGCAGATGGGCCCAGCTGGATGGGCCCCGATTGGCCCTGACCACGATTTCACACTCGTTGGCCAACTAACGGCCAGTGTAAAGTGTGGGCTGAAAGGCTCAGTGCTGCCGGGGTTGGGGGGAGGGGACGAAGGCAAGCGCTGAAGGATGCTCAGGCGCAGGGAGCATGCAATGAAAGAAAGCTGCCTCAGGGAGTTGAAGAATTTTAAAGTCAAAACAAAAATGTGGAAAATCTAAAAATGTCCCCAATAGGAGTCACATGAACATCAACATAATAAAAATTATGTTTTAAATTAATGCTGGAAACCTCATTCCGCCTGTGGGTGAGGTTTCCTCAAAAATGCAAAGGCTGCCTGGCCAAATCACCCACCCGCCAACTGTAAGGTTGGATGGGCAGCAAAGAAAATCTGTCTTAATTGCTACTTTAATGGCCTTAATAAGCCTCTTAATTGTCTGTGGGCGCGGTGGCAACTCTCGGGCGCGTCTGCCGACCGAAACATCGCGCAAGTGCACAGTGACGTCAGGACACTTGCCCGACATCATCGCGCACTAATTTATATCAGATTGGGTTGGGCACGTGCCCACCTGCGGATCGTAAAATCGGGCCCCATGTCTCTTAAGGGGTACCTGTCAAATACCACATCAACTGTACTATCTTCACCAAACCGTTACTTCACCTAAGAGCTTGATCAAATTAATTACATGTGATGGGCAGAATCTAGTGGTTGTGACAGTGAGCCCCTCCTGGCCAATATCCTGCTGAATTTCCTGGTGCCGCCCAGATGTCCCACTCCTGAGAGCTGCCAGCCAATCAGAGGCCAGCAGCTCTCCAGTACCAGCCGCACCACCGAGAACAGTGGTCACTGCTGCTGGTACTGCTGGAGAACGGAGATCATCACTGGAGGCCCCCGGATGAAGGCGAGGGGGGAAGGATCGCCTGGTCCAGTCAGGGATACCCCGACGAGGGGTGGGGGCAGAGGAGTCATTGGCAGCAGTCATGCCCACCGAGATTTAATTGGCGGTTTGCCCACATAATGTGGTCCCCGCCTGCTGTTGGTAGAAAACTAGCAGTGGCAGGATGAGGCACTTAAGTGCCCTTAAGTGGTCTTTGGGGAGGTGGTGCCATAGTGGCAAAATCTCTCGACTAGTAATCCAGAGGCCCAGACTCATGCGCTGGGGATGTGGGTTCACATCGCACCATGGCAGCTGGTGGAATTGAAATTCAATTAATAAAAATCTGGAATATAAAGCCAATCTCAGTGATGATGACCATGAATTTATCATCGAATGTTGTGAAAACCCATCCGGTTCACTAATACCCTTCAGGGAAAGAAATCTGCCATCCTTACCTGGCCTGGCCTATACGTCGCTCCAGACCCACAGCAATTTATTTAAGACTTATCTGCTGTCTGAAATAGCCACTCCGTTCAAGGTCAATTAGGGTTGGGAAACAAATGCTGGGATTGCGAGCAATGCCCATATCCCATGAAAGAATAAAAAACCTTAAGGCCTCAATTGGCCACTGGTTGGGTCGGCTGTCCTCGACCCTTCTCCCCCAGACCTAATTGGGGGGGAGCTGGGAAAGTGAAGGTATCTCCATCTTACACCTTGCTGCCCCATTATATGGGGCAAAACCCCACCCTTCACTCCCCACCCCACTCCACCACCTCCGAGTCCACCTCTGGGGGGAGGATTATTCTGCCCAATGTGCCTGTAACAAATCTGTAATGGGTTTAAAATGATTAAACCAGATTTTTTTTTAAATGCAAGTTAATATTGTCCTGGATTATTAACTCTAAAAGATCCCCCACGCTGATATTAGGATGACTGGTCTGCAGTTGCTGTGCTTATCCATTCCCCTCTTTTCAATGGGATGGATCATCTGCAGTCTTGCAGTGATCTGGCACCATCTTCATAACCAAGGAGGACTGAAAGATTACCAACATATGAACTAGGTGCAGGAGTAGACGCCTTGGACCTTCAAGCCTGCTCTGCCATTTAACAAGATCATTGCTGATCTGATTGTAACCTCCCACCTAACCCCGATAATCTTTCAACCTCTTGTTATTCAAGAATCTATCTAGCTCTGTCTTAAAAATATTCAAAGACTTTGCTTCCACTTCCTTTTGAGGAAGAGATTCCAAAGACTTGTATAAGGCCTGTCTTACAGAAAAAAATTCTCCTCATCTCCGTCCTAAGTGGGCGACCCATTATTTTTAAACTGTGACTGCGAGTTCTAGATTCCACACAAGAGGAAACATTCTCACCGCATCCGCTCTGTCAAGAACTCTCAGGGATTTTAATCAAATCACCTCTTACTCTTCTAAATGCCAGTGGATATAAGCTTATCCTGTCCACCCACTCCTCATAAGACAACCTGCCCATTCCTGGTATTAGACTAGTAAACCTTCTCTGAACTGCTTCTAACACATTTAGATTTTTCCTTAAATAAAGAGGCCAATACTGTACTGTCATGAAGAGATATTAATTTCTATAATGTTATTGGAAATTATTTTTTAAATTGGAATTATAGTAGGGCCTGTATCTATGTGTGTGTCTGTGTGTGGCTTAATTGGATTAAAGCCAACTGGTCTGGGTGCTTGGATGTATAATAATTTTGAGATGTTAATTAGATAAATGTAAGGAAATTGTAAGATAAAGTGTAAATTTGCATTTGTTGAATACAGTATTCAAGAGTGGGAGTAAAATCTTGCACCTACTGGGAGATGCCAAACAATGTGTTTATATTATTAATAAAATTGGTGAAATTAAAAGGTTTATTGTTAGGAGAGGTAAAATTTAAAAATCTATTAATACTTTGGGAATTTTACATTCAAAGGGGAGACTAGGTATAAACAGAAATGATTTTGTGTGTGTAAGAGAAGCATTTAAGATCTAACCAGCCTGTAAGCCTACAACTTTGTCTGCAAAAGAACCAAATTGAAAGGATCCTCATTTTGAATTTGTAAGGTCAAATGTGCTTTGCCTGGTGTCTGTTTAAAGGCACTGTTGCCTTGGTGAGGACTTACCTGGGAGTGATTAATTTGGGGATTTGTTTAAAAGTTATTATGGTAGTAATTTATAGATATGTGTATATGTTTAATTTGTTGCTAAATTAATACATTTTTAATTTGTTTTTTTATTTAAAAAACTCTTGAGGCTTGGTGGTTTTATTCCTGAATTCAGAACTGCATCTCAAACATACCTATTGAAAATATAGGTTATGCCAGTTATTCAAGTTTCCATCTGGGAATTAAGCATGTCAGCCTTTACCAACTGCTGTGTCATAACAACTGGGGGCTCTTGGAGGGATAGGTTTTGTAATTCCTTGATTAGTTTGGAATTGGTGAATCTTAAGGTTATGAGTACGAGAAGCATTTTGAATTCAAGAGTTGGTGAGGTTTTCTATGTGGTAAGACTTCAAGATGGCTTTGGCAATTGCTAAGACTTGTCTGGGAGTAGAAGATGTAACTCTGATTGGGTTACAAAAAGTAACCAAAAGTAAATTAATAAAGTTGGCAGATAAATTACAATTGGGGTTACTTGCGGAGGCTGGGGAATCAGATATAATTAAAGATATAACACAGCATCTACAGTTGGAAGTGCTACCTGACATTAGTGAGTCACAGATGGAGGTAGTGAGACTTCAGTTACAAATGAAGATGCTTGAACTTGAACAAGCAAAGGGACTGAAAAAACTTGAATTAGAAGCAAAAGAAAGAGAAAGGGCATTTCAAAGGGAGTTAGAAATCGCGACGATAGAGACGGGGCAAAGAGAAAAAGAGAGAGGGAGAGAGAGAGAAAATGTTGGCAGTTAAAAAAAAATGCCAAGAGGTGAGGAAGGACTTATCTCCAGAGTAAAACCCAATGGGAAGGTATTTAGATTTGTACAAGTTCTTCCAAAGTTTGAGGAAAAAGACATTGAACCATTCTTTATTTCATTTGAGAAGGTAGCTAAACAGATGAAATGGCCACAGGAAAACTGGATGTTATTGTTAACAGTCTAAGTTGGTGGCTAGAGTGCATGAGGTATATGCTTTGCTGTCTGAAGAGGCATCAGTGAATTATGATGAGGTGAAAAATGTTATTTTGAGTGCCTATGAGTTGGTTCCTGAAGCATACAGGCAGAAATTTAGGAATATGAGAAAACAGCTTGGCAACTTATATTGAGTTGAAAGAGTAAAGCAAAGTAATTTTGACCGGTGGATGCGGGTGTTAAGAATAGAGACAACATATGCAGCTCTTAGAGAAGTAATTATTTTGTAAGAATTTAAAGATTCAATCCCTTTGGTAGTGAGAACTCATGGGGAGGAACAGAGGGTTGATTCTTAAAGGCAAGCAGCAGAGAAAGCAGATGATTATGAGTTAGTTCATCGAGCTAAATCTTTTTTTCTCACCATTTCAAATTGAAAAAGGATGGAAAGTGGGAAGGCAGGTAGTCAGGGAAGAGAAAAAGTAGCTGGAAATTCCCAGGAAGATTTTTTCTCAGAATAAAGAGTAAGGTGCTGAGGGTAAAAGTGATATTCGTAAGTTGTGGTGTTTTTATTGCAATGAAGTGAGACATACAAAGTCAGTGTGTTGCAAATTACTGGGAAAACCGGTTGGAATTATTGGGGTGCGGAAAAGTTCTGGAAGTAAAAGTACTGTGGGTTCTGAGGTTCAGCCACAGGAGAAACCAATGTTTTGTGTACAAGTACAACAGAGAGAATCAGTGATAAGTAAAGAAATGGAATATGTTCACAGTTTACCCAAGAGAATTCTGAGGGGCAAGTTGCAGAAATATTTAAAGACTTTGTGTGTATGGAAAGTCTCCCCATGTTTACAGGGTGGATTAGGTAAAGATGTTAAAATTTTAAGAGGCACAGGGGCTAGCAAATATTGTGAGATAATGATATTTGTTGTTCAGAGGGAGTATTGCAGGAACAGGTTATAATAAGAGGGGTTCATGGAGATGTTAAACCTTGTGGAAGATAAGTTTAAAGAGCAAATGGAAGACAGGTGAAGTTATTGTTGGCGTGGAGAAAATATTGCCTATTGCAGGGGCTCAGTTTATTCTGGATTATGATATGGCTGGATCACAAATGTGGGTGATGCCTATGATTGTTGAGGAACATGTAGAAGTGTTTTCAACAGAGGCAATACAGAAGGAGTATCCTGGATTATTTCCAGATTGTGTGATAATGAGATCACAGGCAGACAGGTTGAAACAAGAAAAACAAGATGGACAAGCAGTTCAAAGGCAGGAGGAAGGTATTGAAATCCAGTTAGCTAGCATTGTGTTGATTACATTATTCGTGAGGAAAGACTACAGGACAATGCAGCTGAAGTGTTTAATTCAAGAATGTTAGTGGAGGTACAGAACAAGCATTAGCAATTAAAACAGTTATATCAGAAGGCTTACTCAGAAAGAGAGGCAAAATATATTCCACTATGTCATTACCTTAAGGGTGATATTTTAATGAGAAAATGGAGGCTGGATCACATTTCAGCAAATGAAAGCTGGAGGGAGGTGCATCAGATTGTTATCCCAGTTGGCTATAGAATTGAGATGCTGAGGATTGCTCAAGAAATTCCAATGGGGAGACATTTAGGAATTAGGAAAACATAGGAAAAGATGCAGAGGTATTTTTTTGGCCAGGATTTTATAGGGATGTAGCCAAATATTGTAGAACATGTCATACATGTCAAGTAACAGGGAAACCACAAGCAGTGATTAAGCTAGTGCCTTTAATCTCAATACCAGCTTTTGAAGAACCTTTTACGAGGGTCATGATTGATTGTGTAGGACCCCTCCCAAAGACTAAAAGTGGAAATCAGTACTTACTGACAATAATAGATGTGTCTACCAGGTTTCCTGAAGCAATACCGTTAAGAAATATTACAACCACATGATTTGTGGAAGAGTTAACTGCTTTTTTTTTTACAAGATATGGTTTACCTAAGGAAACACAATCAGATCAGGATTCAAATTTCATAGCATAGCTCTTTAAGGAAGTAATGGATAGTTTGGGGATAAAACAATTTAACTCAACAGCTTACCATCCAGAGTCACAAGGGGCTTTTGAAAGATGACATCAAACTTTAAAAATTATGATAAGAGTACACTATCAAGATTAACCACATGATTGGGATAGGGGAATTCCATTCTTCTTGTTTGCTATTAGAGACACTCCAAATGCATTGACTGATTTTAGCCCTTTTGAACTAGATTAGGATCATGAGGTAAGGGGACTACTGAAATTGATTCATGAGAAATTGGTGGGTCAAAATTAAGAAACTATTCTCCTAGATTACATATCAAATTTCAGGGAAAGATTGAACAGAGTATGTGAGTTGGCTAGGGAACATTTAATGATGTCACTGCAAGTAATGAAAATGAAGGCAGACAAGAAAGTGGAAGCTTGCAGTTCTGTTTCTGGAGAGAAAGTGTTAGTTCTGTTACCACTCTAGGTGATTCATCAAATGCAGACCTTATAGGATTGAAAATAAATTGAATGAAGTAAATTATTTAATAAATACTCCAGATAAAAGAAAGAAGCCGAGGGCGTGTCATGTAAATATGTTAAGATGTGCTTTGACAGGGAAGAAGAACAAAAAGAGATATTAATGATGGTGGATGATGAGGAAGAGGTAGAAGTGCAGGACTCTGAAATTGATTTTCCTCTAATCAAAATGGATAATGAGGGGGTGCTTTAAAAATTAAATGAAATATTGAGTTAGCTTCTGAGCAAGTATCAAAGTGATTTGGAAAAGCTATTGCAGTCACGCAAAACTATTTGTTGGAATAAGTTGGTGAAGACAGATTTAGCTATATGTGATGTGTCTGTATAGGCTTCATCTTCAATAACATAACAACCTTAGAGAGTAAATCCGGCGAAGTTATCACAAGTACAGAAAGAAATTGATTGCATGCTTCAAAATGATATAATTGAGTCTAGCGGCAGTAACTGGAGTTCACCCATTGTACTGGTACTGAAACCAAATGGAACAAAAAGGCTGTGTGTGGACTATCAAAAAGTGAATGCAGTGACAAAGGCAGATTCATATCCTATACCACGGTTGGAGGAATGTATTGAGAAAGTGGGGCATTGAAATTTACCACAAAGATTGACTTTCTAAAAAGATATTGGCAGGTACCTTTGTTGGAAAGAGCAAAGGAGATATCAGCTTTTGTGATGCCAAATGGGCTACATCAGTTTAAAGTCATGCCATTTGGTATGAAGAATGCATAAGCAACATTTTAAAGACTGACAAACAAAGGTCTAAGCAATTGTGCTGTTTATATTGATGATCTGATAGTTTTCAGCTGACATGGGAGGAGCATTTACAGCATCTGGAAGAATTATTTTCTCGATTACAAGAAGCTATTTTGGTGATGAACTTGGCTAAAAGTGAATTTGCAAAAGTGCAAGTTACGTATCTAAGCCATATTGTTAGACATGGTAAGGTGGCTCTGAGAGATACAGACATCAAGGCTTTCATGGATTTCCCAGTGCCTACAACAAAACAAGAAGCTTTGAGGTTGCTGGGTATGAGTGAGTTTTACCAGAAATTTGTACCAAGTCTTAGCAAGTGGTTTGCTCCACTGACAGAACTATTAAAAAAGAACAAGACGTTTCAATGGGCACTAGATTGTCAGTAGTCATTTGATAGCTTGAAAACTATTAACAATGGCATCAGTTTTGGCAGTATCCAAATATGCCAAGCAATTTAATTTGGCTGTTGACATAAGGGATAAAGGCATTTGGATTGTACTGTTACAAAAGGATAGCACTGGAGTTGAAAAACCAATAGGCCATTTTTCATGCAAGTTAAATACACAACAGAGAAGATATTCAATGATTGAAAAGGAGGCTATGGGTTTGGTGTTAGCTTTGCAGCATTTTGAAATCTATGTTGCAAACAATTCATCAGAAACAATTGTTTATACAGACCACAATTCTTTGAAGTTTTTAGACAACGTTCAAGACCCAAAGTGCAAGAGCTTTCAGATGGTGTCCATTATTACAACCATTTAATCTACAGATTATACATGTTACTGGGAGAGAAAATCTGCTCGCAGATGTGTTATCAAGAGTTTGAAGCTTAAAGGGAAAATTGGACATTTTAAAACCTAGACACTGAACTGGAATGATTTCTGTTGATGCCAAGGACTTGTGTGTGTATATATATACATTGTTATGCTAATGCATGCATCTGATAATATAATAGTGTAATAACTATAGGAGATAGTGTGAGATGGGTTATTGAAAATTAAACCATCTTTTAAAATTATGACAGTTCAGTTTTCAATAGGGAGGGGGATATCATGAAGAGATATCAATATCTATAATGCTACAGGAAATTACTTTTTTAAATTGGAATTGTAGTAGAGTCTGTGTCTATGTGTGTTTTTGTGTGTGGCTTAATTGTATTAAAGCCAGCTAGTATGGGTGCTTTGATGTATAGTGATGTTAAAATGTTAATTAGATAAATGTAAGGAAGTTAAAAGGTAAAGTGTAAATTTGCATTTGTTGAATAAAGCATTCAAGAGTGGGAGTAAAATCTTGCACCATCTGGGAGACGCCAAATAATGTGTTTATATTATTAATAAAATTGGTGGAATTAAATGGTTTATTGTTAGGAGAGGAAAAATTTAAAAAAAACCTAGTAACACAATGGAAAATTTACATTCAAAGGGGAAGCTAGGTATAAACAGAAAGAAATTTGTGTGTGTGAGAGAAGCATTTAAGATCTAACCAGCCTGTATGGCCTACAACTGTGTCTGCAAAGGAAACAAATTGATAGGAACCTGATTTTGAATTTGTACGGTCAACTGTGCTTTAAAGTCTATGGGTTACTGTTGCCTTGTTGAAGATTTACCTGGGGAGTGATTAATTTGGGGATTTGTCCAAAAGTTAATATGGTAGAAATTTGTAGATATGTGTATGTGCTTAATTTGTTGTTAAATTAATAAATGTTTAATGTAGTTTTATATTTTAAAAAAACCTCTTGAGGCTTGGTGGTTTGATTCCTGAATTCAGAGCTGCATCTCAAACATACTAACTGAAAATATAGATTATGACAGTTGTTCAAGTTTTCCTCTGGGATTTAAACAACTCAGCCTTTACCAACTGCTGTGTCATAACAGGTATGGTCTCACGAGTGCCCTGTACAACTGAAGTATAACCTCCCTACTTTCTTATTCAATTCCCCTTGCAATAAACAATAACATTCTATTAGCTTTCCTAATTACTTGCCGTCCCTGCATCCTAGCCTATGTCACTTTGTAACCACCTTATGTCTTCTTCATAACTTACTTTCCTACCTATCTTTGTGTTGTCAGCAAATTTTGCAACTCTCTCATCTGTCCTTTCATCCATGTCATTTATATAAGTTGCAATAAGTTGAGGCCCCAGCACTGATCCCTGTGGTACACCACTTGTTCCATCCATTCCAACCAGAAAAGAACCATTTACGCCTACTCTCTGTTTCCTGTTAGTGAGCCAACTTTCTATCAATGCCAATATATCACGATGAGCTTTTAGTTTCCACAACAACCTTTGATGTGACATTTTATCAAATGCCTCCTGAAATCTGTCTACAGTACATCCATCTGTTGCCCTTTATCCAGAGCACATGTGGCTCCTTCAAAGCCAGAATCTCTGCAATTTCTACCCTTATTTTCTTCAATAACTTTGGGTCATGCCATTCATAGTGGATGCCTTTGAAGAATGCTAACCTTTAAAGTGCATCCTCATTATCCACTTTTATCCTTTCCAATACTGCCTCATCAGTTATTGGTACATTAGCAGCGCCCTCTTCTCTGGTGAAAACAGATGCAAAGTGTTCATTGAGTACCTTAGCCACAATCTCTGCCTCCACAAAGAAAATCACTTTTTTTGGTGCCTTCCTTTGACTCCCTTTTTACTATATACATGTTGATAAACATCTTTTGTGTTCCATATTCTGTTAGTAACTCATCAATTCACAGATCCTCTATTTGCTCCATTTACTCAATTTTTTTAGATCTCTTTCATACTGCCCGAATTAATGTCCTTAATTAACTGTTTTCACTCCTTTCATATCTGGGCGTCTTTGCTATTTGCAGTTTAATTGTAAATGCATTTTCATTATTGCGTTTTTTTTCTCTCTGATTTATGGTTTTGATAAAACCTGGTTGTTGCTAGTAGTAAATCGCTTAATGCATATTTGTACCATTTAATGGCGAATATCTCCTGTGAAGATTTCAAATGCTATGACCAGAATTTTTCCAATTAAGGCCCACCCACACGCGAAAGAGCACTTCAATCTCCCTGAGGCACGGAGCTGCTTAGAGAGATTGAAGCGCTTTTGAAAAACATAAATAAAACATAAATAAATGTAATAAAAATTTATTGAAACATGTCCCCTCATGTGACTGTGTCACATGAGATGGGATATGTTTTTATTTTTCTGAAAAGCTTTTCATTTAAGTTGTAAAAGCTTTAGGAAACCTCATCCCGCTTGTGGATGAGGTTTTCTAAAAAATGTAAAGGCCGCTTGGCCTTTTAGCCTGCCCGCCAACCATAAGGTTGGACAGGCAGTGTAGACTTGAAACTAATTACCTAGTTAATGGCCTTAATAGGCCTTTCAATTATCGACGAATGTGCAGCCGATGCTGGCACGTGCCTGCTGAACGAAACGTTGCGAGACAGTCTGATGATGTCGAGATGCATGCCCAACATCTTCGTGCATCATCTTATGCGCTGGCATGTTGGGCCCATCCCCGCACACCAACTGAAAAATCCTGGCCTATGACAAGCATCGTTTGACTCATTCTTTACATCCCAAAATAGGATGAGTTATGAACACATGGTCCAAGGAAAACATTTTGTTCGCTTTTCCATTTGAAAGCCAGCATGAATTTCCTATCTCAAGATGCTTTTAAAGAGGTGTTGTTGAGCTGCCTTCTTGAACCATTGCAGCCCACATGGTGAAGATACTGTTACATATTATTATTAGATATTAGAGTTCCAGAATTTTGACCCAACGATGATGAGGAAATGGTGATGTGTCCTAAGCAGGATTGTGTGTGACTTGATGAGGAACTTGGAGGCGATGGTGTTTCAATGCACCTGATGCTCTTATCCTTCTAAATGGTGGAAGCCGAGACTTTTGGAGGTGCCGCCAAAGAAGCCTTGGTGATTTGCTGCAGAACATCCTGTGCATAGGCTGCAGTGGTAGAGAGATTTGATATTTCAGTTAGTGAATAAGGTGCTGGTCAAGTGAGCTGCTTTGGCTTGAATGATGTTTAGCTTCATGAATGTTGATGCAGCTGCATGCATCCAGACAAATGGAATGTGTTCAATCACACTCCTGAGTTGAGCCTTGTAGGTGTTGGAAAGTATTGCTTGTGGAGTCAGGAGAACATTTGCTGCAGAATACCCAGCCGTTGACCCTCTCTCATAGCTACAGCATTTATATGGTTGGTCCAGTTAAATTTCTGGTTAGTGACAGCCCCAGGGACTGAATTTTCACCTCAGCCTGCAAGCGTGCACCCCACACACACTAGTGTGAAATATCGCAATATTTTTACCGGGCAAGTGAATAGGCCAAGCGGGCTTTCAATTTTTGAGGAAACCTCATCCATGGGTGCGATGAGGTTTCTGGTGTTAATTAAAAATAAAATAAAAGTTTTCATAACTCAGTTGTAACATGTCCCTGCTCATGTGACAGAGTCACACAAGGGGCCATGTTTTCCTTATTTTTTAAATCTTTATTTTTAATGTTATAAATTGTCAGCTCCCCGGGACAGCTCTGTGCTTTCAGGGAGCGTTCTGCGAGCGCATCTGCGTGCATGTGCAAACTTCCGCACTCGCCCTCCTCCCCCACCACCCCGGCAGCACTGAGCGTTGCAGCACGCAACTCACGCTGGTGGGTCCGCCCAATCGCGGGCGGTGGGCCATTGCACTGGCGCTGGCAGTCCTGCCCGCCATGCCCACCTGATGAGGGGAAAATCTTCCCCCAGTATTTTGGTAGTGGAAGATTTGGCAGTGATAGTGCAATTTAATGTCGTGGGGAGGTGATTAGGCTCTCTCTTGTTGGATGTGGTCATTACCTGACATTTGTTGGCACAAATGTTACTTGCCACTTATCAACCCGAACCTGGATGTTGTCCGGGTCTTGCTGCATTCCGGGGTGGGCTGGTTCATTATCTAAGTATTGTGAATGGAGCTGAACCATGCAATCACCGGGGAACATCTGCTATATGATGGAGGGATGGTTATTCTTGCAGCTTAAGATAGTTGGGCCTAGGGAACTGGCCTGAGGATCTCCTGCAGCGTGTCCTGGAGCTGAGATGATTGGTTTCCCTAACTCACCTCACCTGTTCATTCTTAATGTCAGCCTGATGCACCAAAATGTTGTGATAGAATTCTTTCACTGCAATATGCATGTCGTCTATTTCCTTTCAAGAGAGAATGTGATATATAACCTGTGGAAAACTCAGGCCCTCTATGGTGTTCATCCTCATATTAGACCCTCAAGCCTTCATTAAATTAGAGCTGGAAGGTCCTGGAAAGCAACATGAGACAAGGAGGTAGGAACAGGCCAACGACAGCTGCAAATTTATCTGGACCATCTGCAGGACCTTAAACTTAGATCTAGCCTGCTCAGGAGTAAAATCAGGAAGAACTGCTTCATCCAAACTGTACTGGAAATTTGTAACTCTCTCGTCCAAGAAACTGTTGAGGCCAAGCCTTTTCACAACATATTTCAACAACTAGCTTGACTGTAATTTAACATGCATTTTAGAACGTGTGTTACTCTGGCACATCTGAATTGCAAGTCAAATTCTTGCCCCGACAACATAACGGCACTACGTCAATCCACGAGAAAAACCCTGGGCTAAATTTTACTGGTCCCCAGGCAGCAGGAATGATGGGGAGTCGGCGGTGGGGGGGCGGGGGGGGGCGGGGGGGGGCGGTGCAGGGAGGAGGGAGGGGTGCATTTAAACAGCAAGTAACCACAATGGAGTGGTTCCCTGATGCAGCCATGCCTTGTGGAAGTTTCCCAACAGTGGGCTGTGAGGTAGATCCACCACTTGCCCCAAGGAGTGAGGCAGCTGATTTGCATAATTGAATGCTCTATTAAGGGCTATGTTATGGAGCTGCTGGCATTTTGCTGATGGAGGGGAAGCCCTGCCATGTAAGAAGTCCTCTACCTTCACAAAGGCATTCTCCCTGAAGCAATTCCGGAAGCCATCAGAACCTGATGCTCCAAGATCCACAGTGGGGTCCTCGGGAAGGAAAGGCAGCACCTGTGGCCCCAGAGATCCCCGCCCCCCACCTCCCAAGGGGGGTTTGCCTTGCAATCAGAGGGCCCTCCCCCTCAGCCATTCTGAATTTTAATTTGTACTTACCTTAAGGAGAGCATCTCTACATTGAGGCCCTCCCCCCGACTCCACTCCCCGTACCCAACCCAGGACTGCCGGCCCACCTCAGCAGTACCCAGCTCTCCCTGCGGTGCTTTTTAAAATTCATTTACGGGTTGTGGGTGATGCTGGCTGGGCCAGCATTTATTGCCCATCCATGAATGCCCTTGAGAAGGTGGTGGTGAGCTGCCTTCTTGAACCGCTGCAGTTCACATGGTGTAGGTATATCCACAGTGCTTTTAGGCAGGGAGTTCCAGGACTTTGACCCAGTGACAGTGAAGGAACGGTGATATATTTCCAAGTCAGGATGGTGAATGACTTGGAGGGGGACTTCCAGGTGGTGGTGTTCCCACTTATCCGCTGCCCTTGTTCTTCCAGATGGTAGTGGTCGTGGGGTTGGAGGGCACTGTCGAAGGAGCCTTGGTGAGTTCCCGCAGTGCATCTTGTAGATGGTACACACTGCTGCTACTGTGCGTCGGTGGTGGAGGGAGGGAATGTTTGTGGGTGTGGTGCCAATCAAGCGGGCTGCCTTGCCCTGCATGGTGTCGAGCTTCTTGAGTGTTGTGGGAGCTTCACTCATCCAGGCAAGTGGAGAGTATTTATTCACACTCCTGACTTGTGCTTTATAGATGGTGCACGCGCTTTGGGGAGTCAAGAGGTGAGTTACACGTTGCAGGATTCCTAGCCTCTGACCTGCTCTTATAGTCACAATATTTATATGGTTAGTCCAGTTCAGTTTCTGGTGAATGGTAACCCCAAGAATGTTGATAGCAGGGGATTCAGTGATGATACTGCCATTGAACATCAAGAGGTAATGGATTGATTCTCTCTTGTTGGAGATGGTCATTGCCTGACACTTGTGCAGCACAAATGTAACTTGCTACTTGTCAGCCCAAGCCTGCATATTACTGCATTTGGGCATAGCTTCTAAGGCTTCAGAGATGGTGGTCCCCTGATTGGCCTGGCAGTATTAGGACCCCATCTGCCATCCTTAACTGGACAGTGGGCCTGCAGTTAAGAGGCCACATCCAGTCAAATCACTGAGCCAATTCTCTAGCTGGTGGAAAAGATTTCAGTTGAATGCTAACATAAGTGTCTATTTGCAACTGCTTTTATCATTGTAATGATTTAAGGAATCAATGGAAGTCAATTGTTTAGTCAGGAAATAAATTGACACAAATTATAGACTATCATTTTTTGGTAGAAATAGTAAATGGATTTCCCTGCCAGCACCAACCCAGGCACCATGTTTAGTCTTTTAAAAGAGGTCCTTCAACTGAAAAAGGTTTAGACAATGGGATATTTGAAAGGACGAGGAACAATCTAGTGCAAAAATACTTAATTGGTCTCCATCCTTTTTCAATGAGTTAAGTACAGACTTCCCCCAGGTAAATTGAAATGAAAGATTTGCAGGCAAATCTTTAACAGAACAATTGACTGCCTTTAAACTTTTTCTATGAAAGGCTTACCCATAAAGATCTTTTCTTTTGTGGTGCACCAGGTCAAATCCATTCAAAAAATGACGTGCAAGAAATCTTACATGCCCCAGTTTGATCGGAATGGTAATGAACCTGGGCACAAAAGACCACTGGAAGTTTTCTGACAATTCTTGACTTTGCTGTATTCTGCTCTATTATGCTAATCTTGGTGCTGTATTATGTGAAGCGGGAGCTAATAAATGAGAAAGCTGCTGGGTTTTCATTATTGGACCAACTACACTTGCAAAGAATATTTGTTCCTCGTTCGTAAGATTTTGCTACTTTTCAGTTCATTCAAATCTGGACCAGTGGCCCACAAGCTGGGTCTGCTAGGTGTCCATATAAATTTTCCAGGGATCCATGATGTATAGTGAAATGCAAGCCCAGAGATGGGAATGGACTACAGCCTCCACACGTGCAACACAGCCTGGCTGTCTCATCTATAAAGGAAACACATCATGGGTAGGCTCAGCAGTGAGAAGTAGGCACACTGATCTCTGTAACTAAATATCTTATTTTCTTAAAAGCATTACAAAAACACTCCTTAGCATATTCCTTCATTACAGCAGTAGCTACACTTCAAAAGTACTTAATTGGCTGTAAAGCACCATGACATGTCTGATAGTCACAAAATATGCTATATAGATGCAAGTTTGTATTGCTTTGTTTCAAACTGAAAAAACATTAGATAATTGGATATTTAAAAGGACAAGAGGACAATTTCAATTGGTTAAAATCAGGCCTGTCCCAAATAAATTGGAATGGAAGGTTGCAGGCAAATCTGTAACAGAACAATGGGAAGCCTTTAAAGAGGAGTGGTTTGGGTACAATTAAGCTACATTTCCACAAGGGCAAAAGGGAGGGCAATTGGGGTAAAGTGGAGTGCTCTGTACCTTTAAGAGAATGTAGCTAGTTGACCATGTGACTGTATTGACCAATCGCTACACAGCGCAGGCTTCTTGGGTAACAGCAAGTCTAGAGCTGGGGGCGATTGAAGAAGCACACGTGGTGTTAGTGCTCTGTTCTTAGTTCCAATAAATCACCAGTGTTTGTTCAGTCAGTCGGTCTCTCTGCCTATATTGTTTCAAGCACCAACTAATGTGTTAATATCAGTGGTGCAGTTAGTGTTCACCAGACAAAGCGAACCCAATAACTGAAAACATAAAAGCAATCAAAGCCAAAGCTCCCTGGATGATGAAAAAGTTAGTAGAGGAAGCAGAAAAAAGGTGCATAATACAGATGTCAGGTTGATAGTATAAGTGAGAATCTGACAAATATGGAAAGTTCAGAGGTGCAGTGAAAAAGGAAATGAGACAATGACAGAGCAAGAGAAGCGACTTGCAAATAATATTAAAGGGAATCTAAAGGTCTTCTATAGGAATATAAGCAGTAAAAGGGTAAGAAGAGAGCTGGAGCCCATCAGGGACCAAAAAATAGGATCTCCACATGGAGACAGAGGGAATGGCTGAGGTACGAAATGAGTACTTTACACCTGTCTTTACAAGGAAGAAGATGCTGCAAAGTCATAATGAAAGATGAGATAGTTGAGATACTGAATGGGCTAAAAATTGCCAAAAGAGGAGGTTTTAGAAAAGCTGGCTTTAATTAAAGTTCATATGTCACCAGGATCAGATGGGATGGATCCAAGGATGCTGAGAGAAGTAAGGATGGAAATTGCAAAGCCATAATCTTCCAATGATCTTTCGATACATGAGTGGTGCAAGATGACAGGAGAAATGCAAACCTTGTTCAAAAAAGGGTGTAAGGATAAACACAGCAACTACTCGCCAGTCAGATTAGCCTCAGTAGAATGGAAAGCTTTTAGAAACAATAATCCGGGACAAAATTAATAATCACTTGGAAAAGGGCTTAATTAAGGAAAGCCAGCATGGATTTATTAATGGCGAATCACAGTGAACTAACATGATTAAGTTTTTTGATGACGCAACAGAGAGGTTGATGAGGGCAATGCAGTTGATGTAGTGCATAAGTGGACTTTGGAAAGGTTTTTGATAAAGTGCCACAAAATTGCCTTGCCAGCTGTGGTAATTATGGTTTTATGTAATGTGTAGTATACCTTTAAGAAGGATGGTATAAAACAAAATCACATGAGCTTATGTAACCAATAGGTGAGTAGTGCGGGCTACCTCTAGTTAGTAGTCTGTAGTTAATAGTCAGAAGTACGGAGACCTGCTTTGAGTTGTAAGCACACAAGTGTAGCTGCTGAGTACATTTGTAAATAAACAGAATGTGTTCCACCTAAGAATTGTCTGCTGATCAACTCTGTGTATTGTACCAACTCGGCCATCCCACAACAAGCGTGCAACCAGGATCTATAAGTCCCAACAAAGTGGTGAATAAGATCCAACATAAATAAAGTTGGTGAACATGAAATAAAAGGGACAATTGCATCATGGATGGAAAGTACCTAAGTGACAGGAAATGGAGAGTAGTGGTGAATGGTTGGTTTTTGGACTGGAGGAAAGTATAGAGTGGGGTTCCCAGGATTTAGTATTAGGAACAGCATTTTTACTGACCTGTATTAATGACTTAGACCTGGATGTACAGGACACAATTTCAATATATGCAGACGATACAAAACTTGGAAGTATTGTGAACTGTGAGGATAGTGATAAACTTCAAGAGGACACAGATAGTGGTGGAATGGGCAGACACACAGCAGACTAAATTTAGTGCAGAGAAATATGAAGCGATATGTTTTGAAAGGAAGAATGAGAAATGGCAATATAAACTAAATGGTACAAATCTAAAGGGATTGCAGGAACAGAGGGACCTGGGGTATATGCGTATAAATCAGTGATGGTAGCAGGGCAAAGTGAAAAAGCGGTTAATAAGGGATCCATAAGATCATAAGACCATAAGACATAGGAGCAGAAATTAGACCATTTGGCCCATCGAGTCTGCTCCGCCATTCAATCATGGCTGATAGGTTTCTCAACCCCATTCTCCCGCCTTCTCCCCGTAACCTTTGATCCCCTTACCAATCAAAGACCTATCTATCTCGGTCTTAAATACACTCAATGACCTGGCCTCCACAGCCTTCTGTGGCAATGAATTCCATGGATTCACCACTCGCTGGATAAAGAAGTTTCTCCTCAACTCTGTTCTAAAAGGTCTTCCCTTTACTCTGAGGCTATGCCCTCGGGTCCTAGTCTCTTCTACTAATGGAAACATCTTCCCCACCTCCACTCTATCAAGGCCTTTCAGTATTCTGTAAGTTTCAATCAGATCCCCCCTCATCCTTCTAAACTCCATTGAGTATAAACCCAGAGTCCTCAAACGTTCCTCATTTGTGAAGCCTTTTATTCCTGGGATCATTCTTGTGAATCTCCTCTGGACCCTCTCCAGGGCCAGCACATCCTTCCTGAGATACGGAGCCCAAAATTGCTCACAATATTCTAAATGTGGTCTGACCAGAGTCTTATAAAGCCTCAGCAGCACATCCCTGCTTTTATATTCTAGTCCTCTCGAAATAAATGCCAACATTGCATTTGCCTTCCTAACTACTGATGCAACCTTCAAGTTAACCTTAAGAGAATCCTGGACTAGGACTCCCAAGTCCCTTTGCACTCCAGATTTCTGAATTCTCTCCCCCTTTTGAAAATAGTCTATGCCTCTATTCTTCCTATCAAAGTGCATGACCTCACACTTCCCCACGTTGTATTCCATCTGCCACTTCTTTGCCCATTCTCCTAACCTGTCCAAATCCTTCTGCAGCCTCCCCACCTCTTCGATACTACCTGTCCCTCCACCTATATTTGCAACATCTGCAAACTTAGCCAGGATGCCCTCAGTTCCTTCATCTAGATCATTAATGTATAAAGTGAAAAGTTGTGGTCCCAACACTGACCCCTGCGGAACTCCACTAGTCACCGGCAGCCATCCTGAGAAGGACCCCCTTATCCCCACTCTCTGCCTCCTGCCAGACAGCCAATCTTCTATCCATGCTAGTACCTTACCTCTAACACCATGGGCTCTTGTCTTACTGAGCAGCCTCCTGGGCGGCACCTTGTCAAAGGCCTTCTGGAAGTCCAAGTAGATAACATCCATTGGCTCGCCTTTGTCTAACTTACTCATTACCTCCTCAAAGAATTCTAACAGATTTGTCAGACATGACCTCCCCTTGATGAAACCATGCTGACTTTGCCCGATTTTACCATGCAATTCCAAGTATTGTGAAATCTCATCCTTAATATTGGACTCTAAAATCTTACCAACAATCGAGGTCGGCTAATCGGCCTGTAATTTCCCGTCTTTTGCCTCACTCCCTTCTTAAACTTGGGGGTTACATTAGTGATTTTCCAGTCCTCTGGGACCCTCCCTGACTCCAGTGATTCCTGAAAGATCACCACTAATGCCTCCACTATCTCTTCAGCTATCTCCTTCAGAACTCTGGGGTGTAATCCATCTGATCCAGGTGATTTATCCACCTTCAGACCTTTCATTTTTCCTAGCTCTTTCTCCTTGGTAATGGCCACCATACTCACCTCTGCCCCCCGACTCTCTGGAACTTTGGGAACGTCACTCGTGTCTTCCACTGTGAAGACGGACGCAAAGTACCTATTCAGTTCCTCCGCCATTTCTTTGTTCCCCACTACTACTTATCCAGCGTCATTTTCCAGTGGCCCAATGTCCACTTTTGCCTCTCTCTTACCCTTTATATATCTAAAAAAAACTCTTGCAATCTTTTTTTATATTACTGGCTAGTTTACCCTCATATTTAATCTTCTCCCTCCTTATTTCTCTTTTAGTTGTCCTCTGTTGGTCTTTGTAGGCTTCCCAATCCCCTGGTTTCCTACTGCTCTTCGCCGCATTGTATGCTTTCTCTTTAGCTTTTACGCTGTCCCTGACTTCCCTTGTCAGCCATGGTTGCCTCGTCCTCCCTTTAGTATGCTTCTTCTTCCTAGGGATGAATTTTTGCTGTGTCTTCCAAATTACTCCCAGAAACTCCTGCCATTGCTGTTCCACTGTCTTTCCTGCTAGGCTCATCTCCCAGTCAAATCTGGCCAGCTCCTCCTTCATGCCTCTGTAGTTGCCTTTATTCAACTATAATACCATTACATCTGATTCCAGCTTTTTCCTCTCAAATTGTAGGGTAAATTCTATCATATTATGGTCACTTCCTCCTAAGGGTTCCTTCACCTTAAGCTCCCTTATCAAATATGCCTCGTTACACATCACTAAATCTGGAATTGCCTGGATCCTCGATTTATAAATAGATGCACAGAGTACAAAACCCAGGATGTTCTGATGAAGCTTTATAAAATATTGTTTCAACCTCAACAAGTATCATGTCTAATTCTGAGAATTACAATTCAGGAAGGATGATAAGCTATTATAAACGGTGCAGAAAAGATTTACAAGAATGGTTCCAGGGATGAGGAACTTCAGTTATATAGATAGATTGGTTGTTCTCCTTAGAGAAGAGAAGTTTGGGAGCTTTGATTGATTTAATTTATTTTGCTCCCTCTCTTCCTACCAAAATATATCACTTCATAATTCTTTACATTAAACTTCATCTGCCACGTGTCTGCTCATTCCAATAGACTATCTGTTGACTGAATCAAATCAGGAGGAGTCAAGACAGAGTAAGTAAAGGGAAACTGTGAATCACAGAACTGTTACAGCCCAGAAGAAGGCTATTTAGTCTTTTGTGTTTGCACCAGCTCTTGGAATGAACAATTGGACTAGAGCTATTCCCCCACCTTCTCCCAGTAACCCTGGAAATTCTTCATTTTCAGATAGCAATCCAGTTCACTCTTCAGTGCCTTGATTAAATCTGCCTCCATCACACTCTCGGGCAGTGCATTCCAGTTCCTAACCACCTGCTGTGTGAAAAAGTTTCCCCTCATGTCTCCATTGCTTCTTTTCCCAAATACTTTAAATCTGTGTGCTCTTCTTCTCAATCATTCCACCAATTGGAACAGTTTCTCCTATCTACTCATGATTTGGAATACATCTGTCAAATCTCATCTCAACATTCTCTCCTCAAGGAAAACTGTCCCAACTTCTTCAATCTATCTACATAGCTGAAGTTCCTCATCTTAACAATTATTATGGTGAATCATTTCTGCTCTCTATCCAATGCCTTCACATCTTTCTTAAACTGTGACATCCAGAACTGGTGCAATACTCCAGCTGTTTTTACACTCTATGCCCCTATTAATAAAGCCAAGTTTACTGTATGGTTTATTATCTGTGCTTTCAACGTGTCCTGCTACATTCAATGGCTTATGCCCATATACATCCAGGTCCCTCTGCTCCTGCATCTCCTTTAGAATTGTCCCTTTTATTTTATGTTGTCTCTCTGTGCTTGTCCCACCAAAATGAATCATTTCGCACTTCTCTGCACTTTTCCCATTGGCAGAAGGATCAAGAACCTGAAGTGTGACACTGAATTCAAATCAATGGTAAACAAAAACAATGGCAACATGAGGGAAAACATTTTTGCACATCAAGTGGCTAGAATCTGGATTGCACTGCTTGAGAGTGTGGCGGAGGCAGCTTCAACTGTGGCTTTGAAAAAGGAGTCGGATAAGTACCTAAAGAGAAAGCAATTGCAGGGTTACAGGGAAAGGGTGGTGGAATGGGACTAGCTAAATTGCTTTGTAGAAAACCAGCACTGACTTGATGGGCTGAATGGTTTCTTCCTGAGCTGTAATCATTCTATGATTCTACAACATGACACCTGATGTATTGTTCTCAGAAGTGTGACGCCTTGAGATGTTTTACCCTGTTGTGTACTCTGTGAGCAGTGGTGCCTGAAGTGTGATCGTTTTAGGATTCAACGCTTTTAAAGCCACACCTGAAATGCAAGACTTTTAGTTGAATATTGTTTCTGCTGATCTCTACTTCTTTTCTGTTTTCAACACTGGTTGCTTTTTTCAACGCACCAATACTGAATAGGCACAAATAGACAAAAGTTTTATATAAACGAAATTATGGACAGGAAGTTGGTGAGAGTGACACAATCTGCTCATGAGGGGGAGTTGTAAAAATTACTTTTGTAACCTTTGGACCAAATATCCAGAGTCGAAGCAACCACTGATTAAGAACTGGAATGCTGGGGTGTAGTGCTGCCGGAGCGCACTGGAGCGTCTCTCCGGCATCTACACATTCCACTTGATTTTTCTTTTCACTGATCTCAATGGAATCCCTCCATTAATTGTCTGACTGGATTTTAATGCTCACTGATTCCAATATTGAAGCTACTTGTTTCTAGGAGTGACACATGCAGGGGGATTTGACTCACTGATGGTGACAGTTGGAACTGGAGGGAAATCCTCTCGCAAACACATGGGGCTGCATGACTTGGGATGCAGACATAGCCCGATTGGGGACCATTTTGAGTGAATTCTATCTGCGGTATTCTGTGGGGTACAAGGGCAATTTTTGGCCATGAGCTCCTGGATTTTGAGCTTAGGCCGGACGGTAATAGTTTATCGGAATGTGCGGAACTTGTGGTGTGGCTGTGAGCCTGGGGAGGTTAAGAGGTGGTGGAGGGAAGGCCAGGCCCAGAGTACAGGGCCTTTTGCTGCTGCTTCTGCTGAATGTCTCTGAATTAATGTGCAGCAGCAACAACATCAGTAACCCTCCTGTACAGTTCCCTGACTATTAAAAAAAATACAGACTCTTACAGCTTCCTGCACACAACTTTCTCAAAAACAGGCATTTCAGGGTCTTTGAAACCCAAGGTTCCTGGAATCTAAAGCAGCATCAATATCCCCAAATACCCTGCTGCATTTGCCTACTGAACACTAATTCCTTGGCTGTGATGATCTGAGGATATGAAACACAGTGCAGAGTGTATTCCCTGCTGTTAGCTTTACATGGGATTTACAGCACAGAAACAGGCCATTTGGTCCACCTCATCTATGCTGATGTTCATGTTCCACACAAGCCTCCTTCCACCCTTTTTGATCACACTATCAAGGTAACCTTCAGGTTCTTTCTTCAGCTATCAAGCCCCTTGAATGTATCTATAATAGAATCATGGAATGGTTATAGAACAGAAGGAAGCCATTCAGCACAGAAACAAAAATTGCTGGAAAAGCTCAACAGGTCTGACAGCATCTATGGAGATTCAGGACATTTGTTCAGGTCAGTTCTCTGCAACCAAAACTCAGCTAGTCTCACTCCTCTGCCTTTTCCCTGTAGCCCTGCAAAAACTTTTATCTTCTGATAATTATCCAGTTCTCTTTTGAATCTGTCTCCTCCACATGCCCAGGCAGTGCATCCAAACCACCTATTGCATAAAGAAGATTTTCCTCATGTCACCTCTGGTTGTTTTCTTAATCACATTAATGTTCCCAACCTTCCGCTGATAGGAACAGTTTCGCCCCATTTATTGTATCCAGATCCCTCATGATTTTGAACATATCTAGCAAATCTCCTCCTAACCTTCTTTCCCCCAAGGAGAAGGCAATGGCACTAGGTCATAATGCTCATTTGGAGGGGCGGTGCAGACACAATAAGCCGAACGGCCTCCTTCGGTGTTGTTAAAATTCTGTGATTTGTGAACAGCCCGTTTCCCCAAGCTATCCACATAACTGAAGTCTCTCATCCTCAGAACCATTCTCGTAAATTTTTTCTGCACTTTTTCTAAAACCTTCACATCCTCTCCGTTGAGGCTGAACCAGTGTTTTATGAAGGTTCATAACCTACTTGCTTTTGTACTCTGTGCCCCTATTTAAAAAACCCAGGATTCAGTAAAATTTATTAACTACTTAACTCCGTTATTTTGTGCCCATTACCCCCTCATAAAGGAAATAATCGCAGTTGTTGAAACCTTTGGAGTCCAGACCTGGCATCCAGTTTTTATTCAGCATATTGGGACCACCAATATTACACCACTCCTCTCCTGGAGCTCCCGCCCTTCTTAACAGCACATGAACAGTAGCAGTTCAAGGAGACAGCACACCACTACCTTCTCAAGGGCAATTACAGATAGGCAATAAAAAAATTAAGAATGAGCAATAAAAAAAATCTGACTCTGCCCTCACCCTGACCCACCAATGCAGGGAGGAGGTGGTGTAGTGGTATTGTCACTGGACTAGTATTCCAGAGACCCAGGGTAATGACCTGGGTACCCGGGTTGAAATCCCAGCATTCAATAAAAATCGGGAATTAAAAGTCTGACGACAACCACCAGTGCTGTAAAAACCCATCTGGTCCACTAATTTTCTTCCGGGAAGGAAATCTGCTATCCTTACCTACATGTGCTTCCAGACCACAGCAATATGGTTGACTCTTAAATGCCCTCTGAGCAAGGGAAATTAGGGACGGGCAATAAATGCTGCTTAGCCAGCAATGCCCAAGTCCCATGAATGAATAAAAAAATCCGGCCCTGTAAACTGCACCCTTACCCATATTTCCTATTGCAGTGCTGACCTACTTTGGAATGGGCAGAGGCTCCATCCCAACAAGGCCAGCAGAAACTCCTGGGAAAAATCAGGTCCGGTTCAGAATGGGACCTTCATCCACTGCAAACAAGATCATCAAAGTCAAAGGGGTCATGGCTGGGGAGGGAGGGAACCTCAACGCTGGAAGCTTCCTCAGCCCCGGCCCAGCATCGGTCAGGCCGGCAGATGAGAAGAGGTGAATTAGTCTGTCAGCCAACATAAATAAGAGAACTTGGAATTCCAAATCTGGGATGCAGTCGAGACTTATGAAGCTTTTGGTTCTGTTATTAATGTGCTTTGAGAGTTTACCTTCCTTTCGGGCTGGTACTTCTGTTGGGCTGGGAGCTGGGTGCAAGTGGCTCATCATTCATTACATTTCCCAACATCCCCACCCCTACCATCCCACTTCTGGTAGGTATAAGAGTTGTGCCCATAAAGGTTTGGATACTTACTGTTTATATACTAATGAGTGGATTTCTCCTAAGCCTGGAATGTCTGGTAAGTGCAATGGCAGAGGATTCTACCTGGTGCATCTTCTTACAAAAGGCCTAGAATTTTACATGCCGCAGCATGTCTCCCCCCAGTGGATGCTGCGAGCCACTTAAATCTCTATTCAGTTTGGCAAGACCATAATATCCTATAAGGCAGGCGGGGCCATAAAATCCTGGTCCAGATGTTTTCCCCATAGATCTTTGGTCCCACTGTTGCCATAGTGTAAATCTAAGTGCCAATGTTCCATAGAGTAATTAGGGTTTGTTGATTAATACCCCCTTGCACTACTACAGTGTGGAAAACGAAGTGGCGGTAACTCTGCAATCAGACGTATATAAACTGGTACTGAACAGGAGCAGCTTGCAACTGTTGATAACCTTTCTACTGTTGCTTATGGCAAATGACCAAAGTAGGTCGACATAAATTCTGAATGACAGAATTAAGTATAGATCAGTACATCTGCATTGACTTATGACCTTCACCAGTCAAATCTTGCATGAGATCCACTGAGCTGTTGTTGAATTATATCGGTTTTTGCACAATTGCCTCTTTCCTTTCCTTTGAGCTATGCATTTGACCTGAACTTTTCTGGACTGAGGTCCCTTGTGCTTTAGATTTTTGACGTGCATTTTCCTCTTTGACCTTTTGTTTTCAGTTGACTAATTCAAGCTGTGAATAATGAAGTCTATCTCTTGGGCTCGACTGTTTATTCCCTATGCTGTTGATTGTATTCATTTCACCAGCCAGCCTGAGGCATCCATGTGCCAATACTCCGGTACTGCCAGGTCCTAAATTCCTGCAAATGCTTGATTAAATAAAATCATTAAATCTCTTTCCTCAGTAGTTTATGTACAATCTTAAATTGTTAAAATAACAGCTTGTGTTTATTTTTCAAGTAGAGCTGAATCGTGACATCTAGCATTTTCCGGATTTATACAAATTAGAACCAAGTTTTGCTGCTTAAACAATCAATCATTGTGTAGCCAGCCCAGCTACATGCAAGCCTCATTGTTATATATATTATTTAATGTCCACTCTGCTTCCTTTTTACTGCATATAAGATCATTTCTTCTGTTACGATGGGCATGTAATTATGCACAATTCATCAGTGCTTATGTACCAAAATCCTTTGTGGGTATTTTTCACAAATTTGTGAAAATCACTTCAACTTAAGATGTAATCATTCAAATAGCACATGGAAAATTTTCACATAAATATACCAATGTACTCTTTAAAAAAAATCACCTCCATTGTTTATTCAGGATCAATGACTTCTATGAAACTGGTTGATAAATAGATATTTATTTCAATAATTGCTGTTTAATCAATGAGGAGTATGGGCACTTGTGATATAGAGGGGTCTCAGTGAGAGGATTATGCTGTAATTCACTTGACACAGTCAATGAAGAAAGCATTGCTTGCTTTCTCCCTCTACCATAATTCTTCCCTGACACATGCATGCTGCCACCAAGAGGACAGCAGATGGCCTGTTCCAGAGCTCTTCCAATTTCATTCTTAAAATAGCTGGTAGAAGATAGACAATAATAAAGTGGATTGAAACATCCCGTGATACCTGTCTCTGTCACTCTAAGCAAATACCTAACCTCCACTTAACACTTCACCACAGTTTATGATGGCTCATGATATAAAGAATCACAAGAGACAGTCCAGATCTTTTGCCTCCATGTTGGAATGTTATTGCTTCAAGATATTGTACTAACTGTGAAGTTTCGCTTTCAGCTGGATTGTAGGTAAAAAAAAATTTCTGACGATAACCAGGAGAACACCATTGTTATAGCCCGTTGAAATACCCCTGTTTAAAATTCCAATTTTAAGAAGCTTTCCCTATGTCTTAAGAAATAGGGTTATAGGAAAGCAAGGGGAATGCCATTTAAAGCAACAAGTCCCTCCTCAGACCCTATGCAGACAGCCTTATTATAGACTTTGGCCAACCTAAAGGAAACCACCCGCAAGTAAAGCTTCAAAAAAATAAGTTTTGCTCATCTCTCAAAGAGCAAAATAGCCACCTAGGCAAGACAGTTGGAATGGAGATTAGATTGATCATATTAGAAGCAAAATGTTGTCACCCGCGATTCTAAAATGAAATGAGACAAATTATGACAAGGTGGTTCTACTAGACCTTGTGCTTGGGCATATTACATTGGTTGGATGCAGCACATTGAAGAAAATTGAATGAAAAGGATTGCCTGATGATAATAGAGCCTCTCCTTTTCCATCCATTTCAATGAATGGTTTTATTACGAGCTTGTGATCCCTCTCCATCTGATTTTCCTCAGATGCTACACCCGGGTGATCCAGTATACTCAGGTAGAAGAAGAGGAAAATCTGCTCTCTGGAGTTCAGTGGTGCTAAATGCTGTTCTTCTGCTGCCCCAAGATGAAAGGTGATGGACTAACAAATAGAGTTCTATGTTTGGTCCATTAGGAAGAAACCCTCCACACTATCTGTCAGGGGGACATCTACCTCTTATATAATACATATTGGAATTGAGTTCCACCTTTGCTACCTGGGTAGCAGACCCAGACAGGAAAATCTGGTTGGGACATTCACATCTCAAAACAGCGCTTCCTAAACTATTTTCCAATTCAACACCATTTTAACACTTGAAAATCTACGTGACCCCAGGTGTCAACAAAAACAAAAAGAAATAAAGTTACTTAGTAATATTCAGTGTGTAATTATTAAAGTTTGCGTATCAAAATATAATGCATCATATAAATATGAAAATCTCTGATGAAAACCCTGGGCCCTGAGCTGGACCATGAACTCTTCTCTTCCAAGCATCCCAGCAATAAGCCCACCTCCTCACACACCACCCACCACCCCCAGTGCCCTGATTGGTGCACCCCCCACACCTATGCCATTCCCTCCTATCATATGCCACCTCACAACCTACCAACACTAAAACGTCACAAGGAAACTAACAGTGCACCTTCAATCTGAAGGAATGTAAGAACATAAGAAATAGGAGCGGGAGTAGACCACATGGACCTTTGAGGCTGTTCTGTCATTCAGTATGATCATGGCTGATCTTGGACTTGAATTCCATTTTTCCACCTGTTCCCCATATCCCTTAATTTGATGACAGACCAAAAATCTGTCTATCTCAGTCCTAAGCAATTCACTGGTGGAGAAGTGACAACCCTCTGGGGTAGAAAATTCTGAAGATTCACCACTCGTTGAGTGATGTAATTTCTCCTCATCTCCGTCCTAAATGATTGGTCCTTTGTCCTGAGACTGTGCCCTGTGTTTTAGACTCCCCGACCAGTGGAAACAATCTCCCAGCATCCACGCTATGTCAAGCCCATTCAGAATTTTGCAGGTTTCACTCAGATCACCTCCCATTCTTCTAAACTCCAGAGATTATAAACCCAAATTACTCAGCCTTTCAGCATAGGACAACCCCCTCACACCAGTGGCCAATTTTGTGAACCTTCGCTGTACCACTGCCAATGCAAGTATATCCTTTCTTAAGTGTGGAGACCAAAACTGCATACAGTATTCCAGATACAGGCCTGGATTTACAAGGGAGGTATACAAGATTATGAGGGGCATGGACAGGGTGGATAGGGAGCAGCTGTTCCCCTTAGTTGCAGGGTCAGTCACAAGGGGACATAAGTTCAAGGTTAGGGGCAGGAGGTTTAGGGAGGATGTGTGGAAAAACCTTTTTACCCAGAGGGTGGTGACGGTCTGGAATGCACTGCTTGGCAGTGTGGTGGAGGCGGGTTGCCTCACATCCTTTAAAAAGTACTTGGATGAGCACTTGGCACGTCATAACATTCAAGGCTATTGGACAAGTGCTGGTAAATGGGATCAGGTAGGTAAGTCAGGTGTTTCTCATGTGTTGGTGCAGACTCGATGGGCCAAAGGGCCTCTTCTGCACTGTAATTCTGTGATTTTCCATCCCCGTCATGGGTGGGACCCCCCATGGGCGAGGCAGCGCCCCAGCCAGAAGTCCATTGACTGGCGGCGGGACTGGAAGATTGCAGTGGCGGGCAGGTGTGGAAAATCCCACCGACAATCTCACCAAAACCCTGTATAATTCTAGAAGAGTTCTTTATTCCTGTACTCCTTGCAATAAAGGCCAACATGCCAAATGCTTTTCTAATTGCTTGCTGCACCTGCAAGCTAACTTTCCATGTTCCTTGTGCAAGCACACCTGGGTCTCTTTGAACATCAACACTAACAAGTTTCTCACCTTTTAAAAAATATTCTGGGTGGAACTGTCCCAGATTTGCACTAAGTGCAGTAGCGGGCGTGAGAAAAGACGAATTACCCGCCAGCCGCAATGGCAGGCTTGCACGCAGTATTGTCCCCTTCCCATCTCATAAATTATGCAGTCACAGGAAACCTGCTGTCTCGCTGGCAGGTGGCCTCCGATTGGCCTGTCACGCTGTTACCTCGTCGCTTCCTCATACCTGGCGCCATATTTAAAATGCAGCCATGCACGGTTCACAATGCTTGCAGTCCAGGACTGCTCCAGTGAAGACGTGGCCCCAAAAGCCAAGAAGAGTGCAACCCCCTCCCCAGTTCAGTGACACATTCCTGGGAGGCCTCCTGGATGCCGTGGAGGCCCGCCACGATGTCCTCTAACCCGCTCTGGCCTCAGGAAGCCCATCAGTCTCATCACTCCGGCTTAGGAGGTGATGGAAGAGGTAGTCAGTGCCAAAGCTGCACACAAGAGGTCAGCCATCCAGTGCAGATAGAGGATGAATGATCTCATCTGTGCAACCAGAGTATGGTAACCATGTCATCAATCTAAACTCACACACTCAAGCCCATCACACATTTACTGGATTCTCACTCACTGCCAGCTCAACAGACATCACCACTCACTCTCTCACACACACCCTCACATCTCCATCTAAGCCTCATCTCCCCTGGAGATAGCCTCCTCATCACGTCCATGACTCCACTCAGCACGTGCGCATGCCTGACAGACTTCTCATTTGGCCTGGCATGTGCCTTGCTCACGTTCTCTCCACCTGTCTTTATGCAGGACAAGATCACACACAATCAACAGGAGGGGTCCCAGACCAGGACTGGCATGCCGGACAACAAGGTCCTCACTCTGTTCGAGAGCCATGCGTTGGAGCTGACCAGAGAGGATGTTGACCGTTCCTGAGGTGATGGTGAGGTCGGCGGCGAACATCCATATGAGCATCCCACATCACATCACCTCTCTCTCAACACTACTCTGCGTTCAACATTCTGTGTGTAATGCAGCGGTCAAGCACTAATAACCTGTGCTTTCTGTCCAAGGCACTTCTGACAATTTGACCCTGACCCCAGCACCAAGAATACCTCAGATGAAGACCCTGAGGGCATGACTGTTGAAGACCCATCACAGCGCTCACCCACACCCTCCACCAGCGCAGCGACACACACCTCGGTGGGACCTCAATGTAGAGTAGCCTCAGGATCACAACCTGGTGACCACAGTACATAATCTGTTCCACAACAGGCGGAGGAAATCCAGCAGCTCGGCATACCGAGCCATCCATCCAGGTGACTTTGGGAATGTCCGGCCGGCCCAAATCCCCTCTTCCTGTGATCTCCACAGCACCAGATCCACAGGCCGAGAAGGGTGCAGCTGGCCCACAGCAGGACACCCAAAGCAGGCTGGGGCCCTCCAGGTCTCGGTCCTCCAGAAGGCAGTCATGAAGCATGCTGTTCTGAAGTCATGCCAAGGTGGGTGGTAAATTTGATGTGGGGGATGATTCCAATGAGCAGGGTTGATAATGAGATGCTAAAGTATTGAAATTAGATTCCTGTGCGGCGGTGGCAGGGTATGCGGCCCGCCATTGACAGGTGGAGCGGGCAATCACAAACTGGTTTCACAACGGAGTAAAACTGGTTTTTGGTCTTCACACCATATTGTCTGCTCTCGCTCACCATGACACTCGCCACAATGCCCGCCACGATGCCCACCACAACATCCGCTACATAACGGACCGGATGACTCGGCCCTCTGCTTTTTTATTCATACGACCAGAGCAAGTAACTTCACACTTCCTTATATTATGACTTATCTGCCAACTTGATGCCCACTCACCTAAAGGAGGCACCCTCAAGGGATACAACCCGAAGTCCCACACCATGTCTCCCACTTCCCCACCCAGTCAATTCAAAAGCATTCCACAAGCAACTTCCCATCTCTTAATTCCATTAACCCCTATTTGCTTCTGCTCACACATATCCACTGCTAGCTAATACTGAATAAAGCATGTCCAAATTCAACTACGCTTTATCGATTACCAGCACTGCATATTAATTTGAGAAAGCACATGAACCCAGGTATTGGAGTTGCTGCCTTAGGAATTCTAGGTCAGATATCAGTCTTGCAACTTTTAACTAAAGTTCTCTAATACTACTGGAACCAGACAACAGAGATTACTGGTTACAGGAGATTGCAGCTCCTTCATCTGCCCATGTGGTGGCTGTTGCTAAAGCTATTGTTGCCGTTGGTGCTGAAGCATGGCTTTAGGTTCTTGACCCAGGGATTAGACTAGCCAGACAGATACCTTTGGGAATAATGGTGACTCACTTGGCATGGATGACTCGCAGGTTGGCGTCCTCAAAGATCTCTTCCAGCTAAGCCTCATTGGACTCCTGCAGGGCCATGATGGCCCAGCTCCAGAAGTACAGAACTGTTTTTCAGTCCTCAATGATCTATTGCTAGAAGGACAGTTAATGGGTGAGCAGCTTGGTGAGTTTCTGGTAGCTGAGAATCTCCTTCAGAGGCACAGTGTAGACCGCACCTGGTACAGACCTCATCTGTAGCGATGAGGCTTCTTCACTGCTCCCATGGCTGGAGCTCTCTTCTGGACCACTCTGTTAGGGACCACTCCGAGAAGTAATTGGCTCAGGCCAGGTAGGTTTAAGCCAAAATCTGATAAAATGAGGTGCTGGAAACTACTGGCCGCGATTGGCTGCTTATTATCAATTTCAAAAAGTCTGGCAATTTTTAGTGCAAAAGCAACCATTTAAACAAGAGAAAGGTTGATACCAGTTTGCATGTTAACATGATCAATTAAAGAAATATTCATGACCCCATTCACTGTTTCTGTGACCTTAATTAGGGGTCAAGACCCAGAGTTTGGGAAGTGTTCCCTTAACAGAACCCACCTGATTTTCTGAAGAAAAGTCATACAGACCCGAAACATCAACTCTGTTTCTCTCTCCATAGATGCTGTCAGACCTGCTAAGCTTTTCCAGCATTTTCTGTTTTTATTACGCATTTCCAGCAGCCACAGTATTTTGCTTTTCCAATCTGATTCTCCTTCTGAAATAAATTAATTTATGTGCAACCTGTGACAGCTTTGAGCCATTTGCCTTCCCCTTCGATACTTCATGCCCAGGCAGCAAAGAAAAGAAACCTGCCCCATATTGTTATGTCACACAAATCTTAAATAATTATTCTTGGGAACATTCCCTAATCTCTGATGAAGCAACAAATAAAAATGAAGATTTTTTTTTTCTTTATTTTTTCATGGGATATGGGCATCACTGACAAGCATTTGGTGCCCAGCCCTAATTGCTCTTGGACTGAGTGGCTTGCTGGCTATTTCACAGGGCAGTTAAGAGTCAACCACATTGCTGTGAATCTGGAGTCACATGTAGGTCAGACTGGGTAAGGATGACAGATTTCCTTCCCTAAAGGACATTAGTGAACCAGATGGGTTTGTACAACAATCGATGATGGTTGTCACCATTATCGAGGCTAGATTTTATATTCCAGCTTTTATTAATTGAATTTAAATTCCACCAGCTGCCATGGTGGGACTTGGGCTTGTCTTCCCAGAACATTAGCTCGGGCCTCTGGATTACTAGTCCAGGAGCCATTTAATATAATGAATACAAGAATCTTATGCTGTTCAAAATAATGTTTTACTCCAGGTTAAAAATGACACTGGTATTAGGGATAGGTAGATCAATAGGCTGATAAAATTAATCAAAATTCATGTAACTTGAAGGAAGAACAAAATCTTTGCAATGTGCTCTCCCATTGCAGATAATGCTGTTTCCCAAAGCTTAACGTCAGATCTAGTAGCCTTAAAACTGATTACTCTGTCTAATATTCAGGCTACATATTCCCATTGGCACTTAGTCTAGCCCATATTAACAGCTCACTGTTTTCTGTTGAAATTAAATGGCCAGAATCAACGTTGATGTTCTCTGCTTAGCACTGTGTAAGGGGACGAAACTATCAATGATATGTCACAACCATAATCTAATAAAAAACATCGCCTCAGGTGCCGAAATTGCTGCAGTCAGGTATTACCAAAAAGTCAGGCCTATGCTCCAGATGTCATTTTTTATTACATTCATTTTTGGGATGTGATGGTCACTAGCTAGGCCACCATTTATTGGGCATATCCAATTGTTTATGAGAAGGTTGTGGTGTGCTGCCTTCTTGAACTGCTGCAACCTTTGTGATAGGGGTGCACCTATGGTGTGGTTAGATTGGGAGTTCCAGGATTTTGACCTAGTGACAGGTCAGGATGTTGTATGACATGGAGGGGAACTTGCAGAAGGTGGTGCTCCCATGTGGCTGCTGCCCTTATCCTTCTAGGTAGTAAAGGTTACAGGGTTTGGAAAGTTCTGTTGAAGGAAGTTGATAAGTTGCTGCAGTGTGTTTTGTAGATGGTACATGCTGCTGCCACTGTACATTGGTGGTGAAGGAAATAAATGCTTAAGGTGGTGGATGGGATGCCAATCAAGTGGGCTGCTTTGTCCTGAATGGTGTCAAGTTTCTTGAGCGTTTTTGAAGCTGTGCACTTCCAGGTAAGTGGAGAGTATTCCACACCTGGACGTGCCTTTTAGATTGTGGACAGGATTTGGGAGTCAGCAGATGAGTTGCTTGCTGCAGAATTCCCAACCTCTGACCTGTTCTTGTATCCACGGTATATATATGGCTGGCCCAATTAAGTTTCTGGTCATTGGTAACCCCCCAGGATGTTGATAGTCGGGTATTTAGCAATGGTAATGCCATTGAATGTAAAGGGGAGATGGTTAGATTCTCTCTTGTTGAAGATGGTCATTGTCTGGCAGTTTAGTGTCTCAAATGTTATTGCCACTTATCAGCCCAAGCCTGGATATTAAACTCCTAGTTCTAAATAAGAGGAAACATCCTTTTCACATCCATTCTGTCAAGACCCCTTAGGATCTTAAAGGTTCAATCAAGTTGCTTCTTACTCTTTTAAACTCCAGTGGCTACAAGCCTAACCTGTCCAATCTTTCCTCATAAAACAACCTGTCCATTCCCAGTATGAGTCTTGTAAATCTCCTCTAAACTGCTTCTAGAGCATTTGCATATAAATAAGGAGACCAGTACTGTACACAGTACTCCAGATGTGGTCTCACCAGTGCCCTTTATAACTGAAGCATAACCTCCCGAAGGTCATAGGTGAAGCTGCTGAAGATGGTTGAGCCTAAGCAACTCCTGCAGCGATGTCCTGGGGCTCAGTTGATTGACCTCCGGCCAGAAGATCACAGCCACCTTCCTTTGTACTTTGAACTGACTCCAGCCAGTGAGGAGTTTCCTTCCTGTTTTCCATTGACTTCAGCTTTGCTAGGTCCCCTTGATGCCACACTTGGGCAAATGCTGCCTTGATGTCAAAGGCAAACAAACTCACCTCACCTCTGGGATTCAGCTCTTTGGTCCATGTTTGAACCTTGGTTGTAAAGAGGTTAGGAGCTGAGTGGTCCTGGCAGAACCCAAACTAAGTGTTGGTTAACACATTTTCGCTGAATGAGTGCCACTTGATTTGATAGCACTGTTGATCACTTTGCTGAAGATTGGAAATATTCTGATAGGGTGGTTAATGGTCAGATTGGATTTTTGTGCACAGGATTGCTTTTCTTTAAATATAATGGGTCGATTGACATGGTGATTTCTACATGGTGAAGACATGTTGAAAAAGTCACATTTTACCAGAGGGGAAAACCAGGAAGAACTGGATTATTATATGGAATGTTTGCATCTTCTGACTATTGCTGATAAAAGCATCATGTTAAATAAATCCTATGGTAGTCAGTCAACAGAATTCTCACTTTAGTCTCAGATTTAAATTTGGCTCAGTCCAATATTGCCAAGTATATTTTGTGCTTGATTCAGTGTGTACAATGTTCTTCTTTTGATACCCCAGAGTTGATGTATGGATAGGTCTCAAAGAAGTTAATCACATAAGCAGTAGTATAGTACATGCTTTATCACAGCAGAAATAAAAATAGGAAGTTTTCTCTTGGGTTTAGTACTACAACAGGAAAGAGTTCACTTCATACCTCAATGATTCAGTAGAATGGTTTATATTGAAGTATAAATCTGGCATAGTTTTGAGTATTGAATAAAGATCTGCACTGCATCATCGCCTGTGCAAATACACTACTGTTGATCACTGTGAAAGCTTCACTCCAGGAGCTGTGCATTCAGTACTGGTTTAATGCCAACAGCGTGCTTGTCAAACTTTCTGAGGTAGTGTTTAAAGAGTGATCCCAGCAGCCTTTGCTGTTTTCTTCCAAAGCTTGGATTAAGGCGTGAGTAGATCATGAGACACATTTTTGCTTGGTTGAGTTATGCTTAGATACAACAAAGCAGCAAGATGTATTCTACAGAAACAATCCCAAAATATGAAATTTTATAGGCATTCTTTTTTTAAAAGGTGTGCTCAGCCATCTCAGTACTCTATATTACTATTGCATCCAGGAAGCTGTACAAATTAGCAATTAATGAAATATTACATTAAGGATCACCTGAATTGTCATTAATCATTTACACATTGCAAATATATTACAGCTCCTTGACATTTTTTTATTCTTTCTTGTGAAATGGGCATTGCTGGCTAGGCCAGCATTTATTGCCAAAACCTAATTGCCCTTGAGAAGATGGTGGTGGATTGCCTTCTTGAACCGCAGCTGTCCAAATGGTGTAGGTACACCCACAGTGCTATTAGGGAGGGAGTTCCAGGCTTTTGACCCAGTGGCAGTAAAGAAATAGCGATATAGTTCCAAGTCAGGATGATGTATGGCTTGGAGGGGAACTTCCAGCTGGTGATGTTCTGTTGTATCAGCTGCCCTTGTCCTTCTAGGTGGTAGAGATCATGGGTTTGAAAGGTGCACTCGAAGGATCCTTGTTGAGTTGCTGCAGTGCATTTTGTAAATGGTACACATTGCTGCCACTGTGCATCGGTGGCAGAGGAAGTGAATGTGGAAAGTGGTTTATGGGGTGTTTTGTCCTCAATGGTGTCAAGCTTCTTGAGTGTTGTTGGACCAGCACTCATCCAGGCAAGTGGAGAGTATTCCATCACAATCCTGTGCCTTGGAGATGGTGGACAGGCTTTGGGGAATCAGGAGGTGAGCTATTCGCTGCAGGATTCTCAGCCTCTGACCTGCTTTTGTAGCCACAGTGTTATATGGCTGTTCCAGTTCAGTTTTTAGTCATTGGTTACCTCCAGTATGTTGATAGTGGAGGCTTCAGCAATGGTAATGCCATTGAATGTCAAGGGGAGATGGTTGAACTTCCTCCTGTTGGACAACGTCATTGCCTGGCACTTGTGTGGCACGAATGTAACTTGCCACTTATCAGCCCAAGTCTGAATGGTAGATTGCATGAGTACAAACGTTAGATCCAAGCCAAAGCAGAGGTACAGTTTGGGGTTTGTAAAATGGACTGGCAAGAATTCCAGCAGTTTTTTTTTGCATGATCTGGTGGGGAGAGCGAAGGATAGACCTTCCACCCAAGTCTTATATCAAGGGGGTGAACCTGGGGAAGATCTCAGGCCATAACCCAGGAGTATGTTCTCTACATTCTTAAAACATTTCAGTGGTACTTTTGCCAGCTGAGAACTGGAGTGAGTCCCATTGAAAAGCCCCAAAATTTATCTAAACTAAAGCAATTCTGAAGAAGGGTCGTGCGGACTCGAAACTCTAACTCTGTTTCTCTCTCCACAGATGCTGCAAGGCCTGCTGAGTTTTTTTCCAGCATCTTCTGTTGTTACTTTGAGAGACTGGTTTAGCTGTCAGGCAGGAAAGCTTACAGTTCAGTGCCACAAGATGGGTTCCAATGGGGGCAAGAGTGCGAAGAGATCGAGGGCAGCTGGGGAAGGGCTTAGAGAGCAGCAGCCAGGAGAAACAAAAGGAGAAAGAAGTTGTGGGGGAGTAGAGATGGTAGTGGGAGAAAGATCCTGGTCCAGGTGGATTATCTCTGGGTGGCATGGGAGGGGGAGGGTGGGTCAGCCGATTGTGGTGTGAGGATGAGGCTGCAGGAGAAGGTTTGCTCGATGAATCAGGGTGAAGCAATTCTGCTCCTCCGGACCCAAAATCAGTGCTGAAAAAACAATTTCCTGCTCGAGTTGGAAGGCTTCTCTTCAGATTCCATATTTCCCAACACCTTGGAAATGTGGCTTGCAAAATTCAACTGGCAGCTCAAATCTGAGGAACAGAACCACATTACAAGCGTATAATCAATAAGAGGCCCCTCCAGTGCGGCGTATTCCCCAAACCCACTGTGAAATTATGCAAATGTTACCAACACTCTCTCCCCCTTTCTCCCATTATCGTGGATGGGGTGGGAGTTAAATTTCTCCCTTTTTTCTATATCCAGGAATGAGAAGCTCCCTTGTTACATGTTGAGATTTTTGATATTTGACCTGGAAGAGATTTAAGGGATGAAATTTGTCTTGGTTGGTAATTAGCCAGGCGATAGCAAATCAGAAATCAGTTTGACACATGTAAAATGAGCTGCTGATTTGCTTTTTCCCACTTTCTCATGTTGCTTAAAGCAAATCACCCCTTTCAGAGTTTATTTATATTAAGTTATTGCTGTTTAGCAAAATGCAGCTAAGGACTTAACTCACAACAATAGAGAAGCTGTCTGGCAATGCTGATTAGGACAATTTACTTGGACCAATTGAAGGTGCTGATAAAACTGTGTTTCTCCCATAGCACACCAATTTGTAACAATGGAGTGGAATTGTATATGTTAGAGACATTTGCACTTGCAATGAGGACAGCAAGAATTCTATCCGACCAGATAATGCGTGGCTGTGACCTCATATCGGGGAGAAGAGGTGCAGTAGGTTTTGATTTTTGGCTTAATGAGCCAATTCTGAACACAGCGTTTTAGGAGAATAACATAAATTAAGCTGTTTACTTTTTCTTCCTCTCTCAGGCTGGGAAAAAAGTCAATTTGAATTTGAAACAGTCAGAGAGGTACAGAATGTCTTTTCTAATGACAGTCAGTTCAGCAAATTTGACTGGCAAACAGAAGATATGCTAAGGGCTAAGTTTGTATAATTTATTATTTTCCATGTTATGAGGCGGGTAAGAAACAAATTGATTTTCACTTAATGCTGTATTCTGTTCATTTTTGCATTTTGTGCAATGTAAACCAGTTTGTTGTTTCATAATTGGCCATGTCTCACTTCAGTGTTTATCAGTGCATATCCCAGTTGATTGAAAAAGCACAAAGAGGGTAAGTGCAAGATTGCAAAACCTAGTATAGGCAGCAGAGGATTTTAGAATTGCGGCTTAAGGTCATTCTATCATATATCTATATTTTGGTTGATAAAGATGCTGCCCATATTATACAAGGTGGAGGATCAGAGAGGTTCACGTATGCGACTAATTGTTGATGCTGAATTGGGGGCTCATACAGATCTGAAATTTGTAATGCCCTTACATCTCTATGGGCTGAACTTTTCATCCTGCGGGAGGGCGCAAAACAAATGGGAGTAAAATAGTGCACGATGGCGTCGGGTGGGCATCCCAATGTCATCGCATACTTGCGCGATTTTCGCATGGCAGGTGGCATGGGTGCTGGAGCAGACCACTTAAGGCCCTTAACAGTCCAATTGTCTGTGTTTTTTTTGTTTCCCATGTGATTTTCTGCTCGTCGCATGGGCAAAACGGGCAGGCGGCCAGAGAACTTTTTCTCAAGCCTCAACCAAGGGCGGGATAAAAAGGGTCAGCAGCAGCATTGCCAGTGTGAGTAGTGAGGAGTTTTGGAGATAGTTTGAAGCTGGTTGCTTATTGGTACTTGGCAGCTTCATCTTTGTTCGGGGCTTCATTGTTAGCATTTCCAGGCTTCATTTCAGGATGTATTGCTGTCTGCCAGGCCCCCAGAGGATTCCGACTGTGTGGACCCTTCCAGGCATCACACAGCTTTCCATTACCCTGGTAATGGCAATTGTGGTCTCTGCTGGAGGTACCTCTTCTGAGGAGGAAGAGAGGGGCAGGAGGGAAAGGAGGCTACATGTCCCAATGCAACTTCCAGGGGAGGGACCTGTGCAAGGAGAGGCTCAGGCACAAGGGGTGCAGGGCCAGCAGGAAGTCCAAGGTGGAAGGTGCCGCAGAAGATGCCACCATCCTGCTGCCAGGGTTTACAGACAGCGATGCAGCTACCTCAATATGTCTGAGGTGCAGTGCCAAAGGAGGACCTGCCTCTCAAGGGAGACTGTGACCTCCATTTGCCAGATGATTGGGCCTGAGATCAGCTCTGACTGTGGACATCCCATGCAAGTGGCTCTGAAGGTCACAGTGGCCCTCAACTTCTATGCATCCGGCTCTTTCCAGGGCTCAGTGGGGGATCTGTGTGGAGTGTCCCAGTCAGCAGTCCACAGTTGCATACAGCTGGTGACAGAAGCTCTGTTCAGGTGGGTACTGACTTTTATTCTTTACCGTACGGACCAGTCCAGCCAGACTGAGTGAGCCAAAGGCTTTGCAGTGATTGATGGCTTCCCCGTGTCCAGGGTGCCATCGACTTCACACATGTGGCCATCAAGGCACCAGCGGGTCAGCCAGGTGCCTTCTTCAAGAGGAAGGGCTTCCACTCCATGAACGCGCAGATAATGTGGGATCACAGGATGCAGATTCTGCAAGTGTGTGCAAGGTACCTTGGCTGCTCCCATGATGCTGCCTGGATCCTCAGGTGTGCTGAGGCTTTCCAGTGCTTCAGCCCAACTGGATGGATGGCTGCTGGGTGACAAGGGCTATCCATTGAAGAGGTGACTCATGACGTCTCTCCGCCACCCAAGAACAGAGGCAGAGAAGAGTTACAATATGAGCCATGGTTCCACAAAGGTGGTGGTAGAGAGAACCATAGGTCTTCTCAAGATGAGCTTCCAATGTCTGGACCGTTAATGGGCACTACAGTACTTCCCAGAGCAGGTGCCACTGATAGTGGTTGCATACTACACTCTCCACAATCTGGCATTGGCAAGGGGGGACCCACTGGTGGAAGAGGATCTTGATGCAGCTCCATAGCCCACAGATGATGAGTCCAGTAGCGAGTCCGAAGAGGAGCACGGTGAGGAGAGCGTGGAGCCAGACTCCAAAGACTCATCATCAGCCTTCGACTGAGCATCATCCTGGTCCCCAGCAGTCCTCTGACTGCCAGTGCCCTGGGCACTCTCTGTCTTCACCTGCATGTCAAGCAAATGTGAAGTGCCCTCACCAATGCGCACCGAGATACTAGCCTCTGATCTAATGCCCACTGAGGTGTTGGTATCTGTGCTGGTGCCTGCTTCAGAGAGTAGGTGTGACGCGGGTGATAGTGATGCCTGGTGGCCCTCTAGCAGCAGGGGTGGCCCTTCGGGGCCTGCAGATGGGACACCTGCTGACAAACCTAAAAGGAAGAACAAGGATATGTCATTAGGTACTGGCATTATACTGTCACTAAGCCAGCCAGTCACCCTGGTGAGACAATGGAGAGCTGCATCACAGTACCATTGTTTTCCAATGATCAATGGGCACTCCAGGTTCAAGGCTTACATCAATAAGGAGACTGCACTAGAATGCTTGCACAATCCAAAAGTCTCCTCTCTGTGCACTGCACTCTTACCTGCGTCTGGCACTCCTGCCTATCCACACCCAGTTGTATGGGGAGCGTGCCGGCTCTCCAGCTCCAGTGCGTCATGCCTGAGCCGGGAGAGCATCAATAGATTGGGTGGGCCTCCACCTCTTGGCTTGGCTATGGCTTGTCTTCTCCTGAAAGGACAGAGGAGCATTAATTGGTCCACTCTCTACCTGCAGCACCATTGCAGCCTGGCCAACCCCAGCTGAGGAACACCTCGCAAGGCACATCTGAATCATAGCCCTTGAGTCGCAAGACACTCGGTCCAAGCAGCCAGGGCTCACCCACTTGGCCAGCTCCAGTGTGATTGGTAGTTGGCACTCACTCTGGAACCCCTGAGGTCCACGAGGGGGCAGCCAGACCTTAATACTTCTGCACTCTGATCCATGCCAACATGGTACTTACCCTTCCTGCACACAGCAGGTCATTGAAGCGCTTCCTGCACTGTACCCAGGAGCGCTGTATCACCTCATGGCAACTCACCCAGGCTACCACCTCCTCCCATGCCCTCTTGTTGAGGAGCGGTGGCATCCTCCTCCTATCTCTGGGGACAAGGGTGTCCCTCTTGGCAGACACCTCTTCCAGCAGGACTATGCGGCGCTCATCTGAAAAGCAGGGGGCCAAGTGCCCACCCGGCCTGCCTTCCGGCCTGGTGTTTGCTGTCACACCTGAGTGCATCTTCACAATGGCAGCCTGACGTCCTTCCCTGGCAGTCTTTCTGGGGCTGCCTGGGCCTTCTTTATACTGGCCGCCAGGTCGCCATTGGACCCACCGGCAAACAGGCCCCCAGCCCCACTCAGCCCTTCCTGGTCAGTATTGAGCCATGTTTCACACTAGGCAGGCCTTAATTGACCCACCGGCATGAAATCCTGGTCAGGGCCCGATCACGGGCAACGGCCAGTTTCACAGCCAGTCCCGAGCCCACCCACCGGGCCCGCCTAATGAGGGCAAAATCCAGCCCTATATTACCAGGCAGTACAAGGCAAGACTTACGTTTCCCACATTACAACACTGACCTCACTTCAAGAAAAAGTAATTAACTGGTTGTAAAGCATTTTGAGACAACCCGAGATTGCGCAAGGTAATAATGCATAAACATAGTAGATACAGACACCACACTGATCATGGTAAATGCAGTCAGCCACTGCATTGGTTGGAGGCAGAGCGAAACTTCTGGTTTTCATTTATTCATCGAATGGAGCAGAGCCTATTTGCTGATGAACTACAGCAAACAAGCTCTCCCAAGTGCAGCTAGATCATTTTTCCAGCAGAAAATGTAGTGAGTGGAGCATCATTACAATTAAGTGCATAAAATTATTATAGCAGTTTGGGTTCTAGGCATGACTGTTAGGAAATTAACCGAGCTTCTCCGTTCCAGGACTTATGTTGTCACTATATGCAAACCATCCTTTTATCCTTTTCATATGTCAGGTGACTGCTCTTCCTCCTTAGTTGACAGGGCTCAATGCTTGACTCAATTAGTTAATGTACAGTAGGCCCTATGTGACTTCCAAATATGTTCAAGGATTAATCATACAGATCTCAGCCCACTTGCCTGCACTGAGGATATTTTTTTCCGGTTGGGAGATGTGAGCATTTAATGAGCAAATGGTCCCTGATAGCAAAAGCTAAATGCTTAAACTTGGTGTATCAATGGTCATGTGCCCTCAAAGTCAGGTAGGTGGTGCCTGGGGGTGCTAGGGCCAGCCAGGCAGGCCCCGGTGAGGGGGTTAGTGGTGATCAGTGAGGGTAGAGGGCACTATCCATGAGTCAAAGAGTGTCCGGTCTCACCAAGTGGCAGAGGGCCCTCCAAGCATTGATAAAATGCCAAGGAGGTGGAAAGGAGTCCATAAATAGCTACAAAAGTGGATCAGTTGGGCTCCAGGTAGGCGGACTGCCACCAGCAGGTTGGAATGGCGGTGGGAAGAAAATGGGCATGCCACCCATCAATTTCCCTGGGCATTCTTCCAGCCTTCCCACCCCCCTGCCAGTCCCCAAAGAGCTGACTAAATCCAGCCCATGCTCTCAGAAATGTCTAAGAAAATGGCTCCACATTTGAGAGATATATGTTTCTTCTTCCACATTCAGTAACAATACAAACACGTCGTCCAAATTTGCCATTTGAAAATTGTCTATGTAGGAGTGTTCAGCTCCTTAAAACAGAACTTCAGAAAAACCTCGCTCCATAGTGCCAGTTTTGCCTGCAAAATAGTGTCTGTGGAGCCCACGCACACTGCTAGTCTCAACAGATATCATTTTGGTGAGTGCTCACCGAAGTTATTCAGCATTGGCAGGTTGTGGTATTAATAAACAACAATTTAATGTCTATACTGCCTGTTTGGAACTCGACGCTCTAGCTAACACCCTCTCTTAACCATGCATAGCTGCATGCATTCAGCAGCAGAAGGAAGCCTACAAATGCTATTTAAAGTGATCATCATCTATCTTCTGGTCAGTCACTGATTCCTACTGGTTGTTGCTCTGATTGTTGAAATGTTTGATGCTTTCCAGAGTTGTTTTAAAGTTGTTCAGCCTACAGGGAGTGGTTTGGGACATCCTGAAGGACTTTGTCTTGACTTCAAGAATACTGTACAACCCATTGTTCCCAGACTTGGATGGGCTTCAGCACGGCAGGGAGAATGAGCAGAGGAGACATAGAGTAAGACAAGTTACTAGAAGAGGGAGGGGAAGGGCTGTCAGCAAGATGACATATCCATCCAGGGTGTTCAAGTATGTGCAATTCTGCTACCTGAACATTAGGGAGAAGCAGTGTGTCAGAAGTTTCCACTTTGCTAAATACACCCTCACATAAATCTGCCACCTGACACAGCCATTAACTGCAGCCTCAGGACAGATGAGGACAGCATTGTCAGTGGCAAGGAAGGTGGCTGTGGCCATGAATTTTACACATCTGGCTCCTTGCAGCAGCTGATATTTGCAATATCTTTGAGTTTATCATCTATAGTTGCATGAGGAAAGTTACTGAGGCTCTATCCACCAAGAGAGCTGAATACATTTCATTCCCTCTTGCCAGCAGGCAGAGTGGGCATGTGGTTTTGTGAGGATTGCAGGCATGGTGCAAGGTGCCATTGACTGCATGCGCATTAATTTGTGGGCACTAAATATCAACTCTGTGCTGTACCAGAACCAGAAGGGATTCTACTCCCTCCATGTTCAGCTGTTGTGCAATATGCAACGCAAGTTAATGCCTAATATCCTAATGGCAGTCGTGCTGCCTTTATTCTGCAGCAGTTCACTACATCCTCTGCGTTTGAACCATCACAACAAACCAGAAGGTAGCTACTAGGTGACAAAGGATATCTTCTGAAGACATGGGTTCTGACTCCAATGTGCAACCCTTGCGCATGTGGGCAGCTTGAATGGAACAAAAGTCAAGGTACCACATGAAATTTGATAGAGCAGACTGCTTGAATAACATTTCCACTCTCTGGACCATTCTAGGGTTGACTTGCAATAGTTGGCAGAGCACAAAACAAGGCGGTCTGTTTCATGCTGAGCAACTTTACCATCATGAAGACAGAGCCTTTGGCACCAGATATGCAGCAAGCAGCTGAGGAAGAGGAAGAGGAGGAAGAGTGGAGAAAGAGGAGGAGGAGGAGGGAAAGTGGAAGCAACTGAAAAAATCCCTTTCTATAGCTGGCTTCCATGGTCAACTCATCTAACTGTGATATCAGCAAATGTAACCCCAACATCCCAACTTCAAATAATAGTCCCACTCTTTATCTTCGCTCTGTGATTGACCATCACAGCATTGCTTGGCCACAATGCAAAAATAAAAGCCACTACAAAGTAAACATTCCAGGTGAAATTTATAAATCAAGCCATCCTATACTGCATACAGACATCAACTAATTATCCTTATCCATTCCCTTAGTACCTTTTTTAATGTGCTTTTGCCTGTCTCAGTACCCCTACTTGGTGTTACCCCAGTTGCAGTAGCCTGGTTGGTTTAAGGATTTTCAGTGGGGGGGAACTGCAGGTGGTTTTTAAGGAAGGTCTCATGTAACTCTGGCGGTAGAAGGCCTAACTTCAGCCTGAACTACCATGGCATGGGCAAAAAGGTCTGGGCTGGCTGACAGGCAACACCAAAGGCATTAGTAGAGTGGCAGTGGTGGATGGATGAATGTTGCCATCCTGAGGGAGGACAGCAGATTCATACTCCATGATGCCATGGGCACTGCCCTGGGATTATGCCCCAGCAATTCTAGCAATGTGTTGGAGGGCAGATTGCTGGACTGCTGTTGCACCCTACAAGTCCCTTGGAACACCATAACCTGGAGGTATGGTGGCCATCTAAGCCTGTGTAGCAGCAAACTGTACCCAAAACCTCCAATGTAGTGTTGGAAAATCTTGGAGCCCGTTTTCTGCCATTTTGTGGTATTCTTCTGTCTTTCCCACATCAAACTCACTTTTGGATTGCCTTCTCCTTCTCCAGCCAAAATTAACATTCCCTTTAAAAGGTTTAAGCTGGTTTTAAGTAGTGCAAGCTAGCTTTAAGCCATCCTAGTGGTACAATCCCAGCTGATGTTAATACTGGACAAGTCAGATCCCAGAGTAAAACCTGGCATGATAGATCCTAACTTTCTTTTAGAAACTGTGGAGGTAAGTTACTGAACAAATTCACAGGAGTCTGCTGATGAACTTTTAACACGAAGAATAAAATATTTATTAAACAAGAAAAATGATCTATATTACACCAGACAAAAAAGCTTGGAAAAATCTCAATACAAACACAAAAAGATTCAAATATCCACTATTCCTTTATCCCAGCAATATCTTTACAGACACATAAACCAATGAAGATTTACCATTATGCTGCACAAAGACTTCTCACCTGAACCTGGTACAGTTGCAAACACTTTTCTTCCGGTGAATTCCTGACCATTTTACTCGATGCTTTTCACCACTCGTATTTCTCCTCGAGGCACCCAAAAACCACACTCTAAACTCAGACTTGCAGTAGCACCTCTGCTAAATTGATCATTTTACTGAGTTCTATAACTGACTGTTCAGTCAACTATTGTCCCAATAGCCTTGTAATGTTTTCTTCTCAGAGAGCTGACAATCCCTGCCTTCATTATCTGACACACACTGAACTCTCTCTTCTGTCTTTTTCTCTGTGTCTGTCTGGACCATTTACACTAGGCATCAGTCAAGTTTTTTTTTCTACTTAGCACTTTTATTTTCCAAAATCACTAAATCTTTAACACCTTTTCACCCATTTCTGTAATTTCAGGGGTTGTAAAACTTCATTAAAAATGTTTATGTACAAACGAACCCAAAAGACTTGACCTGTTAGTCAAGAATCTATTCAAACTCCCTAACATCAAGACTCACAAACAACCCAAATGAAACTGAAACCATTTTACCTTTCTTAACACACAGATATATTTTATATATATATATTCAACTCAAATTTTACGCATTGTTAATAACACTAGCCTTTCATGATTTTGTGTTCACTGCTCAGACGTACAGCCACTCAGCAGTGCCCTTAGTGCTGGATGCATGTTACAATTATTTAAATTAGCAAGCAGTGCGGAGCTTGTACACTACTTCTATCGGAAACAACAGGCGCAAGTTAATCGCACGTCATGATTCCTGCACCAGTTTTCTGTGTTTATTGAATCTTGCAGCCAATGCATAATATTTATTTTTCAGTAACACCCTTTAGTCCTGTAAGCTTACTTTGTTAGGATCCTGGTGCAGTGACGATACTACATGGTGAAAAGATAAATCAAAAAATGCATCCATCCATAACTGTCAGAGGTAAAACAGGTAACATAAGATACAGCTGGCTAGTAAAGAAAATCTCCAGAATGGAAATAAACCTAAGCTGCATATACTAGTCAATCTCCTGTAACAAGGCACGGGGAGTCAAGACCAACTGTGCTCTTCAGGTGAAGTGAGGTTAGAGGGTAAGGAACAGTTGGACCACACAGATGTAATTTAGTTTCTAATTTAAAATCATATGTCCTGCAACACTTCCATTGGCATGAGGATGTAATGACATCATGACAAGGTTGCAACACCATTTTAATTATAGATGTAGTTATAGAAATTTATAATGAAAAATGGTGAAACTGCAGACAGAGCTAAGCTTTTTACAGTTTCCCGTATTGTCGTAATGAGAATGAGTATTATTGAAATGCTGAGAAACCCTGGAGGCAAAATGGGTGATTTTTGACAGCTTCTTCATTCACTTAAGAGCATCCGAGGTGACCACGATGGTTAGCACAAGACATCTGCTTGCAAGAGTTGAAGTCTGCATTACAAACAACCTCCCCAAGGATAATCAAGGGGCCATTTTTGCCATTTAACTTTCCTGCCAGTTCTCAATAATGGGGCTGCATATTATTTTGATTTATAGAACTTGACCTAACAACCCATCTCACAGTGACCAGTTGGGTGAGAATAAACAAGTTGCTGCAGAGGATTTGGACCACTATTTAAAGTTATATCACCTTTTACTGTCCACTTGCTATTGGAAGATTGAAGAGGATTTTTGAACTATATCAAGGGACTTGCTGGGGCACTTGGTCAAGGCTTCACCAGCATTCTATCAACATTTATTCTGGAAATTCTCTGAGGAATTAACCTGAAGAAAATCAAGTGCTTTGCTATTATATTGAACAAGTTCTATTAGTCACAAGGGAAAATGGAGAACTTGGTTATCAGCATCTTACTAAAAGTCCCCCTTGGTCTGGGTGAAGAATGAGAGGAGGGACATGAAACCAGACAGAGCAGCATCAGCTGCGGCAGGAGAGAGGGGCAGGAGGATGAAGAGAATGAGGTGGACTCCTTCCCCCACCTCCCCCCACCCAAGTGCAGGACATCCCTCTTCCTCTGGACTCACTCCAGGACATCCAGTGCTGCTTCCATAAATCTTTGAGTCCTCTCCCTCAGTCCCTAAGCCATCCTGAAACCTGCTGCTGTGTGCAAGCAGCCAGAATGCTCCATACTTTAGTGGAAGTGGGTGGGAGGAGCCCACATATACTGCTGCACTGTCAAATCAGCATTTGAGGGTTAAAGCTGCCAGCATCCATTTCAGGATCTCCAGGGAAGTTCAGATTATGGTAACCATCAATTAAGACCAAGATTGCCTGCTAAACCCACACATTCAAACAGACATGTCTTATTGGCACAGCATCCGCTTGGCACCTGTTTTCACCCTTTCACCAAATCAAGCCCAAATATCCTGAACTGGCTGCCAGGAACTGATATCTCTTACACTTCTGAACCAGTAAAACTGACAAAAATGGGGTTGAAACATTTGGAAATCTTTTAATCCTGGCTTTCTAAATGCCCGATAAGATAGAAGCCTGCAATCTCTATTCACTATGATAGAATCTTTTGCGCTTGGAGGTCAACTGGTAAGAAACAGTGGGCGAGAATTTTCTCCATGTTGGGCAGGCTATGCGCGATCGGGTCTGCGCCGCCATTTTCACGACTCCCGTGCATGGCAGGAGTGGGCGGGCGCGCTCAGACCGCTGGGTCCAACGGCGACCCGGCGACCTGTATAAATGAAGGCCTGGCAGCCTTGGAAAGGCTGCTCACAATGGCTGGGAGAAAGGCTCAGCAGAGGGGCAATCTGTACAACGCAAGTCCAGAGGGTAGGCCTAGCTGCCCTCCTGGAGGAGGCGGCAGTGCGATGGGAGCTCCTTCTTCCCCGGGACGGGAGGTAGAGGCCTCCCCACCTGACCAAACGTTCATGGGAGGAGGTGGCCGAGAGTGTGAGCTCCCAGGATGTGGTGCACATGGCTCCAGTGTCGCAAAAGATTCAATGATCTCCTGCGCTCGGGAAGCGTGGGTACCTTATTGCCTCAAGTCACTTAATGCAGCCATCACCCTTTCCCCCAGTGCCCACCTCTCCCCCACCCCTCCCACCCCCAAGGCTCCTGGCAACTGAGTACAGTAATGGCGCTGAACATTTCACGGCAAGTATCCCTCACTGGCGGTGACGGCAGATATTGTCCATACCCAGAGGCTTGAACTAGGATGTGTTCTGCATCCGCAGCACATGTGACACTGACACTCAGAGTATAGAAGGGGGTTGAAAGTCAAGAGTCTGCACCTAGGCAGAGTGCTGGAACTGGGAAGCATGTCTGAATCAGGGTGCCAACATGCTGGGAGGGGAGCTTCCAGGTGGCAGGGCACCAATCCATCTGCTGGTCTTTGCACTCCACATGCTTGTGCCTCCTTGCTTAGCAAAGTGACACCTTGTGGTACCACATGTGAAGTAGGCAACAATTGGGCAATAGGGATAGGGCTTGTTTGGGTGAGTGTGCGGCAGCTGCGGGGTGATGAAGAACTGGAGTCCTGCAATGTCTCACTGTAGCTGGGATGCGATGGGAATTCAGGTGCAGGCTGGACAAATTAATTCTCCTCTCTCCTTTTCAGGAGAAGACTGCGCACAATGCCCCTGAACAAATGCGGACTGGCAGAGGGCAGGCCCAGTTGGCCATCCTAATGGCTTTCAAACAGCAGGCCATGGATCTTGAGAGACGCCATGCTCCCAGGTCCACGGGTGGCGGTGAGGCTGGGTTGCCACAGGGAGGTATGTTTGGCGAGCACTCAGGTCACCATGTGTGTCACAGAAACCATGGCACTGCTGAATGCTCCGTGATTGAATTTAGTAACATGGGTTTAACCTTGATTATGGAAGGACGAGTGCATAATGATCCGGGGGAGCAGCATGCACATTGACATTGTCTGCACTGTAACTAATCACTTGTCCTTTTTCTTCCTTTCAGCATCACCGGAGCAGGGTGGGGAGGAGGAGGCAGAGGGCTCACCTCTCACCCCAGAAGCCCTCAAGCAAGTCCACTCACCAGCATCACACCATCTCTGCCAGGCAGGCACCAGCGCAGATACTAGCACCTCGGTGGGAATTAGATATTCGGCGAGTGTCCCAGGGCACAGCGGTGAGGGCACTTCACACTCGCTTGAGGTGCGGGCAGAGATAGAGAGTGCCCTGGGCGCCAGCAGTTGGAGGACTGCTGGGGACCAGGTATATACTCAGTCGGTGATGATATGCCTCTGGAGTTGTCCATGAGGCAGCGAACGCTGGAAGTGCAGCAGGGTATGTGGGACGATCTGGCAGAGATACATGAGGCTATGCGTGGCATGGTGCCCATGCTAGAGGAGTCCACATGGAGCATCACCAATGCAATGAGCCTCATGGCTGAGCACCATGCTTCCTCCATGGAGAGAGTGGCGACTCTCGTGGAGAGGTTCCTCCAGTAGAGCAATCAGGGTTTCCTGGGGTTGCGCTCAGACCTGCAAGCTCTCGCAGCAGCATTGACCTCAACTGGTCAGTGCCAGTGTGGGAGATGGTTTGGGCACCAAGTAACCCTGCTCGATGCCCATCAATCTACAGTGAGCACGGAGGTCCGAAGTGACGTCTCATCAGCGCAGCAGCTGCCTGTCACCTCTGCAGGCTCCCCTCAGGACTCTCCAGATGAGAGCAGCAGCTCCTCCATCCCTCTGCCAGTGACCAGTGTATCCGATGAGGCTGTGGTGACTGGGGAGAAGCAGCTGTGGAACTGACTGCTCCCTCCTAGGCAAGGCCATCAAATACTCCATGGGCCAGAGGACGTCCGCCAAAGTCATCAAGGCCAACAGGACAGCACAGTGAGCAGGCTGTCTCAGATGCCAGTGCCAGCGAGGGGACAGTACCTAGATGTAGTACCCGTAAGCGTAAATTTAAGGCACCTTAGACACACCATGGATTTCTCACTGATGTTTTTATGTTGGCCCAGAGTACTTTGTGGAAGAATTGGTATGATGTCCAACATCGTTTTTGTTTTCAAAAACAAAAATAGAATTACCTGGAAAAACTCAGCAGGTCTGGCAGCATCGGCGGGCATTTTTGTTTTGTTTAATGAAGTTACATTTGTTCATTCAATAAATTTTGAAATCTTGCCATGCCTCAGGGTGATTCCTTACTTCTGCAAGTGGATGGGAAGCCATGATGTTATGAGTGAGCTGTTTGACATTGAGCTTTATTGACAAGGGCCTTCATTAATGTTAGTATCCAGGCCGATTTAGTGCTCAGATATCGAGTGTAGAGCCTGCAGCCCTGGCGTGTGTTGAAGGTCCATTTGTGGTGGGCTAGCTGAAGGTTCTTTGGATTAAAGCGTCCCGGGGTCCCTGCCTCCCTAGAGTATGCCCAGGTCAGTGTCTACCCCCTCAGCATTCTTCTGTGCATGTTTATCCTCGGACTCACTGCTGGACACATCATGTGCATTCAGAGCAACTGCATCCATGTCTTCCTCATTCACTGTGCCCCCCTTTCCAGTGCCAGACTGTGGAGAGCACAGCATGCAGCCACTATCAGCGACACACGATCTGGGGGGTATTGGAGTGTGCCCTCTGAGCGGTCCAGGCATCGGAAGGGCATCTTGAGAAGACCTATGGTTCTCTCCACCACAGCCCTTGTAGAGATATGGCTCCTATTGTACCGCTGCTCAGTCTCTGTTCTTAGATGGCAGAGAGGCGTCATGAGCCACCTTTTGAGTGGATAGCCCTTGTCACCCAGCAGCCATCCATCCAGCCGAGCTGGAGCACTGAAGAGCCTTGGCACCTGGGAGTGTCTGAGAATGCAAGCGTCGTGGGAGCTGCCTGGGTACCTTGCACAAACTTGCAGAATCTGCATCCTGTGATCACACACTTTCTGCATGTTCTTGGAGTGGAAGCCCTTCCTATTGACGAAGGCAACGTTTGGCGCCTTGATGGCAACGTGTTTACAGTCTATAGCACCCTGGACATGGGGGAAGCCAGCAATGGCCGCAAAGCCTCTGGCTCACTCTGTCTGGCTATCAGCATCCCAACAGTAGAGGATGAAAGTCAATGCATGCCTGAATAGAGTGTCTGTCACCTGCTTGACACAAGTGTGGACAGCTGATTGGGAGACTCCGCAGAGATCACCCACCGACCCCTGGAAAGAGCTGGAGGCATAGAAGTTGAGGGCAGCTGTGACCTTTAGAGCCACTGGCATGGGGTGCCCACTCACACAGTTTGCAGAGATCTCAGGGCCTATCATCTGACAGATATAGTTGACTGTCACCCTTGAGAGACGGAGCCTCCTTCGGCACTACACCTCAGACATATTGAGGTAGCTGCTTCGCCGCCTGTAAACCCTGGCAGCAGGATAGTGGCATCTTCTGCGGCCCCTTCCGCCTTGGACTTCCTCTTGGCTCTGCTCCCCTTGTGCCTGCACCTCTCCTCCCAAAGGTGGCTCCCCTGGAGGCTGAATGTGGACTCCTACCTCCTCTCCCTTCTGGCCCTCCCTTCCTCCTCAAAGGAGGTGCCTCCAGTGGAGAACACAACTCCCATTCCCAGGCTAAGGGCAGCCTTCCTGAAAGCTGCAGGCTCCAGAAATATCTTTACTGTAATGTCCTGACCAAGGCTTTTCCTCCTGTCCTAGCAGCTGGTATGAGTTTTGAAGTCTTCCTGCTCACTCAGGTAAGTATAAATAACTTTCACACTTAAATACCTGAAACGTCACATTCGTGACCCCACTCACCCCTCTTCTCCGGCCCGTAGATGAGGTTTATACAAATGTCTCCTACCCGCCTGCCCGTTGCGCACAGGCTGCGAAAAATCGAATTCAATTGCTGCCTCAAAGGCCTTACCTGGCCCGTTAATTGATGGCGGGCGCGCATTCGAACTTATAGCGCCCGCCGTACCAAATATCGCGATGGTGCGCAGTGACGTCGGGACGCTCGCCTGACGTCACCACGCATCATTTTACACGTGGGCGTGTGGGTCACGCCCCCTGCACGCAAATGAGAAAATTCTGCCCATAGTTCTGGACAGACATTTCCTTTTTTTATTTTTTCTAAAGGCAATTTACCATTCAAACCCTATCCTGTCACGGCTGTGCACATACATGCTCTGCACTGTATGCCTATGTGGTACAATACCAGAACAAAACACTTCATCAGGCTAAAAATTGAAGTCACACTGGGGTTTTACTTCCTTATAAAGAGCTTCATAAAACCCTAATTTGAAGAAATTGATTCAAGTGTCCTCTTGAATCCTAAGTCCTTAATTATTTAGATTGTGCTTTATTAGATCCAAAAGAACAATATAAAAGCAATTTCTGAGTTTTCAAGAGACTGATTTTCAAGTCAATTGTTTGATTACTACCCTATCTTTCAGAGGCTATTCCTCACCACGTGGCCAAGCTTAACAGTTACTAATATGCGCTACTGAATTGGCAATGCTTCACCAGTCCTGTGGGTATCATTTTTAGTAAACTGGGGATGAGTTGGCAGTAATCGCCACATGCATCCAATTTCTGAACTCAAAACTATGCTAATGCCAGTCAGAGAATTGTTTTCTATCACAAGCACTCCCTTTCGTTTCCAACTTGAGTGATTTTGGATAATGATAACTTCAGCCTGCTTGCGATTTGACAAAATATTTCTGTCTTAAATATCACTGCTGGGCCATAGGTTTCCTTCCATGTTTTATATTTTTTAGGTGTTGGAAGTCCAAATGGTAAACTCAATATTTAAATATAGGATTTCCTGCTCCATCCAGGAAATACTGACAGTGGCCACCCTGGCCTCTTTTGATGCACAGTAAGTACTTACTCCTCCCTGCACAAAAATATCCACCGAGTGATTTCTTTTTTTCTGGCACTGAATCTAAACTGAGATCTTAAATTGGCAAGAGGCAGTAGTCCAGGGGACTTGTGTGTACACCAGTGCACGCGTTCAATGTTATGAAGAGTAAATGGTCAAATGTCTGGAAGTACTTTTTTTTGATGCAGAGGTTGGTCCGATTACCAGAAATAATGGTCAAGGTTAGGAAACTGGGTTATTTTAAGAGCCAGCTAGACACTCTGCTGGAGGGATGGTTTAGTTGCTGAGTCCCTGAGGAAATTGACCACGTCTGCTGTGGCCATGCTTAATCAAATTTGGAAAAGGAACCTCAAACAAGTGTTAGGCCCTCCATTTGCATATGGAAAGGGCCTAATTTCAGTAAGCCCTGGATGCTAAAGAGGAATCTTAATCTATATGACAGGTAGCCCACATCCAGCATTGAACGAACACGCAGTGCTGCCCACCACTTTGGATCCTCACATGCCTGTTCTACCCCTATAAAACAGATGCAGCATAATCCATTAGGCCATTGAGATTGGTCTTCCATAAATTGCGATCAATAAGATGAAAAGTCTTCCTTCAGCTAAAACCTTATTGAGGTGCATTGTGCTGCTTTCTGAGCAAGCTAACATTTAAAGCATCCATCAGGTGCAGAAACATAACTCCATAAAACAGGATTTTTTTTTAGCTTCACCTTGAAACTTTTCACATTATGTAAGATGTGTGATTTTTGCATTATGCAAACTTTATTCAATGTCTCAGCTAGATTTATAGACTAAAGAAGCTGAATATTTTTGCTTGCTTGAGTTGCAAACTTTATAGATTACAAACAGAACCTAATGACAAACAACCTATCTACATCATTACCTTCACTTATCAGAAGCATGCACTTAGCATGAATTTGCTGTAAGACATCTGCAATAGTGTCCTCTCTTCTATACTTATGATTGTGATTGAAGTGTCTTTCTCAGCCAGCTTGCCATTAGCTAGTAATGTGGATGAACAGTGAAGTGTTTATCTCACAGAACAAAAAGGCAATGATAGAACGTCACTGGTGATTTTAATACAGGCAAGGCATAACATAAAATGGGGAAAACTCAAAAAAAATTATGAACTTGACAATTAAAATAATTTAGCAGTAATAAAAGAATGAAGAAGGGAGAAGAGATTAAAGTTGAAAATGAATTAGTGCCTCCATTCTGAATTAATCCAGGCATTAATAAAGTACTGTTGATTCTAAGTGCTTAGCAGTAAACCAAGAAAAGCACCTCCGGATATGCCATAGAATGTTTAACGTAGCCAGAGATAGTAACAATGCACTGCTATTGTCTTAACTATTTCATAGGTTTTAATTATCTTTCACATATGGGTGTACTTGAAAAGTTGCCCAACAGCATCATCTAGTGGTCAATCGTTAAGGACAGATGCTCAGCCTCTGAGAATGTCTTTGCGAGTTTCATAAGGGATTGTTTGGAAATTATAATATAGAAAACACAGATCAGGCCCAGTCAGTCATTCTATATGTTCCATGTAAGCAGTAGACATAATCCCTTGTGCCTGCCCTCTTTCTATATACCTCTCATTCTCCTTTTCTTCAACCATCTATCCTAAATGTTGGCACGGTCTCCACTTCAATCACTAACTCTCATAGTGCATTCCACAATCTCATAACCATTTTGTGTGAAAATGTTCCTCCTCTCTGTCCCAAATATCTTACAATTAAACTTGTATATTCCCTCAATCACAGTCTGTTATTATTTAACATTTCTCTGTCCTATCCCTTCATCACTTTAAAGGCCTCTATCAAATGAACACATATCTCCTGTGTTTTAATGAAAATAGACCTTTTTTTCCCTGATCTTTCGTCATATTTGTATTTCCTCATATCAGGCAGCACCCCTGTGAAATTATACTCTACAATCCCTCTTATTGCCTCAACATCTATCCAATAAGGCAACATCCAAAACTGCACATAGTACCCCAGCTGTGGCCTGACACATCTTTCACGTAGATTCACTATTAATTCTCGACTTTTATATTCTTCACCTCTTGACATAAAACCCAGTGATTAGTTAGCTTTATATTAAATGGTATGTGACAGGGGATAATGTCAAAATGTAAGCCAATTAAGGCCCACCCAGTACGACGTCAGCTCGGAAGCGCTATGCGCTCCCTGTGCGGGCGGGGTGGGGGGGGATTCCCTCAGCCGGGAGTGCGCTTTTTCGCACATGCACGTGAAAGAGCACACTGATCTCCCTGAGGCTAAGTGCTGCCTCAGGGAGATCAGCTCGGAATTAAAGTTTTTAATACAAAAGATAAAAAAATTTCCCTGGCATGTCCCCTCATGTAACGCTGTCACATGAGTTGAGACATGTCTATAACTTTTATTGAAAGATTGGATAAAAATGTAAATACCCTCATGAAATCTTATCCTGCCGTGGATGAGGTTTGATGCTTTTTCCAAAGCCCGCCAGGGCTCCCGGCCTGCTCGCCAACCTTAAGACTGGACGGGCAGGTTGTTAATTACTTTAATTAGTTTTTCAATAGCTTCAATAGGCTGTTGACAGGTAGGCGGGCACGGAGCTGACTCGGCTGCGCCCCCGCCGACCTGAAAATGGAAATGACGTGGGGTGGCGTCGGGAGTTCCACTCAGCGTCATCCTGCATCATTTTACACGTCGGCGAGCGGGCCCCGTCCCAGTTTTCTAACCGGAAGATCCTGCCCATAGGGCCCACTGTCTCCATGTGTAAAATGTATATCATGCAGTCTCTCTAACTTACTTAATCTTGTGAGGGAAGTGAATGACTATGGGGAGTATTGCTACATGTGATAAAACTGTGAAGTTTCTTCCCAACTACTGAAGGAACATGAAAACTTGTGAAATATGCCTATAATTTATCGAAACACTAAATTCTAGGTATTGAATGGTTTAGGTGAAAGGTATTAGGAATAGATTTTAATCAATTTACACTCCCAGGACAAAGTTTCATGCATCAGCAGTCAAATTGATGAAATCTCTCTGATTTTCGATACAGCAGTTGCCTTATGTTATTGAAAGTGTTAAAAAGCAGTCAGTACATGACAGGCAGAGCCTTGACATCTCACCTGAGTATTATTTTGTATTATAGATTATCATTGTTTAAACTTTGAATTGAAATTGGCTTGTATAGCTTTAGTAATGAATATGTTGACACACTTGTATGAAATTCTTTTTTCCATTGTTTAGACAGCTACCACCTGCATTTGCATAGCACCTTTGACATTGTGAAACATGGCAATGTGCTTCCAAGGAAGATTATCAAACAAGATTTGACACTGAGTCATGTAAAGATATTAGGACAGATAACTAAAGCTTGGTCAAAGAGATAGATGCATACATGGTGCCCAACATTAGATGTGATTCCACAATTGGACAACACTTGCTAAACAATCTCGACTGGGCTAAGAGTTACACAAACAAACAATGTAAGGTTATTAGTCAGGCTTACAGTATGGCTCACTTACATGTGCTAGAAACTACTTATGTTCACATGTAGGGCCCTGTCCTTTGCAAACTTGCCACGGGGGACGAACATAAAATACCGCCCCTAGTCTTAGTAATGATGACCATGAAGCTTATCGTCAATTGTCGTAAAAACTCAACTGATTCATTAATATCTTATAGGGAAGGAAATAAACCATCTTTGCCCGGCCTGGCTTCCATATGACTCCAGATCAAAGGTAATGTGATTGCCGCTTAACCGATCTAGCAAGCCATTCAGTTCCAGAGCAATTAGGGTTGGCCAATAACAGCTAACCTGGACAGACACCTATATCCTATGAAAGAATAAAACAAAAATCCTATTTTTAATGTCTCCACATGGTCTTCAGAACAATTCTTCCTTATTTATCCTCTCTGTAAAACTGTGATCCTTATATCAAACGTTGTTGTTCTTAAAGTTACTGTGAACTTGCACAATCCAAGTAGTTTTTGAGCAGCAAATGGTTGGGTGGGACACATTCCCGACCATGTTACATGAAATGGCAATGTTGGAGTTCATAACTCATTTGCACAAACTAAGCGATGTTTATTGCATGTATAATATACTTCTATTCCATTGAGTATAGAAGATTTATAGTTGATCTACTTAAAGTGCTTACTAAGATTAGAGAAATTGACTAGAGAAACAGCTTCCTCTAATAGAAGAGTCCAGTATAATCCTAAAATTAGAACTAGGTCAGTCAGGAGTGAGATCAGGAAGCACTTCTTCACACAATGGGCAGTGAAAATCTGGAACTCTCTGCACCAGAAAGCTATTGAGACTATGTTGATAGAAAGTTTCAAAACTAAGTTATAGGTTTTTGCTCATGCACAATGTGAAGGGTTAGAGAACTAAAGGTGGGTACATGGAATTCAGATCAGTATTTTTTTATTCATTCATGGGATGTGGGCTTCGCTGGCTAGGCCAGCATTTATTGCCCATCCCTAAATGCCCTTGAGAAGTTGGTGGTGAACCGCTGCAGTCCATGTGGTGTAGGTACATCCACAGTGCTGTTAGGGAGGGAGTTCCAAGATTTAGAACCAGCAACAAGGAGGGAAAGGCAATATATTTCCAAGACAAGATGGTGAGTGGCTTGAAGGGGAACTTCCAAATGGTGGTGTTCCCATATTATCTGCTGCCCTTGTCCTTCTAAATGGGTAGCAGTTGTGGGTTTGGAAGGTGTTGCCTAAGGAGCCTTGGTGAATTCCTGCATTGCATCTTGTAGATAGTACACATTGCTTCCACTGTTCATCGGTGGTGGGGAGAGTGATGTTTGTGAAAGGGGTGCCCATCAAGTGGGCTGTTTTGTGATGCTGTGACATAATTGAATGATGGAGCCGGCCTAGGGGCTGAATGGCCTACTCTTGTTCCTATGTTCCTTTTAGCGCTAAGTTAAGCATTTGAACACAATATGTACCCAAATAATAAGTGACAATAAAACAAGACTTGATGAATAAAATGATTTTGCTGCTGGGAAATTTATTTCATACATCAACAAGCAATTCCTCTATCCCCTGTTATAAAGCAAAAACAAAAAAAGATTTGTATTTACATAGCGTGTTTCACAAGAGTATGTCCCAAAGCACTTTGCAGACGGTGAAGTACTTTTGAAGTTTAATCGCTGTTGTAATCCAAGAAATCTGGCAGCCAATTTGCACACAGCAAACAGCAATGTGCTAATGATCAGATAAACTGATTTTGTGATATTGCTTGATATTGGCCAGGGCATCGAGAGTAGCTCCGCTGTCCTTTTTCAAAACAGCATTGTGCAATCTTCTACATTCACCTGACAGGGCAGACCATCTTATCTGAAAGACAGCTTTAAAACGGGCATTAAGCTGTTTAATTTAAGTAGGTGATCACCTCCTTTAAAATAATGGACAGAGAAATGTCATATGACTATGTTAAGCATTTGTCTGCTGTTATTGCTAACTGCAGTTTCTAGCCTTAAACTTGGTGTATTTAGATATGGGAAGAACTATTGGCATAAGCAAGACAAAAATATCTCTTCGGAACTCCTTATATCAAAATGGGGGTGGGGGAATCCCATGAATACATGCAATATCAAATGTGTTCACGTATTTCCCACCCCCACCCCACCTCCCCCATCCTTGGCTCCAAGTGTTAGCCAGCATTGCCAATTGTATGGATATATCATGGCTTTGTAGGAACAGAGGGATTATTTTGCTCAGTGCAAAGAAGAAATTTTGGACATAAGGTTTTAACATAAAAACAGATTGGCTGTTTGTGCTCCTGATGTGCAGTTTCTCCAGCCAGAAGGGTGTATCAGGGATTCTGGTGTGGAGTCAGCATTAAAATAAACAGACATAAAATTCTGTGGAGTCCATTGTCCTCAGCGTTTAAAGCTTCTCACCAGGAATGTAAATTTGCAAAATCTACTCCGTAGCAGCCTTCTGCAGTCAAGTAGTTGGGTTTTGCTTTGGGCAGTTTTATTTGCAATAAACCCTTTGCCCCATTATTGTAAGGGAAAATTGAAACTTCGATGCCACAGCAACTGAAAAGCCAGCTCCTAATAAGCCTCCACTTTTCATGGTGAAAATATAGAGTTGCTCCCAAAGAAGTGAAAATGGTGCCACAGATTCTGAATCAAGCTGTTTGATTACTCTATTGCCTATCTGAAATTCTGTTTGCATTGATGCGAACCACAAATGAACTATTGTGGCAAAGGAAATTTGTTGTCTATCAATTACTGGCATCAGTGAGGTAGCCTCATGTCTTAAATTATTTTTATAAAGCTGGGCTTCTAATCTGGAGGTAATAATGGGAGTCTGTTATTTCTCTTAGTTTGGATGAGTTTTGTTAGGTCTCAGTGAGGATGAAGAACTGCCATACAGCAGGCTCATTGCTTGCACTATGGGCGAACAGGCAGTATTCATGGAAAACCTTTCAGACATTTTCAGACCCTCCTGGCTGGAGAAAGTCCAGAGACTACTACACTTCATAAACACTTCACTATCTGTAAAGCACTTTGGGATTGCTGAGGTGATGATAGGAACTATGTAAATGCAAGGTTTTTTTTTATAAAGTGAGAAGCCTAGAATTAAATAAAACCGATATAATTTATCAGTCTGCTTATTTGCACCTTTAAATTCCTGCTTTTGAATTTTTATTTTTACTCTTTCTTGGGATGTGCGTAGCTTTGGCAATGTCATCATTTGTTGCCCACCCCTAATTGCCCTTGATATGAGTGGCTTGCTAAGGGCAGTTAAGAGTTAAGCACATTGCATGCGTATGGAGTCACATGCAGGGCAGACCAGGTAAGGTGGTAGATTTCCCTCCCTGAAGGACATTAGTGAAGCAGATGGGTTTTTACAACAATCCATGATAGCTGTCATTGTCGCCATTACTGAGACTAGCTTTATATTCCAGATTTATTATTGAATTTAAATTCCATCAACTGCCATGGTGGGATTTGAACCCATGCCCCCAGACTTTTGTCCTGGACCTCTGGATTACTAGTCCAGTGACATTACCACCATGCCATCATCTCCCCAAAGGCCATTTAAGGGCTACTTAAGGGCCTTGCCCTGCCACCACTAGTATTCTACCAGTGGCAAGTGGGGGCCACACCATGTGGGCAAACCACCAGGTACACCCTGGTGCATCCTGAACCCAACTGAGGGACCTGCCGCCCAAAGATTTCACAAATGAATCTGAGTGTTTCAAAAGCTCCTCAAATGCAGCATGAAGTTTCATCTGCTGCCATGGTAGAAAAATCACCTCTACAATGAAACATCAATTGGAAAGAATAACTTGTTGCATGGCTACTGACCAGGTTTAGATTTGTGTGAAGAGCTGATGACAGGTGAGGAGAGGGACTGCATATCTTCTACTCTGTGTATCAGGAGTTCATGCAACAGCCGTGACTGATGACACCACTGCAAGCAGGAAAAACATGGAAACAGCTGCAAGCACACAACAACTTCCATGACTGATTTTATCAGTTAAATGGTTCAACGTTCATGGGAATGAGTGTGTGTGCATGTGGGTGTGTATGCTTGTGTTTATCAATTACATGGTTCAACATTCATGGGAATGAGTGTGTGTGCATGTGGGTGTGCATGCTTCTGTGCAGAAAAGCAAATGAAGCCTTACATACGATTCAGCTGCTGTTGCTTACGGGGCGATGTGTTTGGTCACATTAAGATGAGGAATTTGATGGATGAATGGAGAAAATGTTGGAAATGTTCCTATCTGCCTCCCATTCTCACCTCGCCTTTCTAATTTTTTTTATGTCACTTCTAATTGCAATTCCTTAAGCATCAAACTTTCCCATTTCTTCAGCTTCCTAAGCTACTCCAACCGACACAAAGAATATGAACATTATCTGTTTTTTTCCTGGTTTCTCTGCAGCTTCCTGTCGTGAACATTACCATGTACAAGATGCACTGCAGGAATTCACCAAGGCTCCTTAGACAGCACCTTCCAAACACATGACCACCACCATCTAGAAGGACAAGGGCAACAGATAAATGGGAACACCACCACCTGGAAGTTCCCCGCCACTCACCATCCTGACTTGGAAATATATCCCCATTCCTTCACTGCCGCTGGGCCAAAATCCTGGAACTCCCTTCCTAACAGCACTGTGGGTGTTCCTACATCACATGGATTGCAGCGGTTCAAGAAGGCAGCTCACCACCACCTTCTCAAGGGCAAAAAGGGATGGGCAATAAATGCTGGCCCAGCCAGCGAAGACCACATCCCGCGAATCAATAAAAAAAACTATTCTTTAGCAACTTTAGCCAGTTCTTCCATTTTCCATGCTAATTTCACCCAGTCAAACTGCCCTTTGTTCCCTTCTATTTTGAAGCTGCATTATTCAACAGTTTGACAGCAATGACCTTTGTATATCATCTAGTATGTTCAACATGTTTTACCCTTCTACAACATTGAAAAGAATTTGTTCACATATTAGTCCCTTTAGCTGCTTCTTTGTGATACACCTAACTCATCTTTTAACTCCTGTTTTCCCATTCTCCTTTGTTAGTCAGTTCACTGAAGGGTCTATCCTCAGAAACAACTTACAGGGACACAGAGGCATGAAAGTCACAGGGGCAGAATTCCCAGTGTACGTGTCCATCGGGTTCGCAGCAAAAAGACAAGTTATCTCAAATGTGTTTTGCGGAATGATAGAAAGCGGTAGTTTGCATAGAATTACATAGAATGTATAGCAGAGAAACAGGTCATTCAGCCCATCTGATCAATGCAGGTGTTTATCCTCCCCATTACTTCCTTGTATCCTTATTCATCTAACCTGACCAGTACACCCTCCTGTTTCTTTCTCCCTTGTGTACTTATCTTGATGCCCTTAAATACTTCTGTGCTATATGCCGCAACTACTCTTTGTGGTAGCAAGTCCCACATTCTAACCACTCTCTGGTAAAGAGGTTTCTCCTGAATTCCCTCCTGCTTCATTGGTGTAGTAGTGATCTGCCTAAGGGTGGGTCCTCTGATCCTTGCTCCATGCCTCACGCTTTCCTCTTCAGTTGCTCAGAGGAGCCTCCCATTTTCAATTTCAATGATCAATGTGACTAGAGAAAAAATGTGAGATGGATTTCTATTGTCTTCCTCATGTATGCTTAATGAAAATCCAAGTCCTCTTCCTGTAGGATCCTGTGCCTGTAAACAGCTGTTGTCCCTTGAGGGTCTTAATCTTTTGCCATCGCCACAGAAAAACTGCTGGTTCCACTGTTGCCCATGACTCATAATCCTGAGCAAGGGCCCTTATTTGGGCATGAGGGCAACTCACAAAACTGCAGGGACAATCACCCCCTGAGGTCTCAAATGACCCTGTTGCTTTCTGGCTAACTACCTTATATTCATGGCCACTGGCAGTAACCACTTGCTTCTGAACAAGGGAGAAAAAGGGAAAGCAGAAAAAAAACGATTGAAGACTGAAGTCCCAGTCAAAAAGCAGAGTTGACTTTTGGAAGCAGTGAAAGAGATGGCAAAGAAGTTGTTTGGGGGATGTTGTGGTGGGGGGGTGGGGTGGGTGGGGGGGTGGGGGGGGTGGCGGTTGTGGGGGATTGATGGGTAGGAGGGCGGCAAATGAATAATTATCGGTGGTGGAGCGGATAGTGCAAGAGAAAGGAGTAAAGCAACATGAGGAGCAGTGGATGCAACCAGAACTGTAGAGTTGGGGTTGAGGTACAAGAAATGAAAGCAAGGATGAGAATCACTAAATCAATTCACTGGGACAGGGAAACTTGGCAAATAAAGTTAACCTGTCTTGTTACAGCTGCTGGCGAGCCCGCTGCACGTTTCTAGCATTTTCTAGGTTTGATTTCAGATTTTCAGCATTTGTTACTGTTTCTTTTTTCCTCCTCTTCTCTATTGGTGATTGAATCCCTTTTTTGTAACGTTGATCTTAGATCTGGGCCTTCTCCCCTTTGATGGAGTAAACAGTTGAATGTCTTGCTGCATGTCATGCTGGACAGGTAAAAAAAGATAAATCAGAGTAGATAATGGATACATAAAGGACAGCCAGGCTTCCCATTTAGCTGAGCAGAATTAAAGAGAAAACAGGTCAGAGATATGGGATGAAAATGCAGCATGACAAACAAAGCATGACAGAAACTGATACTGCCGAAGATCATTGAAAACCATGCACAGCACAGCCTGCACACAAGGGAGAACGATTCAGCCACGGAGGAAATTATGTTGTGGTGTGCACAAAGTGACATCAGATACAATATTCCTCCTTCATGCCGGTACTCCTGGAGGAAAAGCTGGCTAAAGGGCTTATATGCAAACAAAAAAGAGCCATTTGCCTTCAAAACCTAGGGCAGAATTTTTAGGTCGCTGTGCGGGCATGTGCCCAACCCCCTTGAGAGTAAAATAGCAGGTGATGACGTCGAGCAAGCGTCCCGGTGTCATCCTGCACTCACGCGATATTTCGGTCGGCGGGCACACATCCAAAAGTTGGAAGCACACATGCCGACAATTAAGAGGGCAAATAAGCCCATTAAAGTTCCAATTGTCTGTGAGTTTTTTCGTGGTCCATCCAACCTTACAGTTAGTGGACGAGCGAATCTGCCAGGCGGACTTTGCATTTTTGATGAAACCTCATCCAAGGGCTGAGGTTAAATGAAAAGAAATGTACGGGCAGAATTTTCTTTGTGTATTTGTTCAGGTGACTGATTCTGATGGGTGGGCATTTTTTTCTTGATTTTAAAATCTTTACTTCTTGGTTTTAAATTCTTCAGCTCCCTGAGGCAGCTCTCTGCCTTCAGGTAGCTTTCATCCCATGCTCCCCAGTGCCCGCGCTTAAGTCAGTGTCTGCCCTCCTCCCTGGCAGCGCTGAGCATTTCAGCGTGCGTTTCAGGCTGGCTGACCGTTAATTGGCCAGCCAGCGTGAAATCGCAGTCAGGGGCTGATTGTGGACCATTTTCCGGCCGATCCCAGGCCCGCTGATCAAGCCTGCATGCCGACCTAAAAATCCTGCCCCTACAGACCAAATTTCCCCCTTAAATGGCATTAGCAGTGCAAATTCACAAGGTAAGTTGACTGAATGTTTGCCAGAGAGAAAATTTAACATTTAAACTTAGAGCACAACCAGCTACTTGAAGTTTTAATTAAATTGCCAGCTATAGTAGGGCTGGACATGAGTTTAATACCAAATAGTGAATTCCACGACTAGACTCACATTGATTTGTGTTTTTTTATATTTATGTTCTCCCTCTTTATAGGGCCGAAAATACATCTGGTAATGTTACCGTACAAACACTTAAAACACTTGAACTCAGTTCATCTCTTCATTATTTAAAAAAAAGTATTAACCTGTTCCAAGTAAACCGAATTTAATCTAAGTACATAAAACATTCATATCTGCCTTTCAGATGAGATGTTACACTAAGGGCTAGTCCGCCCCCTAAAGTGAATGAAAAATTTCCCAAGTCTCTACTTTGAAAGGAAGCAGGGGAATTCTTTCTGCTGTCTTATCCCTCAAACAAACATCACTAACAACAGATTGGTCATTATTGCTGTAGGTGGGACCTTGCTGAGTGCAAATTGGAGACCACATTTCCTGCATTGCAACAGTAACTACATTTGAAGAAAAAACCTCATTGGCTTTAAAGCACTTTAGAATGACCTGAGATCATGAAAAGCACGCATTCTTTATTTCTCACTAGGTTAACATCGCTGATAGTCATTTATGTCCAAATATGTATGTTAAAATTTCAAGCCTTCATTGAGAATTCAAGTGGCAGAACTAAAAGAAACTGACTAGAACCTCTTGGGCTGACCTTCCCTGTCACATCACTGTGGAGGTAGCTTCGTGCCACGGACGCTGCTAAAAGAAGTAAAGCACTCGAGCTATGACAAAAGGAGAGCTCACAAATAGGAAATTGCAGCATTGAACAAGCCCCAACCTAAATCACAAATGATTTGTCATTACTGTCTTTATCCTTGTCCTCCCTGTGCCTTAAATACAGTGGACCACACCATCTTTCTCCAACCCCTTTCTTTCATTATCTCTCTTTGTGGAATATCCCTCGCTTGGTCCTACTCTCATCTATGGAGGGGAACTTGGTAGTGGTGGTGTTCCCAGGCTCCTGCTGCCTTTGTCCTTCTAGACAGCAGAGGTCATGAGTTGGGGAGGTACTGTGATATCAGACTAGGAAAGCATTATTTAGCCAAGAGCAAGTAAAAAGGAAAGTTGCAAGAGATAGAAATCTGAAATAAAATCAGAAAATTCTGTAAATACAGGTCAACCAGTGTCTGTAAAGAGAAAAAAATTGATGACAATGATTTGGGTCTTACCCTCCCTCAAATCAAAGGCTACAAAATGAACAGAAATTTTAATTATAGAGAATAAAGGAAGAAGCAGGAAAGGGACAACAGATATACCAGTCAAAGACAGGGGGTTCATGGGTTAATTGATGTTCCATATTTGTTTAACAATTTTTTGTTAGGAGTACTATCTGACAAGGTTACATACAGATGGTGCATCATAAATCAATTGCAAGTTTTATAAAATAATCCATCCTCACAATGTCATGCGTACTAATCTGAGTTATTTCCATTGTTATTAGGATCAGAGCCCTATTCTGGTAAAACAGGGCATCTTATATTTGTCTGCTCAGTAGCTATTTCCATGTCCCCAGTCCTTCCCTATCATAGTATCTGCTAAACCGTTTTTATTTAGGTTTCTATAATTTATCAATTTTATTGTGATTACAGTGTTGTCCACAAAACTGGAACATTTGCAAGAGTGTCAAAGGGGCCTCTGACACAGCACATTCAGTGAAGTTAACCTCAATGTCAGAAAATGAGACAATCAAAATTAAAGATCTCTCGTTGCGAAATAAGGGCATTCTTGCTTTTTGAAAGGTTCAATTTAATGCCTAGAATGAAAAGTGACAACATTTTACAGATTGCAGTAAATAGATAGAAACATACCCACCACAAAATGGATTAAAGCAATGCTAAACAGATGGGTGATTGGTTTTAAACCAAGCCGATATATTGGATCCCATTTGTTCTGCAGCTTAATCAGTTAGTCTGTTCTAAGCTTAATTTATCAATTTCTTGGAGCTCAACAGAAGTTTTATTTTCAGTTGGTCCCCGTAGTGAGATTTCAAATCCCTTCCAAACACAGAACATCCCAAAGTGCTTTACAGCCAATGAAGTGCTTTTGAAGTGTAGTCACTGTTGTAATGTAGGAAAACCAGCAGCCAATTTGTGTATAGCAAGCTCCCACAAACAGCAATGTGATAACGACCAGATAATCTGTCCTGGGTTTGACTGAGGCATAAATATTGGTCTAGCCACCCAGGATAACTCCCCTGCTTCTCTTTGAAATTGTACTATGGGATCTTTTACGTCTGCCTGAGAGGACAAACAGGGCTCGGTTTAATGCCTCATCCAAATGATGGCACCTCTGCTGGTGCAGCAGCAGTGGAGTGTTAACCTAGATTTTTGTGCTCAAGATGAGTAAGGTTCCAGTTTCATGTCATATTGGAGTTATACCTCCACCAGACATCAAGCTGAAGGAAGCCATCTCACATCACTTGGCTTTATTGTATTCCCAAATCAAACAAGGACCTGATTCCTGAATTAAGCTTAAATTTTGCATCTTTTTGCCAGAAAATGCCCCTTTAATTTTTGATCAAAACTCACAGTAAAACAGCAGTCCAGAAGAATTATGATATGATGAATATCATATAAAATTGATGTCAAATCACCAGGTGCATCAAACATATATTGACCATGATCTTGTTGCTTTATGAAAATGCATGTAAATTCTACCCTTAGCCTCCATCCTCAAGCAGGGTTTCCACCTAGTTTTTATACAATTGGAGAACTTTAACCATGATCAACCAATGTGTCACATTAAAAAAAAAATCTGTTACAATGAACTGAATTTTAAGATCCAAAAATAGGTGGGTTGAGGTCAAATCAGATGTTAAAATTTAAAAATCTGAAACCTGGCATCAACCTGCCTCTGACCCACCCACCGATAACAGAGGCGGGACAGGAGCAAGGAGCCAAACCTCACCCAAATTTGAATAAAAACAGAAAGATTCTGCAGCCATCACCCCTCATACCCCCTCACTCTCCAGAATGGGACACGCAGACACCAGACCAATGCCTGAATGCGACACAGGTTGAGTGAGGATCTGGAATTTGGTTCAGGTGGGAATTTCGATTAAGCTTTTCTTAATTTTAAATTTAGATTAAGAATTAGGTTCTTAATTACAAACATTGTTAGCTGAATAAGTCTAGTTAAACAGGAAACTGCCTGAAGTGGCAGTTATCTATCGATCAGCAGAAAGCAGTTGCCCTTAAAGATGTTAATTACTGTACCAGAAAGCTGAGCGAGCTAATGAGTCATCAGAGGCTCTACATAAGTAGAGAGTTTTACACCTGCACACAAAAAGGGGCACACAAACACTAGACTACACCTCAATGAGATGTAGATTGAGTGAGGAATTGGGAAGTTGGTTTAGGTTGGAATTAGGGGCAGAGGGGAAAAGAGGTGCTCTACTTTTTTTCAGCCTCAGTGGTTGGTGAGTTTCCTTCCTTGTCTCAAGCTAGGTGAGTGCAATTTTATATTACTTTGTCTGTGTAAACTATTAACTAACTGACCAATTAAATAAAGTTGGACAGAAATTGCAGGGCTGGTGGTGTGCCATGACTGTAGCATGTAGGAATCTGTGGAATGCATCGCAATCCCAGACAACCATATCTTCAGTAAGTGTCTGCAGCTTAGGCAACTTCAGCTCCGAGTTGCTGAGCTAGAATCTGAGTTGCAGACATTGCAGGGCATCAGGAGACATTGCAGGGCATCAGGGATGGGAAGAGTTATCTGGACACTTTATTTCAGGGAGCAGTCACTCATCTTAGGTTAGACAGAACCTCAGAGATGGTCAGTGGTCAGGGACAGGAGGATATGACTGCAATCAGGCAGGTAAGGGGAACCAGCATGTAGTGATGGAGGAGCCTCAGCCCTTGATTTATCCAACAGGTGCGAAGAGCTTGCTACCTGTGCAGATGAGGAGGAGTGCAATGTGGATGAGTGGACTGGCCATGGCACTAAGGTCAGTTTATACAGGTGACCCTTATGCAGGCCAATTCCCTTCCTTACCCGGTCCCCACCTCGAGTGCCTGTGCGTGGGATGCAGTGCCAAGGCAGCACTTGACCCCCCCCCACCACTGATAACAGTCACCTCCGAGGCTGGCCAGCACTTGCCCGCAGACATACCCCCCGCCACCCCTCCCAACCCTTCAGCAGTCACCTCTGGGTCCAGGCATCATTTGTGCCCTACACCCCCAAGGCCTGTAAACGCTGCTGCTCACTCACCTCAGTTCCCCCAAAGTGAAGGCTACCAAGTGCACATCGCCCGCATGCTGTTGTGAAACACGTCAGCGTTCTTTCCAGCCGACATGGACGGACGATACAGCCGGGTCCAAGAGCCTGGCGGGATGGCCTTTTAATTATATGCTAATGTATTATAATTACCTCCTCGATGACTGATGGGGGGGAAACGCAGTCAGCCATGGGCGGGCTGAGCGGACTATCGCGACCTGTCTTCACGCCGCTGTGAAGCGGGTTGCACCATATTTTCCGCTATCAGGGCCGCTGCCAGCACACTCGGAAAATTCCGCCCATTGATTCTGCTGGTTCTTTCATTCTATCAGCAGTTCCCACATGGCCCTGAGCAGAAAATACCAGAAACTTTCAGTAAACACTAGCTGAAAAGAGGAATGGGATTTATATGTGAAATGATTTGTACATTTGCTCATGTGAACATTTGTACAGTAGCAATGCTCTGCAATTGAAATATTTTTAAAATATAAAGGCACTAAACATTAGGAGAACAATAAGAAAGCTTGCAAAACACAATTTATAAATTGTTCCCTTCAAAATGGCTCTTGCCTCTAACAAAGAAGGACCTTGTTAATATACTCAAGTCTTACTAAGTTAGTTTGTATAGAGGATAAAAGCCAACAACGATTGTTTAAGTCGAGCAACCTACCTGCATGCTGTAATTTCTATAATTCTATGTTATTAGGTGCCTGCTCACAATGATTCACAGTGAACACACGATGTGCAGCTCCAACAGAAAACCCAGTGGAAAGTATTTTCGCTGAGGACCAGCCAGCCAATTGAACAGCAACAGAGATCCATGGCAAATTAAACCTAATAACGAGCAACAGAGCCGGGATCAGGAGTACAGCCGCTGTGTTAGTTATGTAGAATAAAGGCATGTACAGTTTATAACAGGGAGACTTTTCAGTCCAAGCATAAAAGTCATGGCGCTGGGTCAGATCATGTTGTGTCTACCATTTGATGGTAGCAGAGGAGGGAGATCCCCATTCCAGCTTGTGATATTAAATTTTACTACAAGAACACACAGCGAGGAGTGGGAAATTATGTAAGATCTTAAAGGCACTGTAACTCAAATGTTAAAGGGCATTTAGGGACTACATGTAGGAAAAAAATGTGAACATGTTTAAAGGAAGTGTTTTTTTTTGAATTGCAAAGACCATAGGATGAAGAAATTTCAAAACCAAAGAGAGAGGAATCCTGATATGGAGACACAAAACAGAATTTTGGACCAGCAGCAGCGCTATGTCATACTTCAATGCATTTCCTTGTTTGATGTTGGGTGAAGAAGATAAGCTGCTGCCTCAGGTGGGTGCAAGCAAAGTTGCACTGTTTAGCATGTCACAGCATCCTCCTAGGGACATGGCTTTGTGCCATGCTCGTAGAAGGGGATGGCAGGCTCAAAGCTACCTACAGTCGCTGAATTGCATTATCACAGATGCTGGAGAAGAAAGCATATCTTAAGGAAGTTCAGTGTCAAGGATATTCAGTCTGATCCACATTTATGCTTTGCTAATGCCAAGTCCTCAAAGAGCCTTGTAGCTCTTCATTTTATTCAGGCCTATCCCTCAGCAGGAAAAGCTCAGTGAGCACTTGCTCTCCTTGCCCACAGCACTGTCAAAATCTAGACATAGAAGATTACCCCAGGAGCCTGCTAGAGAAACATTTTTTGTACAGACATGCGCATCAGTCAATATATTACATGGATTATTTAGGAGATTCATCAGATTTTAAACATCTACTCTGCAATGCAGCTAAGAATTCGTGTGGACTTAGTTGGTTTATACATTGCACATAAAGGGATGAGGCATTTCAGATTATTTGTATGACAGGTTTAAAATGTGCTTGGTCAGTCCATACTTATATTGTATTTTTTTCCTCAATTCTTCAGATTGTGGTTACCAGCTCAGAAATCCAATCATCACCAGACTGAGTTTTTTAGGCTAACAATATTTTCTGGTTCGGACAATCTGTTATTGCAGCTCCTAATGATTGAATATATAGCAGAATCTTGATTTTTTTTTTAGTCACTCTTATTATGGTTTCTATAGTATATTGTACAGCTTTCTCTCAACTGCCCTATCCATGTCTGTTGGGGAGGTGTAAGCAAAGTTAGTTCAATAATCACATTACATTACAATCACATTAGTTCAATGATGGCTGCCTGCAGTTGAGTATGTGCTACTCCTTTCTCAGTGCAGTATACAACAGACAGATGACAATGGGGCTGGGATACAATTGTTTTTTGCATTTCAGTTGAGAAATTAAGGATTGGAGAACATTGTGACAAACGTATTGAACCTCAAAGCTGATTTTGATGAAGTTTGAGTAGTTTGAACTGGGATGGGGGAGTGACCGTGCACTTGGCATCCTAACTTATGGCTTCGAAATTCAGAGCGGGGCCAAAGGCTAGGCTCTGCCCATTGTGGGGTATTCACTGTAGGGAAACTAGGACCTCGCCAGCAGAGCTTGTCAGCCTGGGAGGGCATCAGGCAGGGGATTCAATCAGCCTGGGGTCTCCCCTCAAAACAGGAGACCTGAGGAAAGTTGGAGGCAGAGCCGAAGACCTAAGCACAAGCTGTAGAAAGCTGGAGGCGGGGCCCTAAATGGGGAGGGCAGGCTGGAGGAGAAGGAGGCACCAGAAGCTTCATGAAGAGAGAGGGAGAGAGAGAGAGAGCAGGACAGCAGCCAGGAGCTGCAATAGCAGATCAAGCCTGGTAAATCACTACATTGTGGAACCGAGGCCCCAAATAAGACAGATCTAGAGCATCGGCGGTTAATATTTTCTGCAAATAGTGGCTGTTGGTGTCAGGCAACATGGCGGCGTGAGCCAACAATATGGCAGGAAGGCCAAAACATCTGTTTCACAAGTTCGTGAAAACAATTTGCAATCATCCACTCCACCCAGCAATGGCTTCCAGACATCGGGGACATCATTTTAACACATCTGCTTGTCATTATAAGCCCTGCTCACCGGAATCATCCCCCAACCATCAAATTTACCACACACGTTGGCAGGAAAATACGACAGTGCAGAACACATCTTGACAACTGTGACGTGCAGAAGTCAGGACTTACTGTCAGGGCCTTGCTCACATCGTGGACATCCGAAGAGCAGAAACTGCTGGAGTCCGACAGCAACCGGACACCGGAGGTACACGTGCATCTCATGCTGTGTAGATTCAGATGGACATGGCTCTGCTGCGAATCAGCATACGGGAGGCGGAAGGTCACCGTTGAGGGCTTGCTTCGGGGCATCAGTGCCTTAGCCGTGGTCTGCAATGGATGATTGTTGAGGGGGTGGAGAGGAAGGTCCAGCTGTCAGTGGGAAAGGAAGTTGTACTAGGAGGAGTTGGGAGAGGAAGATCTAGGTTTTACAGGGAGAGGAATGAGTACCAGGGTTAGAGGGGGGGGTGGTTGGGAGGAGGGAATGATAGTGTCAGGGGAGTGAGTTGGGGGGAAAAACAATGGTGTCGGGGTTGAGTTTGGGAGGCGGGAGCTTGAATGCGGCAACTGAGGAATAGGTGTTGGTGGGAGGAAGGTGTAAGGGAAGGAGTTCGGAAGGGGGTATGACTTCAGGTGGAGGAAGGAGTTCACAGTGGGGAAGGAATCCAGAGGGAGGAAGGAGTCCATGGGAAGGAAGGAGTAAGGGCAGTGGAAGGACTAAGGAGTGGGGAATGTCCAGGCAAGCAGTTAATGACTGCCTCCTGGGGAGCGCAATGACATTGGACATGGCAGGAGGGAATGGTGAGAATGAAAGAGGGTAGACTGAGCCAGTAGGGTGGGAGGATGAGGGTGCAATGGTAGCAGTAGAAGTGATGGCAAGGGTAGTTGGTGAGGACTCAGAGGCAGACATGGACCCTGGGGGTGGGAAAGAGGAGGTCAGGGAGGTTAATGTGGAGGGGTGGTAGGATTCTTAGGGAGGTAGGGACCATGCACGTTCACCTGGGCATCCCGGAAAGAAAAGGGTCCTGGCTGGTACGTGACGGTCGGGAGGTGAAGGCTGGGTCAACAATGATGGGGGAAAGGACATGGGAGACTGAGGGAGAGGAAAGGATGGAGGAGGTAAAGACATACTTCACCAGTACCATATTGCAAAATCAAAAGTGAAAGGAGACTCGTGTTGTGCGGAAACAGGTGCTGTATTGGAGTGCGATCAGTGGGTGGGCAGAGATGCAGATCAGCTGGTTGGAGTCATACCTAGCACAAAGGAAGATGGTTGTGGTTCCTGGAGGTCAGTCATCTTAGCTCCAGAACATCACTGCAGGAGCTCCTCAGGGTAGTGTCCCAGGCCCAACCACCTTCAGCTGCTTCATTCACCTTCTTTCCAGCATAAGGTCAGAAGTGGGGATGTTCACGGATGATTGCACAATGTTCAGCACCACTCACAACTCCTCAAATACTAAAACAGTCCCTGTCCAAAGGCAGCAAGACCTGGACAATATCTAGGCTTGGGCTGACAAGTGGCAAGTGACATTTGTGCCACACAAGTGTCTGGCAATGAGCATCTCCAACAAGACAGAATCTAACCATTGCCCCTTGACATTCAATGGCATTACCATTGCTGAATTCCCTACTATCAACTGGTGAGCACTTTCCCCCGGCCACCCCACCTCCCCCTCCCTCCCAAGCAATTGCCCCCAAGGCTGGCCAGCACTTGCACCCAGACACCCCCTCCACCTCAACAGTCGCCTCCAGGGCCAGGCATCGGTTTCCCCCGCTCGCTGGCACCCCTGAGGCCTGTAAACAACTGGCGAGTCTTGGAGAATGCTGCTGCTCACTCAGCTCAGTTCCCCCATTGAAGGCCTCCAAGTGTACATCACCTACGTGCTGTTGTGAAACATGTCCGCTGACGTGGACGGATGATACGGCGGGCTTCCCAGAGCCTGGCGGGATGGCCTTTTAACGATATGTTTTTGTATTACAATTAGCCCCCCCGTAGGCCGTTGGCAGGAAACATGGCCCGCTGTTGGTGGGCTGAGCGGATGATCGCAAGCTGCCTTCATGTTACTGTGAAGCAGGTTGTGCCACATTTTCCATGCTCACCACCTATCACGCCTGGCACCAGTGGGCTAAGAAAATTCCGCCCATGTTTCTAAACTTCACCTAGCTAGGTGGCACTGTGGAATAGTGGGGGGTGGTGGGGGGGCGGTGAAGTGCTGCCCTGACGCTGCATCCCACACACAGAAAATCAAGGTGGGGGTTAGGGTAGGCAAGGGAAGTGGCCACACATTAGGGACACCTGTATAAACTGACCATGCCTCTGCAACTGAGACAGATCATGCTCAGCCACAGTGATATGACTGGGCTCAGGCTCCGAGCCTGCCTGCCCATACAAGCAATGAGGTGACACCAAATGCTCTATACCTTACCCCCACCACCCTCCACCCCATTGGCACAGACCTTGAGTCCTTCACCACTTTGTTGGGCCCCAAAGCAGTTGGACTGCACACATTGTACAATCTCCTCGCCAACACTGGCCTTGTATCAGTCACTGCTGGAGGCGCTCATAGCCCCTTGCAATCTCAGCATCCTGGTTTGGACCAGTGTCGCCCACGTCGCAGGTTGACAGGGCAGCCATGCAGCACACTCATCTCTGGCCGTCCGAGGGGTGACCAGCGCTCTCCGGGAAGCATTAAGAGGCGGTCACACAGGGCCAGGAAAGGTGCTAAGTATAGTCATGATCACCACGTCTCTCTCTCTCTTTCATGCCGCAGGAGGACTATGTCAGGATCATGGATCCTGGTGACCTAGCTGTATACCTGATGGCCTACAGAGAGCAAAGAAGATGGAGGAGAGAGTGACTAACGCTCCTGGCTGCGCAAAGGCAGGTGCAGCAACCTCATGAAGAAGGGGCAGCAGAGGCTCCCGCACACGTTGCCCAGGAACGACAGCGAGCTGTGCCTGGTCAACGCCTAGTGACACTCAAGGTCTATAAATGCCGTCTGCCATTCCTCCAGATGACTGAGAACCAGTGTTGCCAGTGACTGTGGGTGTCAGGGAACCTGATGGCTCACACCTGCTAATTACTGCAGGACTTGGCGCCAAGAGGATATGGAGGGCATCCACTGCCAGCGGCTGTGAAAGTGATGCAGCGCTCAATTTCTATGCCAGTGGCTCCTTTCAGGGCTCCACAGTTGACCTCTGTGGGATTTCATAATCTGCCACCCATAAGTGCACCCACGAGGTCACGGATGCCATCTTCTCCATGGCACACAACTTTGTACATTTTGCCCGGGACTGGGACAACCAGAATGCAAGCGCCATGGGATTCTCCTGGATCTCAGGATTCCCACAGGTGCAGGGTGTGGTTGACTGCACTCATGTGGTGCTCAGGTCTCTATCGCTACACTCAGTGGACTTCATCAACCACAAGAGCTTATACTTGCTGAACGTGCAGCTGGTGTGTAAACACCAGACACGCATTCTGCAGCTATGCGCATGGTTTCCAGGGAGTGTGCACGATGCCTGCACCCTGAGTCCAGATCCCTGCAGTCTTCCAGGGTCCACAGAGGCTGCAGAGTTGGCTCCTTGGGGACACGGTTATCCACAGAGACCATAGTTGATGACAATCAGCGGCTTCAGACTGCAGCAGAGCGAGGCACATGCAGCAGCTCGCAACCTGGTGGAGCAGGCCATCGGGATGCTGAAGATGAGGTTCTGGTGCCTGAACCTGTCTGGTGGAGCCCTGCAATACAGTCCACAGAGGGTGTCATGCATCATCGTCGTCTGCAGAATCCTTTACAATCTGGCACTACAACGGGGAGACGAGCTGGCTGAAGAGGAGATGGAGGAGCTGGAGGTATCTTCGGATGAGGAGGATGCTGACAGGGATGAGGGTGAGGGGATCCTCAGTAGTGACAATGACAGCGATGAGGGTCTCGCACTGGCTAGATGAGGCAGGTGCACTCAGGAGGCTCTCATAGCTGCTAGATTGATGGGGAATGATAACGACATGCAGTGAGGAGACACCATAGATCCTCACATCGCAGTTCTGATCATTTGACTCCAGTCTGGCTTTTAACAGCGTCAACGCCCTCTGTGAGAATGCTCCTGTCATGGGGAAGCAGTGGAGGCCCTGATAGTTACTTGATTGCAGGGGGATGATGACAACATGCAGTGAGGACACTCCATAGATCTTCACATAGCCTCTGAGAATGTCTGACTCCTGTCTGGCCGAGTGCGGCTCAATTGCGCTCCATGATCAGGGCCACCTCAGAGGTGCAGCCATGAAACTTTAGATACATCTGATGCTGTATCTGCCTTCAGCACCTCAGCCCTTCAGGAGCTGGTGCACAGCATTATTGGTTGCAGTTGCTGGTGTGATGGGGGCCAGCCTCACCTTAAAGGTGCTGGGAGTGCATCAAGAGAATGAGAGAACTCTGTGGTGCCTGTCCTGGTAGCAATGACCAGCACTGCCAAGGTGTAGGCATCAATAATGTTTCCAGGGAGTGTGAGGCTGGACCATGACTGTGGTCTGAAGGCTGCACAGAGCACAGGGAAGAGGCCCTGGACTGAGACACCTGCCTTTATCTTGTGCAGAAAGATTTCACATCTGAGTGACAAGAACACTGCTCATCAGAACAAGGAACCACATGCAGCCAGACGTTATTAGGAATTTATTGACAATAGTGAGGAGTATGTACAAGTGATCAAAACCCATGGCCAGGCTGTGCAACTACTTCTACCTTATTTTCCTAACCATGCGGCTGCATTTTGATGCTCCCCAGACATCCACAGTAGAGGTGAAGGCAGCCTGCTGACTGTGACGCCATGTCTGTGATGAATTTGGCGGGTGTCCTCTGGAGGACAGAGACTTGGAGGGCCCCGGCCTACTTTTGCACCCTCCTCAGTCTGTGAAGCTAAAGCTGCCGAGGTCACAGGAAGAGGGGATTCGGATGGGTCGGTCACTCCCAGAGTCACCAGGGTGGATGGTCCCGGAGCGTGCATCTGCTGTTCCTCCTCCCTATGGGTGCCTGAAGGCCCCTGGCTGACTCTGTGAGTGGAAGCGGTAGCTGGAGTGAGATCGAGCTGCCCAGCACCCCTGTCAGGTACACACTGTTGCAGGCCAACTATAGCATCAGTGATGGAGTTAAGCCCGCGCAGCAGTGCAGGAGTGATGTCCTGGACCAAAGTCTCCATGGCGGCCGCCATCCTGTCAGTCAGTGTTGACCTTGGTGAATTGCAATGCCAACGCTATCACCTCAGCCTGAAGACAGACAGTCTCCTCCATCGTGCCTTCCAACCTGAGGAGTGCAGTGGACATCACTTCCTGTTTTTCCCCAGCTTGCCTTTGCAGCTCCAGCAACTGTAACATGACCGAGTCCAGAGGCTCATCATCTGACTTGGACTCAGCAGCGTTCTGGCCTCCAGCAGTCCTCCAAGCGCCGGGGACCTGGGAAGTCCCTGCTGCCACCTGCTGTGCATCAGAAAGTGCGATGTGCTCAACAGATTGTGATTCTGAGGCTAGTCTAAAGCTAGGTCCTATCAAGGTGTGTGTCGCTGCGCTGGTGGAGAGTGTCAGTGAGCACTGTGATGGGTCTTCAGGGAGGGTGCCTTCAGATTCCTCTTCAGAGGTTACTTCAGGGCTTGATTAGAGGCCCTGGGACATGGACTCTGTCGGCTGTTTGGCAGATGTGCCTGCGAAAGCACAGGGAGATAATTAATGCATGGCAGTGGCCTGTGAAAGAGGACACATCACTCATGGCATGGTTTTCTGATGGATGTTGCCCTGCTGAATCCTCACTTGGTAGAGCAGCTCCTACCTCACTGTCAGCACAGGACCGGTCCCGGTCATTGCCGGCCAGCTGGATGGCTCTTTTTTCGAATTCTGTTAGAACTTTGACTCCGACATCCCTCCACCTGTCTGCGACATTCCCTCCTGTTGTGAGCCAGTTTGTCCTGCACGGGTAGAGATGGGGAGAGTGTACCAGGATGCCTGCCGGGCCAGATCACAGGTATGACTGGCCTGTCTGGGTCGTGAGTAGTCCCATGGATGGGATGAGGACAATGACAGTGTGTGAAAGAGTGAATGGTGATGTCCCTTGCACTGGCAGTGAGTGAGGGCCCTGTGGGTGTGTGATGGGTTTGTGAGTGTGTGAGTTGTGAGTGATTAAAAGAGTGACTTACCCTGGCGGAATGGAGGAGATCATTCATCCTTTTGCAGCACTGGGTGGCTGTCCTCCTCTGCAGGATGTTTGCGCTGACCACCACTGCCACCACCTCCTAAGCTGGGTTGGTGACTTTGCTCCCCATCCTGCAGCCAAAGCGGGTTAGAACACATCCCGGTCTGTTTCCATGGCATCCAACAGTCGCTTGAGGCACCAGTCGTTGAAGCATGGGGCTGCAGTCTTTTTGTCTTTGCTGGCCATGTCTCCTGGGCAGCAGTGATGAGCTCATGGCAACGAGCGCTCTGCTGGTGGCTGCTTTTTCAAGATGGCGGCCGGCCTGATGCAACAGCGGGGTGATGGTGGGCAAATGAGAGCCCGCCCACCATGGAAACTGTGTTTTGCGCGAGTGAATAAATAATGAGGTAGGGCCAAGACAATACGGCATGAAAACCCATCATTTTCATTGGCAGGTAGGATTCCATTTTACCTGCCCACTGCTGCACTTAGTGTAATTCTGGGAAAATTCTGCCCAGTGTGTTTATTTTTCCCAAAGATTACTGATAAAACTTAGTACCAAGAGAGGTTTTTATCATCAGAAAGATGAAGTCCAAAGACAGTGAAACAATAGGAATTTGCATTCAAAGGGGAAAATAAGTGTCGAGGAGTGAAGGCTGTGTACAGGGGTGGGCATTTTTAAAATCTAATTAGTGTGAAAAGCCTTCAGCATCTATGCCTCAAGCTGCTGTTTTCAAAGAGCTGAAATTAAGAAAACTCACTTTGAATTTGACTGGTTCAGGATATTGTGTGTTTCACTTTTCCTGGGTCTTCTAAAATCTATGTGTCTTACAGTTGCATTAACGAAAGTGTAATTGGGTTTAGATTAATTAGGGGATTTAGAAGTTATCATAGCAGTAATTTGCAAATCTATGTATGCTTTTAAAAATATGTTTTCTTGTAAATAAATGTTTAACCTTGTTTTGTAAAAGCCTATTAGACTTGGTTGTCTTATCACTACTGAATTCAAGGCAAACATCTCAAAATTTATACAAATTGCAAAACAAATTGTGGCAGTTGTTTCGAGTTTCCCTTTGGGATTTGAACAACTCAGCATTTACCATCAGCTGTGTCATAACATATCTGGGGGCTCATCTGGGATATATTTGAAATTCATTGATTGGGTTTGGAGTTGGTGAATCTTAAAGTTACGAGTACAAATACAAGAAGCGCTTTGAATTCAGGAGTTGGTGTGAGGTTTTATTTGAAGTAGTGAGACTGCAATATGGCTTTGGCAGTTGATCTGACTTGTCTGGGAGTTGAGGTTATAACTTTGGCTTGTTTACAAAAGGTAATTAAAGTGAAATTAGTGGAATTGGCAGATAAATTACAATTGGGATTAACTTCAGAGTTAATGTAATTGAAGATATAGCACAGCATTAAAAGTTGGAAGAGATATCTGACAGTGGTGAGTCACAGCTGGAGATAGTGAAACTTCAGTTAGAAATGAAAAGGCTCGAATTTGAACAAGCAAAGGAAACGAAAAAAACTGGAGCTAAAGGCAACAGAAAGGGAAAGGGCAGAAAAATAAAGGGCATTTCAAAGGGAGCAAGCAGAAAGGCGGGAGAGAGAAAGGAAACTGGAACTGGAATTCCAGGCAAGAGAGAAAGATAAAGAAAGAGGCCAGGGCAAGAGAGAAGGAAAGAGAAAGGGCATAACAGGCCCTTAAAAGGCTGGAATTGAAAAAAGATATCTCAGATTCTGAGGAAAGTTCTGATGAGGAAAACACCTTTAGCCTAAAACCCAGTGGGGAGATGTTTAAATTTGTAGAAGCTCTTCCAAAGTTTGAGGAAAGCCATATGGAATCATTCTTTATTTTATTTGAGAAGATAGCTTAACAGATGAAATGGCCACTGGAAAACTGGACATTGTTGTTACAATCCAGGTTGGTGGGTAAAGCACATGAGGTTTGTGCTTCACTGTCAGAAGAAATGTCCGTGAATTATGATGTGGCAAAAAAGGCTATTTGGAGTGCATATGAGTTGGTTCCTGAGGCACACAGGAAGAAATTTAAGAACATGAGAAAACAGCCTGGGAAAGCTTATATGGAGTTTGAAAGAGTAAAACAAAGTAATTTTGACAAACGGATATGGGCATTAAAGATAGAGACAACATATGCAGCTCTTAGAGGGGAAAAATTTAAACACTCAAACCCTTCAGTAGTAAGAACTCATGTGGAGGAACAGCAGGTTGAAATGGTGAGACAAACAGCAGAGATAGTTGATGATTATGGGATAATTCTTAGAGCTAAACCTTTTTTTTATCACCCTTTAAATGAAAAAAGATAGAAAGTGGGAAGGTGAAAGGGATAAAAACAATAAATGCTGGAAAAACTCAGCAGATCTAACAGCATTTGTGGAGAGAAAAGAAACAGTTAACACTTCGAGTCCATATGACACTTCTTCAGAGCTAAAGAGAAGTAAACATGTGAGGAAATTTATATGTTTAAGGGGGGTGGAGCAGGTGAAACTGGATAGAAGGCCAGTGATAGGTGGAGGCAAAGGAGAGAATGACAAAGACATCATGAACAAAAGGACAAAGGGAGTGTTAATGATAGCGGTAAGGGCTAAAAAAGGTGCTGATAGTTGCATTAAGGTCAGAAAGCAGAATGTGATAATAGCAGGACAAGGGTAAGCACTCTGGAAAGAACAACATGAACAAGTGACAGATGTCCCGAGTTGGGGTGGAGTGGGGGGAGGGGACGGTGGTGGAAAAAGATTGAAATAGGACACAAGGTGGGGATAAAACAATGTATAAAAGTGAAAAATTAAAATTAAAATGAATATTGAAAAAAGGGGATAAAAAAGGGGGCGAGAGTTCATGGTCTGAAGTTGATGAACGCAATCACAGAATCACAGAATCACAGTGCAGAAGAGGCCCTTTGGCCCATCGAGTCTGCACCAACACGTGAGAAACACCTGACCTACCTATCTAATCCCATTTACCAGCACTTGGTCCATAGCCTTCAATGTTATGATGTGCCAAGTGCTCATCCAGGTACTTTTTAAAGGATGTGAGGTAACCCGCCTCCACCACCCTCCCAGGCAGTGCATTCCAGACCGTCACCACCCTCTGGGTAAAAATGTTTTTCCTCACATCCCCCCTAAACCTCCTGCCCCTCACCTTGAATTTATGTCCCCTCATGACTGACCCTTCAACTAAGGGGAAAAGCTGCTCCCTATCCACCCTGTCCATGCCCCTCATAATCTTGTACACCTCGATCAGGTCACCCCTCAGTCTCCTCTGCTCCAATGAAAACAACCCAAGTCCAAGTCTATCCAACCTCTCTTCATAACTTAAATGTTTCATCCCAGGCAACATCCTGGTGAATCTCCTCTGCACCCCCTCCAGTGCAATCACATCCTTCCTATAATGTGGCGACCAGAACTGCACACAGTACTCCAGCTGTGGTCTCACTAAGGTTCTATACAACTCCAACATGACCTCCCTACTTTTGTAATCTATGCCTTGATTGATAAAGGCAAGTGTCCCATATGCCTTTTTCACCACCCCACTAACATACCCCTCCGCCTTCAGAGATCGATGGACACACACGCTAAGGTCCCTTTGTTCCTCAGAACTTTCTAGCATCATGCCATTCATTGACTACTTCCTTGTCAAATTACTCCTTCCAAAGTATATCACCTCACAATTTTAAGGGCTAAATTCAATATACCACTTAAATGCCCATTTGACCATTCCATCTATATCTTCCTGTAGCCCAATAAACTTAACCTCACTGTTAACCGCCCGGCCAATCTTTGTGTCATCTGCAAACTTACTAATCCTACCCCCCATATAGTCATCTATGTTGTTTATATAAATGACAAATAATAGGGGACCCAACACAGATCCCTGTGGTATGCCACTGGATACTGGCTTCCAGTCACTGAAGCAACTTACTGTCATCACACTCCGTCTCCTACAACTAAGCCAATTTTGAATCCACCTTATCAAATTATCCTGCATCCCATGTGCATTTGCCTTCTTTATAAGTCTCCCATGTGGGACCTTGTCAAAGGCTTTGCTGAAATCCATATAAACTACATCAACTGCACTACCCTCATCTACACATCTGGTCACCTCCTCAAAAAATTCAATCAAATTTGTTCGGCTTGACCTCCCTCTGACAAAGCCATGCTTACTATCCCTGATCAAACCTTGCCTCTCCAAGTGGAGATAGATTCTCTCCTTTAGAATTTTCTCCAATAGTTTCCCTACCACTGACATGAGACTCACTGGTCTGTAGTTCCCTGGCTTATCTCGACAACCCTTCTTAAATAGTGGAACCACATTAGCTGTTCTCCAGTCCTCTGGCACTTCCCCATGGCCAGAGAGGAATTAAAAATTTGCGTCAGAGCCCCTGTGATCTCCTCCCTTGCCTCCCTCAGCAGTCTGGGACACAAATCATCTGGACCTGGAGATTTTAAGCCTGCCAACACCTCCAATACCTTGTCAATCCCTATATCAATTTGCTCAAAAACCTCGCAGTCCCTCTCCCCGAGTTCCACACCTTCATCCTCATTCTCTTGGGTGAAGACAGATGTGAAGTATTCATTCAACAGTACCGATGTCCTCTGGCTCCACCCATATATTGCCCCTTGGTCCCTAATGGGCCCTACTCTTTCCCTGGTTATCCTCTTCCCATTGATATACTTATAGAATATCTTGGGATTTTCCCTATTTTTACAAGCCAGAGCTTTCTCATATCCCTTCTTTGCTCTCTTAATTGCTTTCTTATGCTCCACCACGCACTTTCTGTACTCCACTAATGCCTCCGCTGATTTGCTCCCCTTGTACCTGCTAAAAGCCTTTCTTTTCCTTCTCATCATATTCTGAATATCTCTGGTCATCCATGGTTCCCTGGGCTTGTTACTCCTTCCTATCACCCTAGAGGGAACATGTTGAGCCTGTACCCTTCCCATTTCCTTTTTGAATGAACTGCCCCCCCAACCCCACAACACCACCCCCCGCACCACCCCCCCACCCGCCGGCACCACCCACCCAACCCCCCCCCACTGCTCTTCTTTAGATTTCCCCACAAGAAGATGTTCCCAGTCTAACTTGGCCAGATATCTGCCTTATTTGACTAAAATCCGCTCTCCCCCAATCCAAAACATTTTTTTGCAACTTGTCTATTTCTTTGTCCATAACAAGTTTCAATTGTACCATGTTGTGGTCGCTATCACTAAAATGCTCCCCCAGCACCTCCTCAGCCACCTGTCCGGCTTCATTCCCCAGTATTAGGTCCAGCACTGCGCCATTCCTTGTTAGACTTTCTACATATTGACCTAAGACATTCTCCTGTACACATTTCAAGAAATCCACTCTATCCAAGCTTAACACTATGTCCATCCCAATTAATGTTGGGAAAGTTGAAATCACCTAATATAATTACCCTATTGTTATTGTTTTTGCACACCTCTGCAACTTGTACACATATTTGCTCTTCAATTTCCCACTGACTATCTGGGCGTCTAAATTAAACACCTAACAATGTGGCTGTCCCTTTTTTTATTCCTAAGTTCTACCCACAAAGCTTCATTCAATGCCCCCTCCAAGATATCATCTCTCCTTACTGCGTAACTGACTCCTTAACTAATACTGCAATGCCTCCTCCTCTTTTACCCCCTCCCCTGTCTCGCCTGAAGATTCTATATCCTGGAATGTTGAGCTGCCAGTCCTGCCCTTCCCTCAACCAGATCTGTGATGGCTACTATATCACAATTCCACATGTCAATCCTGACCCTTAACTCATCCATTTTACTTGTAATACTCCTGGCATTAAAGTAGAGGCCATCCAGCCTTGCCTTACTCCCTTGAAACTTAAAGCAGCTGTATTCCCTCTGACTTGATTGTTTTACTGTATTATGATGTGTCCCTATTCTGCTGGCATTCTGTGTCCCTTCCCCCTGCCGAATTAGTTTAAACTCCTCCCAACAGCACTAGCAAACCCGCCTGCAAGGATGTTAGTCCCGCTCTGGTTCAGATGTAGACCATCCCACTTGTACAGGTCCCACCTTCCCCAGAAACTGCCCCAGTGATCCAGGAGTCTAAAACCCTCCCTCCTGCACCAACCCTTAAGCCATGTATTCATCTGCGCTTTTCTCCTCTTTGCATGCTCGCTAGCACGTGGCACTGGGTGTAATGCAGAGATTACAACCCAAGAGGTCCTGCTTTTTAGTCTAAGATAAAAGCAAAATACTGCAGATGCTGGAAATCTGAAACAAAAACAAAAATAGCTGGAAAAACTCAGCAAATCTGACAGCATCTGCGGAGAGGAATACAGTTAACATTTCGAGTCCGTATGGCTTTTCAGTCATACGGACTCGAAATGTTAATTGTATTCCTCTCCACAGATGCTGTCAGACCTGCTGAGTTTTTCCTGCTTTTTAGTCTACTGCCTAACTCACTGAATTCTTGATGTAAGACCTCATCCCTCTTTCTGCCTATGTCATTGGTAACAACATGTACCATGACCTCTGCCTTATCACCCTCCTCCTTCAGGATACCCTGCAGCCGTTCAGTGACATTCTGGACCCTGGCACTAGGGAGGCAACACAACATCCTGGAGTCACGTTGATGGCCACAGTAGCACCTATCTGTTCCCCTGGCTATCTAATCCCCTATTACTATTGGTCTTCCTCCCCTCCTGTACAGACAGGCTTCTTGTGGTGCCAGAAGCTTGGCTCTGTCTACACTCCCTGGAAGAACCTCAAAAAGGAATACCGATTTGCGAGCGGGACCCCAGGGGACTCCTGAACTACCTGCCTGTTTCTCTTGGACTGCCTGGTGGTCACCCATTCCTTTCCTTCCTCAAGTCCCTTGAACTGTGGTGAGACCACCTCTCTAAACGTGCTTTCCACGATGCTCTCAGACTTGTGAATGCTCCACAATGTCCCCAGCCATCGTTCCAGCTCTGAAAATCGAACTTCTAGGAGCTGCAGCTGGACACACTTCCTGCACACATGCTGGTCCCGGGTACTGGAAATGTTCCCAGCTTCCCACATGGAGCACAAGGAGAACACCACGGCTTTGAGCTCTCCTGCCATGACTTATCCCTTTAAAATAAACCTTTTAAATCAATTATTCTAGGGCCTTTCCTTCCTAATCCTCATTACTACAGAATATATAAACTATAAACAACAAAAAGACCTTAAACTAAAAGTGATAAAAGTAATAAATACTAAACTGACCTTACCCATTACTTACCAGTCATTTCTTTCCCCTGTAGCCTCGACTGCTGCAGCAGGGCAAGGCCACTCTCTGAAGATTTAAGAACGTGGATAGCAAAGAAAAAATGCAAAGAGCACCTCTTCCCCTCTGCACCAAATTCCCACTGTGCACTAAATTGTCAATACCCACACTCACTCTGGCCATGTCTCACTCACAATGAAGTCTCTCCCATGTTCGTGTGCAAGCACAATGTAGTGTGCTTCTAAATCACTCCTTTGTTAAATAAGGCTGAAGTGAACTGAGATGACACACTAGTAAAGCTTCAAATAGTAATCAACATCTATTCAGGCCCTAATCAGGCTTCAGGTGATTGACAGTTAACTGTCACACAGTCAGCTGAGACAGCTACCTTACTAACCTTTTAACTAGATGACTGAACTTACAAAAATTAAGGAGAAATTAAAGAGAAAGACTTACCAGTTCAATTCCCACTGTGCACCAAATTGCCAATACCCACACTCACTCTGGCTGTGTCTCACTCAGGATGAGTTCTCTCCCCTGTTTGTGTGCTAGCACACTGCCAATGTTAAGTTCAGAAGGCTGTCAAGTACCTAATCAGAAGCTGAGGTTCTGTTCCTCCAGTTTGCGCTGGCTTCACTGGAACATTGCAACAGGCCAAGGATGGACATGTGGGCATGAGAATGGGATGTTGAAATGGCAGGCAACAGGAAGGTCTGGGTCATGCTTGCAGGAGGTGGGTGGTCAGGGAAGAGAAGGAGTAAGTGGAAATTTGCAGGAAGTTTTTTCTTGGAATAAAAAGGAAAGTGCTGAGGGTAGAAATGGCATTCAAAAATTGAAGTATTTTCATTGTAATCAAGTTGGATGTACGAAATTGGTGTGCTAGAAATTTGAAGGAAAATCTGTTGGCATTATAGGGGTGCAGAAAAGTTCTGGAAGCAAAAGCTGTTTAAGGATGCAATGAATAGTCTGGGGATAAAACAGTTTAAGCCAACAACTTATCATCCTGAGTCACAAGGGGCTTTGGAAAGATGGCATCAAACTCTAAAAACTATGATAAGAGTGTATAGTCAGGATTACTCATAGGATTTGGATAGGGAATTCCATTCTTGTTATTTGCTATTAGGGACATTCCTAATGCATGGTTTTAAGACTTTTGAATTAGTTTATGGTCATGAGGTAAGGAGACCACTGAAATTGATTCATGAGAAATTGGTGGGTTAAAATTCAGAAACTACTCTCCTGGATTATGTATCAAATTTCAGAGAGAGATTGAATGGAGCATGTGAGTTAGCTAGGAAAAAATTAAAGATATCACAGCAAGTGGTGGGAGTGAAAGCAGTCAGGAAAGCTACCACTCGTAGGTTTTTTGCCTGGGAGAAAATGTTAGTTCTGTTACCAATACTGGGTGACTCATTAAAAGCAAGATTTAGTGGGCCCACAGGATTGAAAACAATTTGACTGAAGTAAATTATTTAATAAATACTCCAGATCAAAGAAACAAGCAGAAGGTGTATCATGTAAATATGCTTAAAAAGTACTTTGACAGGGAAGAGGACCAAAGGGAGATGTTAGTGGTGATAGATAATGAGAAAGAAGTAGAAATGCAGAATTCTGAAATTGATTTTCCTCTAATCAAATTAGATAATGATGGGGTACTTTAAAATTTAAAAGTAATGTTATGTTACCTTCCAGACAAGTGTCAAAATGATTTGAAAAAGCTCTTGCGGTCACACAAAGATGTTTGTGGAAATAAGTTGGGAAGGACATATTTAGCTATACATGATGTGTCTGTAGAAGTTTCATCTTTGCTAAGGCAATATCCTTACAGATTAAATTTGGCAAAGTTATCACAAGTACAGAAAGAAATCAAATTCATGCTTCAAAATGATATAATTGAGTCTTTTACTTTAACTAAGGGTGGAATTTTCCGCTCCCATTGGCAGAGGGCGTGTTTGGCAGCATGAGTGGACAATATGGCGAGAAGGCCAAAAATCTGTTTATGCCATCATGATATCACTTTGCAATCATCCATTCCACCCATCAATGGCGAGCCACATTTCCTGCCACCGCAATTCGGGAACCTAATTTTAATACTCAGCATCTCATTATAAGCCCTGCTTACCAGGATCATCCCCCCACACTGGATCAGCAGGGCACGATGGAGTGAGTGGACAGCGACGTGTTTCACAACTGTACATAGGCAATGTGCACCAAACAAGCAGCACTTCACTCAGGACTTCAAGGTTTGTTTGTCTACCTTGCTTCGAGCAGTACCAGCGGCCATCAGCGCCAGGCTTCGCAGCCAGCACCACATCAATTAAGGGGGCTCACGGGCAGGTTTCTACCTACCAGACCAGCCATAAGGTGGGTGTGGCGTTTCAATGGTTGCAGGGCTAGGGCTTGCTTTGGGAAGGGGGAGAAGTGGCCTCAGGCATGGGAAGCAGCTGCAGGTTGAGGGCTGCACTGGGGAAGAGGCATACCCCAGGGTGTGCACATGTTGATCTGAGCAAGTGGTCTCAAGATGATAAGGGCTGTGGAGGCAGCCTCCATGGGAGATGATGCCAGATGGAGATGTGAGGGTGTGTGTGTGAGAATGAATGGTGATGTCGCTTGAGCTGGCAGTGAGTGAGATGCCATTGAATGTGTGATGGGCTTGTGAGTGCGTGAATTTAGAGTGATGTGATAATTGCCTTACCCTAGCAGCACGGGTGATATCATTTATCCTCTTTCTGCACTGGATGGCCAACCTCCTCTGTGCAGCGTTGGCGCTGACCACCACTGCCACTGTCTCCCAAGCCGGAGTAGTGAGATTGTTGGACCTCCTTCCGACCACAGCAGGGGTAGAGGACATCACAGTGGGCCTCTGAAAGCCATTCCAGTGATGGGTCACCGAACTCTTCTTGGCTTTCAGGGCCACATCTTCACTGGGGCAATCCTGGGCTGCAAGCATTGACAACAGTGCGCGCGGCTGCTGTTTAAATATGGCACCCGGAGTGAGGAAACAGTGTGATAATGGCGTGGCGGGCAATTCAGAGGCTGCCCGCCAGTGAGCCAGCATATTTCCTGTGACTGCATAATTAATGAGGTGGGAAGCAGATGATGCAGTGTGAAAACCCACCATTGCAGCCAAAGGGTATAATGTTGCTTTTCACACCTGCTACCACACTAAGTGCAATTCTGGGACGATTCTGCCCAAAGTCAGAAAAAAATTACTCACAAGTTGCGAAGCTATTAGCAATCATATATAATATCACAAAGTTCCACAAAGACCTGTGTGGTAGGAAGTTCCCTTTGTTAAATGACCACCAAGCCCTTATGATCATATTTGTTTCAAAGAAAGGAGTACAGTCCCTCGCGACAGGATGGCTTCCGAGATGAGCAATGATGTTGATGGGCCGTCAGTATGACATTAAATATCGTAATTTAGCAGATCGTGCAAATATGGGCTTTCCTTTGAGATTTCCCATGAAGATTGATCCATTTTTAGCCACTGAGTCACACATGAATTACTTTACAAATAGAAATGACATGCCAGTGTCTGCCAGAGAAATTTGTGAAGAAACTCGCAAGAATGTGGTGCTTAGTAAAGTGTCCAATTATGCCATGAATGGCTGGCCTAACGAGTGTGATGATGAGAAATTGCAGGAGTATCCCACATGCAGAATGAGCTGATGGAAATCAAGGCTGTCCCCTTTGGTGCTTAAGTGTCATTATTCCGCCAAGGTTTCAAGAGTGATTGTAAGAGGAACTTCATCAAGAGCACACAGGAATAGCCTGCGTGAAAACTGTAACAAGAAACTGTTTTTGGTATAAAGGTAAATAGAGATATTGAAGAGTTTGTGAATAGTTGTGTCTCAGAATGAAAAATGATCCAACCAAGTTTCCTTTCATTCCATGGCGAAACACAAGAAAACAATGTGAAAAGGAACATGTCAATTTCTTTGAAGTGTAAGGGAAACAATACCTTATTTTGTCTGATGCCTATAGCAAGTGGATAAATGTTGAGTCTCTATGCCCAATTCCACAAGTGCAATGCTATAAAGGTTTAAAGAAGTTGGTTTGCAATGTATGCATTGCCAGAACTCTTGATGTCAGACAACAGCCAAAGTTTATGTCAGAAGAATTTGAAATAATTCTCAGTAAGAATGGAGCCAAACACACTCTAATGCTGTTGTATCACCCAGCATCAAATGGTGCTGCAGAAAGAAGTGTACAGGTTGTGTAGAGGTCTTTGCAGAAGTATTTTCCATGCAACAAACTAGGCAGCAACTTCCATGTTTCCCATCAACACAAGCTAGACAATTTTCTGTTCTGTTACAGAATAACCCCACAGTCTACAACCGATTGCTCACCTTACAAGTTAGTATTTAAACACTCTCATAGGACAAGGTTTAGTTTGCTTAAGCCTGACATCAATAACAAAGTAAGAGAAAAGCTAGACAAAGTGAATATGTGTCATGATATACCAGGCATGAAATTTAGAATTCAGTGCTGGGCAGCAGGACATGGTGAAAACCTACATAAAGTGAAGTATATGATTGGAGTTGTTGTAAAGAGACTAGGTCCATTCACATATCTATTGAAAATTGACACTAGAGTCTCTCAGTGTCATGTAGACCATTTGCTTGAAAGAGGAAATCAAATAAAAGGAGAGCATGATAACACTCCCATAGTCCAAATTCCTCCTGCAGTCTAAAGTGAAAGTCACAAAGAAACTGAAAGTTTGCTGGCATCATAGAATCCACCGGTAGAGTAAAGTGAGTCAGAATCTTTGATTAAGACAAATCAATGAACACCACAGTTCTAAAGTTAAATGGACATAATGTCAAAGTTCAGAGTTGACCCAGTCAGAGATGTCGAGAGAGAAGAATCGAGTGAATGGAAATGGAAGAAGGTATTCAGCTGGAAAAAGAAAGAAGCCAGATAGATTATTTGAAACTATGTGAGAAGGAAGAAGAAAAACGTTGTTCTTTTCATTGGCCTGAATCTTCGGCTCGGTGAGCAAAGGGCGGGGCCCGCTCGCCGAGGTGTAAAATAACGCAGGGTGACATTGGGCATGCGTCCCGATGTCGCCATGCGTCATTTAAATTTTCAGTTCGGCGGGTGCACAATCGAGTCAACTGCACTCCCGCCAAACTGTCGAAGGCCTAGTAAGGCCACTTAAAAAGGCAATTAAGCAATTACCTGAGCTGCCCATCCAACCTTAAAGTTGGCGGGCAGGAAAAGAGCCCAGGCGGCCTTCACATTTTTCATGGAACCTCATCCACGGTCAGGATGAGGTTTCATCAATGATTTTAAATTTTCACACAGATGTTTATTAAAATTAATGTACATGTCCCAGCTCACATGGCAGTTTCACATGAGGGGACATGTCATTAAAATTATTTCTGCACTTGATTAACCTTTTAAAACTTAAGACTTATCTCCTCAGGGAAATTTCTGAGCTTTCTCATGCACATGCGCGAAAGAACAAACTCCCGGCTCAGGGAATGCCCCCCCCCCACACCCGCACAGCGAGTGGACAGTGCTTCTGGGAGTGCATCACGCTGAGTGGACTTTAATTGGCTCGCCCACGTAAAATGGCGGCGCAGACCCGATCGGGGCCGCCGATCAGGTCTGCACCCACCCCCGCACACCCCTGCACAACCCCCCGCCCCGCAACGAGGGTAAAATTCTACCACTTATTTCCTGTCAGGTCATTTTTTTTGTTCAACACACACTGGTGCTAAAGAATTTTTTTTACATGTAATTTACTCTGGTATGTGTTTTAGTTGTGATTGTATTAACAGCATTTTGCATGGTGAGACTTCATGCAGTATAATGCACAACAGTTTCCATAATATGGTGTCAGATATGAAAATCTGATGTATTCCTAAATTGAATCAGTTTTTGGCACTATAATACTCTGCCTAATAATGGATGAGGAGGATCAGTGGATAAAAAAGAATTCACTTGCCACTTGATTTTTTTCTTTTTTTTATGTGAAATTTAGTGCAAATATAACTGGGTTTTTTTTCACAAAAATACAGTAACTCTCTAGAGTACAAATTAAATGGAACACATACCTTGTGATATATGCCTCTTTAACCTAGGTGATTTATGGTACTTTAGTACAAGTATGGCCTTTTTCTCTCACCTTTTCATATCGCTGTCCATCACTAGAAACTCCCAGATATTGGATTTCTGCGGATTATCTGCCGTTGCACTGTCATAATGCAGAAAGCAGCATGCTCAGATTAGTCAGGTCATCCAATATACACTTAGATAGCATCCTAATATGGTATAAGAAGCTTGGAAAGATATCAATGTAATGAAAGCCTGCTTCAGTCAGATAAAATTTCAGTATGACACTGAGTTCTCTGCTGCATCAGGTCATAAACTCTCTTACCAAACTTGTCTAACTGAATTCTGGTCAGATGCAGTTGAAAATATTGTGAGAACTACTAAGCAACCGAGGGGTAAAAATCGGTGTTGTTGCACTCATATTTTGGACGTAAACCATGTGCAGAGTAATGCAACTTAGCAGTTGAAAAGCCTGTGTCCAATCTGCACAAGCATTCACCTGACTGCCTTTCATGTGGCATGTGGATAGGGTATAATGTGGGGAAATATGAAATTGTTCACTTTGACTGGAAGAATAAAAAAACAGAGTATTACTTAAATGGAGAACGGCTGCAGAATTCCGAGCTGCAGAGGGATCTGAGCGTTCGAGGACGAGTCACAAAAAGTTACTGTGCAGGTACAGCATGTAATCAAGAAGGCTAATGGAACGCTACCCTTTTTTAATGAGAGGAATTGAACATAAAAGTAAGGATGTTATGCTTCAGTTATACAGAGCATTGGTGACATCATGGGCGGAATCATCCCAGATTTGCACCAAAGCGCAGTAGTGGCAGGTAAAATGGCATTTTACACACCAGCTGAAATGATGGGGTTTCACGCCATATCGTCCCAAACTCGCCATATTAGTTATGCATTCCTGGGAAACACGCCGTTTTGATGGCTGGCGGGCTCTCATTCACCCACCAGACCATCACCTTGCTTTTTATCAAGTTGGGCACCATATTTAAAGCCCATCCACATGTACATATCTCAGTGCTTCCAGCCCACGACTACTGCAGGGAACTGCAGGGAAGATGTCCACTAATGGCAAAAAGACTGCAGCCACCAGGTTTAGTGACGCATTGCTGGAATGCCTTTTGGATGCCATGGAGGCCTGCTGTGATGTCCTCTACCCCCTTTTTGGCTGCAAGATGGGCAGCGCTGAGACCAACCAGGCTTGTGGGATGGTGGCAGTGGTGATTAGTGCCAATGAAGCACAGAAGAGATTGGCCATCCAGTGCAGATAGAGGATGAATGATCTCATCTGTGCAGCCAGGGCACGGGAACCATCTCATCACTCTAAACTCACACACTCAAGCCCATCACAGATTCACTGGCATTTCACTCACTGCCAGCTCAAGGGACATCACCATCCATTCTCACACACATACCCTCACATGTCCGTCTGGCCTCATCTCTTTTGGACACTGCCTCCTCAGCCCTCAACATCTTGAAGCCACTTGCACAGATCAACAAATGCCCCCACACATGTCCTGGGATAACGCCTTTCCCCCATGCAGCCCTTGTCCTGTAGCCTCTTCCCTTGCCTGAGGCCACTTCTCCCCCTTCGCCAAGCAAGCCCTTACCCTGCAGCCATTGAAAAGCCACCCACATATGGCTGATCTGATAGGTACAGACATGCCTTGAGCCCCCAAAAGTGATGTGGTGCTGTCTGTGAAGCCTGGCGCTGATGACTGCGAGTGCTGACCGAAGCAAGGTTGGCAAACAAGTCTTAGAGCCCCGAGCGAAGTAAAGCCCACCAGGTGCACATGGCTTATATGCTGTTGTGAAACACATCGGCGCGTTTTCCCACCAACTTGGGTGGATGATCCAGCCGTGGCGGGGGATAATTCTGGCGGGCAGGCCTGATAATGATATGCTGATGTATTACAATGAGGTTCCCGACATCCAATGGCAAAGAATGCGGTCCACCATCAGTGGGCTGAGCGGGTGAACAGGAACTGACTTCACACCATTGTGAAACCAATCACGCCACATTGTCCCCTCACGTCACAACACACCCGACATCAGCGGGCACAGAAAATCCCGGCCCACATCTCGAATACAGTGTGCAGTTTTGGTTTCTTTTGTTGCGGAAGAGTGTAAATGCACTAGAGGTGGTTCGGAGGAGGTTTACTAGATTGATAACTGGAATGAGTGGGTTGTATTATGAGGATAGGTTGGACAGGCTGGGCTTGTTTCCACTGGAGTTTAGAAGAGTGGGGGTGACTTGATTGAACTGTATAAGATCCTGAACGGTCTTGACAAAGTGGACATGTTTCATCTTGTGGGTGAGTTCAGAACTAGGGAGCACTGTTTTAAAATTAGGGGTCGCCCTTATAGGACAGAGATGAGGAGATTTTTTTTCTCTCAGAGTGTTGTGCAGGTACACTCGGCCTCAAAAGGTAGTGGAAATGGGGTCACTGAATATTTTTAACACAGAGGTAGATCGGCTTTTGTTAGGCAAGGCAGTCAAAGGTTATTGGGGGTAGATGGGAATGTGGAAATCAAAGCACAAATAGATCGGCCATCATCTCACTGAATGGTGGAGCAGGCTCGAGGGGCTGAATGGCCTTCTTCTGCTCTTATTTCATATGCTCGTCTGTATTGGAGGCATCACAACTATCACACAGAATAGATGGGGCAAATAACATAGATGCATTTAAGTTAGTTAAACACATGTGGGAGAAAGGAATAGAAGGTTATGTTAATAGGGTTGGATGAAAAGGGTTGGGAAGAGTCTCATGTCAGACATAAACATTGGCATGGGTAAGTTGTCCAATCGGCCAGTTTCTGTGCAGTTCAATTAAATTCTAGGTAAATATCGATGACAAGACCAAGTTAAATAGCCATTTTGTTCTGTTTCTCCAGGAATTCCACCAATCATTTGAAGCTATGACAGGAGTTCAGGTGAAGCCCACAGAAATTACCAGTGTGTACCTCTATGAGGTAGATGAAATGCTTTCTCACACATGATTGTAACATTCTTTACGGCTGTACATCCTTGTTTGGTGGCAACTAAGATAGTGAACCCGTATCAGATTCAGCATCCGACAGGAAGTTTTTGAGTGACACTTGTTTATTTACATGAATATTTAGCAGCATTACCTTAATGGAACAGCTTCAGTTCTTACCTTTGATCCTCAAGTTTTTCTTGTGAACGAAAAGTATCAACTCCAGTGTCAGACCTGGCTTAAATTTCTTGTTTGTCTATTAAAATCTAAGATTTAATTACCTGGATTCCTACAAAATTACTCAGACTGAACTTTAAGCATACATCACGTTCATGAGTTCACCAAGCGAGTCCTCTGTAAGACATGTCCAGTACTGCTCACTCCTGAGCCGGAATTTTCTGGTCTCTCCCACCTGCCCGCACTATCGGTCCTGTCGAAGTCAATGGGCATTTGAATGGCTTACTGCATTCGCCACAGGGGAACCGGCCAAAGTGGGACCAGAAAATTCCATCCCTTGAACTCTTTGCCCTTCCTAGATTTTTTTTAACAACCTCCTCTGTTTTGTAAGATTAATACAATGGGTGCAATTTTAAGTGCCCCCGCTTGATCTAAAAGGAGGGGATGGTTGTCTGAAAATGGCATTAGGTCACTCCCTCTGCTACTTTACTAAGTCAAGTCTTCAGATGGGTGGTCACAGTTCCGGCTTGGCTCAGGTGGGAGGCCACGTACGGAGGTTAAAATCTTATGATGGACTTAGGACACAACTTCAATTTGGAGGTAGGAGTCAGAAGAACTGGCCAACTGCCGCAGTTTGGGAGCTGAAGGGAGGAATAAAGCGAAAGAGCTTCACACTGGCCATCAGCAGCCAAAGATTTTTTGTGGGTCTAGATAAAGCTCTCAAAAATAAAAATTAAAAGCGTTTTCACTATCTTCTCCATTTTACGGAATGTGGTTAGGCCACTCAAAGTCAGTACAAATGTATGCATTTTGCCCATTTGTACTTTAAAATTGTGCATATAGAAGCCCAAATTGTATCCTACAACTGGCTTGATACCTGAAACAGGCCAGCTCTCAGCCTCTCATCTTAGCACCCTACCCAAAATAGTGGTAGCTGGGGGGCAACCATAAAGGAGGCAGTAACGGGCCGAATACCATTTTCAGGCTGCTACCATTGCATTTACACTGAACAGGGCCAAGTAAAGCCAGCCTTGTTATGTGCCTGTTAAATCAGTCCCAGTGTGTGAATTAAAGAAATATTAAATACTCCCTTAACATGACCATTGTAATGTTATTTATTATTTTTTAGTTGAATTCATTAGTGTTTAATATTCTGGAGCAATTTAATGCAGCATATAGTTTTATTTTTCTTGTTTGGCTGGGAATACATCATGGCCAGAGTTTTACGCTCAGCGTGCAGGTGCACGCCCGACACGTCCAAGCGCAAAATGATGTGCGAAGACATTGGACGTGCATCCCGACATCATCGCGCACTTGCGTGATATTTTGTTTGGTGGGCACATGCCGGAGTCGGCTGCGCACCCGCTGATAATTGACAGGCCTATTAAGGCCATTAACAAGCTAATTAAAATCAAATTAACGCTGCCCGTCCAGCCTTACGCTTGGCGGGCAGGCGAAAAGGCCAAGCGGCCTTTACAGTTTTTAGGAAACTTCATCCATGAGCGGGGTGAGGTTTCCTAAAGCAAATAAACATAAACTTAAAACTTTATTTTTGAATTAAAAACATGTCCCAGCTCATGCGACAGAGTCACATGAGGGGACATGTTTTATTAAATTATTATTGACTTTATTAATTTTTTTTAAAAAGCTCTTCAATCTCCCTGAGGCACGGAGCTGCCTCAGGGAGATTGAAGAGCTCTTCCGTGCGCATGCGCAAACTGCACGCCAGGCCCACTCTCCCTCTCCCCTCCCCCACGCCCCCCACCCCACCCCCTCCGCCCCAACCTGCACAGGTAGCGCTGAGCGCTGCCACTTATGATCCATGCAGGGCTGGCCTTAATTGGCCCGTGCTCGTGAAATCGCGGAGCGGAGCTGATTACGGGTGGCGGTCGGCTTCCCAACTTCCCCAGCCCACACCCACTGAGCCCGCCCAATGAGGGAAAAATTCTGCCCATAAAATCGATTCATTAAGTTAAAAATGGAAAATAATATAGGAAAAGAAATTGTTCAATTTTGCCTTATTAAATTCCCAATTCACAAGGTCCACAACCATAGAACCATAGAACCATTGAAAAGTTACTGCACAGAAGGAGGCCATTCAGTCCATCTTGTCCATACCAGCCTGAGGACTCCCAGGTGCCATTTCTAATCCCACCTTTCTGCACCTGGCCCATAGCCCTGCAGCTTACAGCACTTGAGGTGCAGATCCAGGTACTTTTTAAGAGTTTAGAGTTTCTGTCTCTACTACCAACTTGGGCACTGAATTCCAGACACCCACTACCCTCTGCATAAAGAAGTTCTTCCTCATGTCCCCTCTACACCTTCTGCCACTTATCTTGAATCTGTGTCTCCTGGTTCTAGAATTCTCCATCAAGGGAAACAATTTTATCCTGTCCACTCTATCTATTCTCCTCATAATTTTGTACACCTCAGTCAAGTCACCTCTCAGCCTTCTTTGTTCTAAGGAAAATAATCCCAACCGATCTACTCTCTCCCCTTAACTACACTTTTCTAACCCTGGCAACATTCTTGTAAACCTCCTCTGCACTCTCTCCAGAGCTATTTCGTCCTTCCTGTAATGTGGTGACCAGAACTGCACACAAAATGGATGAACCTTGTACAAGTGGGTGCATTAGTCCATTCTATAATTGCATCAAAAGACATCCCAATACATTTGGAAATTTCAAAGTTAGACATTTTCTGAGCTCTGAGAATGTAGAATTTAGTAGTCATGACCATTGTATCTTAAAAACAATAATGGTTTTGACTTAAGATATATTTATCCTGTCTTTCAACTACAGGCTAGCAATTCCTAACTTGTGTGAATGCAAAGATTGCAGCGTTAGAGTTCCACAGGACCGAGGCATTGAAAATATGCTTTCAAACAAAAGCTCTCTGAGTTTCTGCAAATTACTTCATTGTAATGGCCACTTTAGGGGATTTAGAAAAGATTTTCATTTACCATTCACAACTTCTATGTCATAAAGCTCTCTCAATAGGAGAGTTGTATGACCCACAATTGCCCTTATTCCACCCTAAATCTTCCGACAAACAAAGGAAACAGATGACAGAGATTTTTAAGGTCTTGAATACACATTTTGAAGCCCAAGTGAACATGACTTGTGAATGCCGTGTATTCAACATGAGAGCTTAAGGTGAAAATGAGCCCATTGAACAGTATGTGACTGCAGTAGCACAGCTTACAGGATCATGTGAATTCAGGCAGCTAAAAGATCATCTGATTAGAAATAGAATTCTCTTAGGTATATGAGACCCCTCAGTGAGAGCAAGTCTACTGAAACAGAAGAACCTTACACTCAGCAAAGTGATAGATGTGTGTAGAAATGCGGAACTTGTAAAACATCAGTTGGAGCACATCTATGGCAGATCAGACCAGGAGATACATTATACTGAGAGATATAACAGGCTGAAAGAGCAGAGCAATCACAGACAAAGGGCAGGATGCGAATACTGCAGAGGCTATCATACAAAGGAAATAAAGGATTGCCCAGTGTTGGGAAAGCAATGTTTTAACTGCAAGAAGCCAAATCATTTCACACACACGTGTTTGCACAGAAAGAAGCAAAACAAACCTATACAGATGGCAACTGGAGAGATAGCAGAAGTCTGATGAAGCACTATACGCAATACAACAGGTTGATTCCACCAAGTCTATGAATGATAAATGGCTTGTGACTGTTACAATGATGACTGCAGAAGGAGAGTATCAAGCAAACAAGACGTATCAGATAAACGCTGGTGCATAATGCAACATCATGACCTTCACAGACCTATATGAAATGGTTCAGCAAGGCGATCCAAAGATGAAGCCCCCAAAAGTAAGGTTGAGGCTATATGATGGCACAATATTCATGCTGAGAGCAAAGGTTAGTCTGTGAGGCCAATGCAAAGGCAAGAATGAAGAATGAAGGACCTCCAGATCAAAGATGGGGCGCAATAGCCATTCATCTCAGCTGGAGCAAGTCAAAAGCTTGGACTGGTAACCCTGAACGTGACAACAGATATTCACAATGTGTAGCAGCACACTAAGCCACTAAGCGCTGGACAGTTCCTAGAGAAGTACAAGGATGTGTTTACAGAGTTGGGATGTCTACCAGGAGAAATATATTCTAGAAGTAGATGAGAGTGTAAAACCAATTCAACATCTGCCAAGAAGAGTTCCAGCTGCCCTCAAGTCAAGCCTAAAAGACAAGATAGAAGGGCTGGAAAAGAAGGGAGGAATCCAGAAAGTGACAACTCCGACAGATTGGATTAGCAGCATGGTAGCAATGAAATAACCTGGAAAGCTGCGAGTGTGCTTAGACCTAAAGGATCTAAATAAAGTACTGAAGAGCTCTCAATAACCCATGCCAAACATTGAAGGAATTTTGCCACAACTTGCCAAGGCAAAAATCTTTACTACCCTTGATGGGCAGGATAGTTACTGCAAGTGAAGCTGGATGAAAGCAGCAGCTTTCTAATTTCATTCTGCATGCCATTCCATTTGGCATTTCCACGGTTCCAGAAGAATGTGAGATGGCATGAGATAGTCAGTGATCTTCCCTCAGTGGAAGCTAAAGTGGATGATCTACTAGTCTATGGATGTGGAGACACAATGGAAGAAGCTATAGCTGACCATGATCAGAATTTAATACTATTGCTAGAGAGAGCTCACCAGAGAGGGAAAAGGTGGTGTAGCGGTAATGCCGCTGGGTGAGTAACCCAGAGACCCAGGCTAATCGTCTGAGGACATGGGTTCAAATCCCACGTGGTGGAATTTGAATTCAGTTAATAAATCTGGAATATAAAGCTAGTCTCAGTGATAGTGACTGTGAAACAATCATTGATTACTGCAAAATCCTGTTCACTAATGTCCTTGAGGGAAGGAAATCTGCCATCCTTACCTGGTCTGGCCTACATGTGACTCTAGACACACAGAAATGTGGTTGACTCTTAAATTCCCTCTGAAATGACTGAACATGGGCAACAAATGCTGGCCTTGCCAGTGATGCCCAAATCCCATGAAATAATTGAAAAAAGATTAATCTAAAGCTGAACAAGAACAAATTACAGCTGAAGATGCCTGAAATTAAGTACATAGGTCATGTACTGGCAGCAAAAGATCTTTACCTGGATCCTGACAAGGTGCAAGCTGTAGCAATGATGCAGCAACCAACAGATGTGAAAACAGTGCAATGATTTATTGGGTTTGTGAATTGCCTAGCCAAAATTTTACCCAATCTGTCATTGCAGTGTGAACCATTATGCAAGCTCACTGCCAAGGAGGTGCACTGGTAATGTGGCATAGAATACAAAACAGCGTTCACTAAAATCAAACAACTAGTGACAACAACACCAGTGCTGAAGCACTATGACATCAATGATGAAGTCATCTTGCAGTGTGACGCCAGTCAGGCAGGTCCAGAAACCCTAATGGCGCAGAGGCTTCCAATCACATTTGCACCTAGAACATTAACGCAAACTGAATGACGCTAGACTCAAATTGAGAACCAGCAGAGGTAGCGGCACAGTGGTATACAGATGGAAGGGAGTTTCCCTGGGAGTCCTTAGCATTGACTTGGGAACCAATGAAGTCACATGGTATCAGGTCAAACGTGGGCAATGAAACCATGATTACCATGTACCGTACTCCCTCAGGCGATGAATCAGTACTTCTCCATGTTGAACACCACTTGGAGGAAGCATTGAGGGTGGCAAGAGTGCAGAATGTATTCTAGGTGAGGGACTTCAATATCCATCACCAAGAGTGGTAGCGCCACTACTGACTGAGCTGGCAGAGTCCTAAAGGGCATAGCTGTTAGGCTGAGTCTTTGACAGGTGGTGAGGGAACCAAGAAGAGGGAAAAACATACTTGACCTCATCCTTACCTACTTGCCTGCCGCAGATGGATCTGTCCATGACAGTATCAGTAGGAGTGACCACTGCACAGTCATTATGGAGATGAAGTCTCATCTTTGCATTGAAGATAACCCCCATCGTGCTGTATGGCACTACCACTGTGCTAAATGGGATAAGTTTCAAACAGATCTAGCAACTCAAGGCTGGGCATCCATGAGGTGCTGTGGGCCATCAGCAGCAGCAGAATTGTACTTGAATACAATCTGTAACCTCATGGCCTGGCATAACCCCCACTCTACCATTACCATCAAGCCAGGGGATCAACCTTGATTCAATGAAGAGTGCAGGAGGGCATGCCAGGAGCAGCACCAGGCATATCTAAAAATGAATTGTCAACCTGGTGAAGCTATAACGCAGGATTACTTGTGTGCCAAACAGCATAAATAGCAAGTGATAGACAGAACTAAGCAATCCCACAACCATGGATCAGATCTAAGCTCTGCAGTCCTGCCACATCCTGTTGTGAATGGCGGTGGACAGTTAAACAACTCACTGGAGGAGGAGGCTTCACAAATATCCCAATCCTCAATGATGGGGGAGCCCAGAACATCAGTGCAAAAGATAAGATTGAAGCATTCGCAACAATCTTCAACCAGAAGTGCTGAGTGGATGATCCATCTTGGTGTCCTCTGGAGGTCCCTAGCATCACAGATGCCAGTCTTCAGACAATACAATTCACTCCACGTGTTATCAAGAAACGGCTGAAGGCACTGGATATTGCAAAGCCTATGGGCCCTGATAATATTCCAGCAATAGTACTGAAGATTTGTGCTCCAGAACTTGCCGCGCCCCAAGCCAAGCTGTTCCAGTACAGCAACATCACTGGCATCTACCCGGCTAGGTGGAAAATTGCCCAGGTATGTTCTGTGAACAAAAAGCAGGGCAAATCCAACCCAGCCAGTTACCGCCCCATCAGTCTACTCTCGACCATCAGTAAAGTAATGGAAGGGGTCATCAGCAGTGCTATCAAGCATCTCTTGCTTAGCAATAACCTGCCCACAGATGCCCGGCTTTGGTTCTGCCAGGGTCACTCAGCTCCTGGCTTCTTACAGCCTTGGTTCAATCGTGGACAAAAGGGTTAAATTCCCAAGTGAAATGAGAGTGACTGCCCTTAACATCAAGGCAGCATTTGACCGAGTGTGGAATCAAGGAGCCCTAGCTAAACTGGAGTCAATGGGAATCAAGGGCAAAAATCTCCACTGGTTGGAGTCATATCTAGCACGAAGGTAAATGGTTGTGGTTGTTGGATGTCAGCCATCTGAGGTCCAGGACAGCACTTCAGGGGTTCCTCAGGGTAGTGTCCTCGGCCCAACCACCTTCAGCTGCTTCATCAATGACCTTCCTTCCATCATAAGTTCAGAACTGGGGATGTTCGCTGATGATTGCACAATGTTCAGCACCATTCATGACTCCTCAGATACTGAAGCAGTCCATGTTCAAATCCAGCAAAACCTGGACAATATTAAGGCTTGGGCTGGCAAGTGGCAAGTAACATTCGCGCCACACAAGTGTCAGGCAATGACCATCTCCAACAACTGTGAATCTAACCATTGCCCCTTGACATTCAATATCATTACCATCACTGAATCCCCCACTAGCAACATCCTGGGGTTACCATTGACCAGGAGCTGAACTGGACCAGCTATATAAATACTGTGGCTACAAGAGCAGGTCAGAGGCTAAGAATCCTGCAACAAGTAACTCACCTCCTGACTCCCCAAAGCCTGTCAACCATCTACAAGATACAAGACAGAAGTGTGATGGAACACTCTCCACTTGCCCAGATGAGTGCCACTTCCAGAATTCTCAAGAAGCTTGACACTGCCCAGGACAAAGCATCTCCCTTGATTGGCTCCACATCCACAAACATTCACTCCTTCCACCACCGACATACAGTGGCAGCAGTGTGTACCATCTACAAGATGCACTGCAGGAATTCACCAAGGGTCCTTAGGCAGCACCTTACAAACTCATGGCCACTACAATCTAGAAGGACAAGGGCAGCAGATAGATTGGGAACACCGCCACCTGGAAGTCCCCCTCCAGGTCACTCACCATCCTGACTTGGAAATAAATCGCTGTTCCTTCAATGTCACTGGATCAAAATCCTGGAACTCCCTTCCTAACAGCACTGTGGGTGTATCTACACGCAAAGGCTGCAGCAGTTCAAGAAAGGAGCTCACGACCGCCTTCTGAAAGGCAACTAGGGATGGGTTATAAATGCTGGCCCAGCAAGCGAAGCCCAGATCTCAGGAATTAATTTTTAAAATGCTGTCGAGAGCAGCGTTCCCCATGAAGAAACTTAAGGATACTACAACAGAATGTGAAGTCTTCCAGATTCAATGTGAAGCAACAGCTCGACATGATCTTGAAGTCATTATCCCAGCAGAAACATTGAATCTGACAGACAAGCGCCTTGCTCAAATCAAGCAAACTACACAACATAATGCAACTCTCCAAGTGCTACAAGTAATGATGATTGGATGGCCTGAGAGCATTAAGGACACACCGGTGGTCACAGGAGCATATTGGCTATTCAAAGGTGAATTGACAGTCCAAGATAGCATCTTGTACAAAGGAAATAGAATCATCATCCCTGTGGAGATGAGAGGAGAGATGCTGAAGCACATCCATGCAAGTTATCAAGGAATTGAATCAAGTCTGAGAAAGGCAAAAGGAGTGCTCTACTGGCCATACACGAGCAATGAATTTAAAGATGATATAGGCCAGTGCAGTGCTTGTAACAAGTACCAAGCTAAACAAACTAGAGAGCCATTGATGGAGCATGACATCCCAGACAGACCATGGATGAAGCTGGGAGTAAGCCTTTTTACTATAGCAGGAACTGATTATCTTGTCAATGTAGACTACTATTCTGAATACTGGGAGGTTAATCTGCTGACTTCAGTGGCAACAGGTGATATAGTGGAATGCCTATAAGTAGACTTCAATCATTACAGTATTCCAGACAATGTGATGAGTGACAATGGCCCTCAGTTCACAAGTGAAGAATTCACAGAGGATTGGGAAATTCAACACTGCACATCATCTCTGCACTATCCCCAGTCAAATGGAAAGGCTAAGGTGGCAGTGAAACTCGCCAAAGGAATCATCAAGAAATTGAGCAAATCTAGCACGGATGTATACAAGGTAATCCTCGAGTGGAGAAACACACCAAATGAAGGCATGGAAAGTAGTCCAGTCTAAAGACTAATATCATGCTGCACACAAACTACTCTTCCAATAGTAAAAAAGCTATTGAAACCAGAAGTAATAACAGGCGTGAGTGAAAAAAATCAAAGTGAAATGTCAGAAAGCCAAATTTAATTTTGACAAGACTGTTTTGAAATGCAGCAGGACTACATGTCCTACCTGGCTTGCTGTAGTCATGTGACCTTTGGCATGCAGGAAGCTCTCTGTAAGCTGCCATTTTGCATCAGTTCAATGATGACTTCAGACTGAGAAAGACAATAAGAAGCACTGCTGTCTTTTAACTCGAACTGTTTCAAAGCTTGTGATTTTTGGGGAGTCAGACCCTAACTGAAAGGGCAACTGAACTTTCAGATTTTGAGGGAAACTAAAAGTGAAACTGGTTGAAGCTAGATAAAAAAAACACATAGCCATGCAAACTCACTTGGGGAGGGGGGGAGAGGGGAGTGGAGGGGTGCAGTGCAGGCAGACTGAAGAAAACAAAGCAACAAAGTTCCGAGGAAGAGTCATGTTTGACGTAAAACGTTAGCTCTGTTTCTCTCTCCACAGGTGCTGCCAGACCTGCTGAGTTTTTTTTCAAGCATTTTCTGTTTTTATTTGAAGAAAACTAAGGTTGTGTCAAGGATTTGGCAACAGGCAAGTACCAGGGTTACTGCAGCTGTTTCTATTATTTAGTTATTGACTGCCCAAGCTCGGCCATACAGTCCACAGGATTGTCACTGAGAACTTTATAAAAGTAATGCTGCTGTATCCAAGCACCATCAAGAGCAGAACTGAAGAGGTTCTAGAGAAATCCGCCATTTTGGTGAAGACCATGCCTATGGAACTCAGGTTGGTTGGGAACTGCTGTCAGATGGGAATTGGTGGCTAAATCTTTGAAGAAAAAGAGCTGGACTTCTACCTGAGGAAGGACTTTGTGGCTGAAATTGGTGCCGTATGTGCTGTGTGAACTGCCTAGTAAGACATATCTTTGTATTGCTATTTAATGTGTAATTTATAGTTTATAATGACTGCTATTTGCCTCATAATTCATGTTTAGTTTATGTTGATTTTGGTTTGCTTGCTAAAGTAAAAATTATAAAAAGTGAAATTTTGTCCATTTTTATTTTGTTGGGGTCATTTGGTAAATTCAGTGGTTTTGGATTGTCAGTCTCCATGGATATCATAACAATTTGTTGTTGGGAAAATTTGGCCGTTGTTCACAAACTAGGTACAAAAAAGACATGTCCACAGCAAAATTGGGAACTCACTGGACCATAATAACAGAAATGTTTTTCTTGATCTATTTGGTGTATACACCAGACAGACACGGGAAATTCTGAGCAAGTACTCTGCTCACAGAATCTTTCTAAACTGAAGAACTTTCCTTACCTGCCACTGGAGAGATTAAAATCAGTTCAATTGCTTAGTAATATGACAGACTGATTTTTTTTTCATGAAGTACAACAAATTGAAGGAATTTTGACTATTCCAGAAAGTCACTTTTTTCACGATACACTTGTAACATTGTGGAATGTTGCAGAGAGGTCTTGTGGCCCTATGTCCTGGCCAGAGGCTCTGAGTTCAAGTCCTATTGCAGGACTTGATGGCCATGGAAGGTAGTGAAACAGGTTGATTATCACCCTGTAAATCCTTCCAATATGCCCAAAGGCAGGCATTAAAGAGTGGGAGAGTTTTCTAGTCAGCCATATTGCAGAAGGCAATGGCAAACGACTGGAGTATTTTCCCTAGCATAATCATGGGCCCATCCAATGGGAGTAAACGGTTGCTAATGCCCTCTTAGTGCCTGGTACCTGATGGAGGAGGAGAATGTGCAGCACAGAAGGAAGTCATTCGGCCCATTGTGCCTGTGCCAGCTGTTTAATTAGAAACAATTTTCCTCCCGGCCCTGTAAGTCATTTCCACTCATATCCAATTCCCTTTTGAAAGTTATGCTTGAATCTGCTTGCAACATGCTTTCTGTAGTGCATTCCGGACCATAACAATAAATCTTAACTGGTACCACCCTGATTAAACGATATTGACCGGGATTTTCTGGTTCCATCAAGGCAGGAGATTCAGCCACCCAGCCTAAAGTCCATTGGCCTCTGGAGAGAATGGGTGATCCTGGCAGAGTGCAGGCATGTAAAATCCCACCCATGAGCTTTATCCAATTTCTTCTTGTTTTGAGTTTGCCATAACTTGAGCTAAATGATTCAATATGACATGGCAGTTTAACTTTTCCTATCACATTCGCCACCACAAGTCTGTACTGTAATCCACAAAAATATTCATGAGTGGAAGATGTACTCTGCTTATTACGTTAGGGTAATCTAAACATTTTAATTTTGAAGTCATCTCGAGTTCCTTAAACATGGTCATTGAAAAAGGTTGCTTTTGAAAATACTGAAATTCCACAGGTAGAATAACATAAAGCAGCAACTAGGTTCAAAAAACAAAGTATCAGAGTGGCTCCTCTTGAGAAAAAAGCATTAATTTGATTTTCCAGCTAAAAACACGGTTGTCATATCGGTTCCGTAATGGACTGAATTTTGATCACATGAAAAGGAATAGCATGTGAAGGTTTGGATGAGTCAAAAATAGGATTATTTTGTAAAGTTCCCTGTGTTATAATTCTTGACTGATGAAAAATATTGATTAGGATTGTTGCAGAGATTAATGGTGTTTTTAAAGGAAGCACATGTTAGTCTGACAAAGATTGTAGAACATTGCAAGAAATTGTGTGCAGCCTCATTGCAAATGCTATTAGGTTAGAGTTTCTACCTAAATAAATTATTATTGAAACTGGTTTACAACATGCTGGGGAAGAAATTCTTCTTTAGTGGCAGCACAAAACAGGCAATAATGTATTAGCAGCAAGTTTCTATGGAAAGAACAGACTGGTGTAAAGCAGAAAATGCTGGAAAAACTCAGCAGGTCTAACAGCATCTATGGAGAGAAAAACAGAATTAATGTTCCGGGTCCTTATGACTCCTTCAGAGCTCTGAAGAAGGTTCATACGGACTCGAAACGTTAACTCTGTTTTTCTCTCCACAGATGCTGTTGGACCTGCTGAGTTTTTCCAGCATTTTCTGTTTTTGCTTCAGATTTCCAGCATCTGCAGTATTTTGCTTTTATCTGGGTGTAAAGCAGGCCCCTGATTCACTGTCACCCTTTTGGAGCTGTCATCTGAGATGAATTCAAAGCCCATTTTAAAAATTCCCTTTCACTGGCATCTGATTATTCCTGAAGCCAAAACACAAATCTATCAGCCAGCCATAGGTTCTCAAAGAAGGTGGGTCTATAGCTTCACCTCGTTGTCCAATGCTGTCCAGTTGATCTTTATACCTAGATTCTAATAGAGTGCTATTGATAATTTCACACTTTGTGCAGAATTCTAAAAAAAATAGCAACAGACAACCTCTAATCATTATGGGCGTATCCTTTTTTTCTATAACTGAAAAATTCCAGCACTAAAGCATTTTGTTGAACTACAAAGAAATCAAAGACAGAAGACTTATACACTCACAATAAACATGTTAAAAATACATGTACTGTGACAGAAATGAAAACCTTCCGGATGCTCATTTTGAATGGCTCATTAACATAGCCCTGCAGCAGCTGGCCTGTAGCTGTCATATGTAAAGTAACGTGTGTGTGTGTTTGACTGTAAAGTATATGTGTATGTGTAACACTATGTTAAATAATTAATACACTCTTGTCTAAGCTTGCATGAATTATGAGTTCAGGTCTAAACGTATTCAGTGTTTAAGCTCGATTTCAGATTGTTTGCGATCTCTGTTAAGACTGTGACTGTCAGCGAAGTTCGATATGCTTTTAGCCGTGGAGCTTAATACTAAATGGATACCTTACTTGATCTCAATCTTGTGACACTGTTCTGCAGATGGAAGTTGGCTGTAGGCTTTTTGTCAACAGTTGGCGTAACTTTTTAATCGTGCCCTGTGGGAAAAGCAGCCTTCTGGCACAGTGATTGACAAAGAAATCCAAGTAAGACCTTCTAGGTCAGTATGTGGAGTGGGTATCAATGCATGGAAAATGTCACATAGCTTCAGTAATTTCTGACTTCAGAAGCCCCCAATCAACCCTCATGCATATCCTCAGCCTGCTCCTCATTATAGAAAAGGCATTGAGGAATTCTCATCAATGTTACAGCTGTGCCACACTTGCCACCACTTACGCAGTGATGGCATTTCTGCAATAATGGCTTTAGAGTGGTGATTCTGGGACATTGCGCATCTAGACCTAGGTCATATCCATACTTCCCAATTAACATGCAGTGAGGCAGCCAACAGATAGGGAAATTAAGACCGAGAATTCTGATCAAACATTTTTCTGGGCAAAATTCCGTGGGTAGGCTGAATTGGATTTACCAGCCAAAGCTCCCTTAAAACAGGGAGGATAAAAAAGATGAAAACTTCAGCTCATGTTTTATACTAAAAATCAAGTCAAAATTAGAGTTGAATGGAATATGAGCAAAGGTTTAATTGGGAATTGGAGAAAGGTGGTAGAGCGAATCATAAGTACTAATTTAAATTTCTGGGATGCTTTCACATAAATATCTTTCCAACTTAATCAGGGTTTATGATTCTCTGTAGCAGTTTTTAATATACATACGTGTAGTAAAAAAAAGTCAAGTATGAGCAATGTGGATTTGTATTTTTGGGATTATATAACTGACTGAATGTTATTTAGCCTACTCCCTAAAGGTCTTTAGACATTGCCTGTAGTGGCACTAGTCAAAAATAAGAAATAAGTCATTCAAATTTCATAAATCTTAAAATCCTGCTATTAAAAATATGTAATTACATTACCCAAAGCTTTTACATGATCAACTTTAACAGGAATAAGGTTTATCACGTCTCAAGCAATACTTTTCATAAGATCAGCACCTCAGAGGTAGTACAAGGGCTAGACAACATAAATTTATATATGTTGATGCTCCAGGTGCAAGACTTTCCACTCCTGAGGCATTATCGAAGATTTGGATGCAGAGATCTTTGGGCACCACAGGAATGTTCATTCTTTAAACTCCTGGCTGGAAGGTCAAGTGGAGCATAATGGACTCTACACCCTAATTCATGTTATGGAGGAATTCATGAAACCTGCTTTGGTCTGTTGCTCAGACCTTGCACTTTTTCAAAAGAGAGAATCAGGCTTTCATTAGGTGATTGAATAAAGAGATATGAGGCTGAACTTTCTGCTAATACAGAATCAGTGCTCATCTTTGATCCTGATCCTGATTAATTTCCTAGCTTCAGGGTCATCCGATGAATCATGTATTGCTCTTGAGCCTTCCAGAGGAGATAGAAACAAGCTGCAGCCTGCCACACTATAATGTGACTTTGCTGCTAGTTATAAGAAGCTGAAATTTTCAAAACTGATCTCAAAGCCTGAGCAATCGACACTTGGGCATTCTGGTCCTTAAAATTTAAATACCTTCATGTTGCTGTCATAGCAACGCTGGACACCAGGGACAAATAGGGACCCTGTGTATCTAACACCATTATGGTGCAAATGAAGGAAAGTTCCTTTCAAAACATATTTACAATTTTATTCGTGCATTAGCTTTCTTTGGGACTATTTTTCTGAGAGTTCTTTTCTTGCAGCCCTGTATTCAATAGCCACTTGGAGTAAAGCAATCCACACTCTAAGGCAGTGATGTCCAGGATTCAACCCAAAGATCAAGTGTGAATCTCAAACCTCTTTGATTCAGAGATTAGAGCTCCACACGTTTTTCTTCTTCTTTGAGTTTATGTACAAAGCCAATTTCTGCATTTTTAAAGGGGAAGAAAGGATAGCACAATGGCATCACATGACTGAACATTTAGCATAATTAGGGGGAGCTCATGAATTTTTCGAATCTTCGGTGGTCAATTCATTAGTTCGACCCATATGTCCAGCTCCAAAATGCTGATCATGGTCGTTCCATTCAGCTTCCATGTGGAAGAGGTATTGGCTTCCTCTTCCGTTGAAGTGATCATTTTAGTTTATGTCCCTTTGTTAATGATGTGCCAACCAACAGAAGCAATTTTTCATTATTTTCCCTCTTAAACCCCTTCATTACTTTGAAAAATTCCAAAGGCATGATTGAGCTAGGTGGTTTCATTTCAAGGGCAAACACCAGGACAGGGCGGTGGGCTGAGGAACTTACGACTGTGCTGTGATTTCTGCAAGCTCTTCTCTGATTTGGCAATATTTCAGGCAGGTCCCTATGTATCAAGGCATAATAAAAACTGTTTCCCTTTTGATATTCCACATGCAACCTCCAATGGATATTTTGTGGGATGCATCTGAATGGAGACTTTGATGGGCATTTTGAACTATGAACCAAATCATTCGTCCCTTGTGCTCTCAAAGCTTGAGGACGATATCAGAGAACCTTACACTCCTAGAAGTCTGTTTCCTTGAAAATTGCAAGGAAGAAGATTCCTTTGATCAGTGGGAAAGGAAGAGGATGAGAAAAGATATAAATGAGCAAGTCTTCCACAATCCAGTTAAAGTGTAGAGAGATGACAGAATAGCAGAAACACCATATATTTCATTTTCAAATAACAGTGGAAGCATTTTCAAAATTGAAATGAATTTATTCTCTGGAACAGTAAGAGTTATTGATGGAGGTTTAAGGGAAGAAGAATCAATCCACACATGTTCATTGATAGGTTTGACTCCTTCGCAGGTATTGAATCCATTCAGTTCATTGACATTCGCTTTTGTTATAAAAATGTTCTGCATAGTAATTGTCATAAAAAGATGAATGATTCTGAAAATATCCACAGATATTAAGATAGAAATTCAACATGGGTGATAGTGTAAAACTGGTGGTTGGTGGCCTAGCATTAACCACTCAGAATACATCCAACCTCATAATCACTTCAATAGACATTAATGTGACCAGCCAAATTTCTATCCCCGTATCTTAATCCTCAAAAGCATTGAAATAAATATTTCTTTCAAAACAAGTGAATTGCAGATTCATACACGTCAGATTTAAAACAGAACCTAGCTGTTGGGAGGGTACTTGTAAAAAAAAAAGGAATAGGTCTGCTGAATTATTAAACTGACAGCACGCTATATATCCAAAATTCCAGTAGTGGTTAGGTGATAACTTACTTGAGTTTAAAAAGCCTGTAAGCTGTAGATATTTACAATATACATAGTTCCTAGTCTGTGACAAATCTTGGTTCATGAGTAACACCACAATCTCACATTTGGCCTGTCATGCCCGTGCTGGCTCTATGAAAGAGCTGATCAATTTAGTCTCACAGCCAAGATTTTTCCTTGCTACCAGCAAATTAGTTATCATCAAGTACATAGATAAAAGCAAAAATCTGTGGATGCTGGAAATCCAAAACAAAAACAAAAGTACCTGGAAAAACTCAGCAGGTCTGGCAGCATCTGCGGAGAGGAACACAGTTAACGTTTTGAGTCCGTATGGCTCTTCAACAGAACAAAGGAAAAATAGAAAAGAGGTAAAATATAAGCTGGTTTTGGAGGTGGGCGGTGTGGTGGGACAGGAAGAGCTGGATGGAGGGCCAGTGGTAGGTGGAGATAACCAAAAGATGTCATAGACAAAAGGACAAAGAGGTGTTGAAGGTGGTGATATTATCTAAAGGAATGTGCTAATTAAGGGTAGAAAGCAGGACGAGCAAGGTACAGATAGCCCTAGGGGTGGGGTGGGGTGAAGGAATCGAAAAAGGCTAAAAGGTAGAGATAAAACAATGGATGGAAATACATTTAAAAATAATGGAAATAGGTGAGCAAAGAAAAATCTATATAAATTGGAATTTATTGGCAGGTATTACTTCCCCTCTCCTCACCGTCCAAGGGCCCAAACACTCCTTTCAAGTGAAGCAGCATTTCACTTGTACTTCCCTCAACTTAGTCGACTGCATTCGTTACTCCCAATGTGGTTTCCTCTACATTGGAGAGACCAAACGCAGGCTGGATGACTGCTTTGCAGGACACCTTTGGTCTGTCCGCAAGCATTACCCAGACCTCCCTGTCGCTTGCCATTTCAACACTCCACCCTGCTCTCATGCCCACATGTCTGTCCTTGGCTTGCTCCATTGTTCCAGTGAAGCTCAACGCAAACTGGAGGAACAGCACCTCATCTTCCGACTAGGCACTTTACAGCCTTCCGGACTGAATATTGAGTTCAACAATTTTAGATCATGAACTCTCTCCTCCATCCCCACCCCCTTTCCGATTTCCCCCCTCCTTTTTGTTTTTTCCAATAATTTATGTAGATTTTTCTTTTCCCACATATTTTCATTATTTTTAATGTATTTCCATCCATTGTTTTATCTCTACATTTTAGCCTTTTTCAATTCCTTCACCCCACCCCACCCCCACTAGGGCTGTCTGTACCTTGCTCATCCTGCTTTCTAACCTTAATTAGCACATTCCTTTAGATAATATCACCACCTTCAACACCTCTTTGTCCTTTTGTCTGTGACATCTTTTGGTTATCTCCACCTACCACTGGCCCTCTATCCAGCTCTTCTTGTCCCACCAACCCCCCTTAAACCATCTTATATTTCACCCCTTTTCTATTTTTCCTTAGTTCTGTTGAAGGGTCATGCGGACTCGAAACGTTAACTGTGTTCCTCTCCGTAGATACTGCCAGACCTGCTGAGTTTTTCCAGGTACTTTTGTTTTTGTTTTATCATCAAGTACATGTCCAATTGCCTATGGAATTTGATTTCACCAAACTTTCAAGTTGTGCATCACACATCTTAACAGCCTCTGTGTGAAGACATTCCTCTTAATTTCTCCTCTCCTTCTTGTGCAAATTATTTAAAACATGTGGCCTCTTGTTATCAATCTACTTCAGTGCAAATAGTTTCTCAATATTTGCTGTGTCAAAACTGCTCAACTTTAAACACCTGTATTAAGCCTTTACTTTATCATCTCTGCTTTAAGGACAGCAAGCCCAGTGCCCCCAATCTCTTCCCATAGCTGAACTACCTCAACTCTGGCATCCTGGTAAAACTCCTCTATACCCTCTCCAGGGCCTTGATGTCCTTCCTAAAGCTTAGGGCCCAGAATTGTTCACGTTACTCCAGCTGAGGCCTAACCACAGACTTGTAAATGTTTAGCAAAGCTTCCTTGTTTCTGTATTGGGTGTCCCGATTTACAAAGTCAAGTACCCAATGTGCTTTCTTAACTAGCTCTTCAACTTGACCTACCATACGATTAGTAAATATTCAACACCCAGGTCCCCTGTTCTTGCATCCCCTTCAAAATCGCACCATTTGGATTACCCTGCCTCTACATATTGTTTCTTCCAAAGTACATCATTTCACATTTCCACATTAAATTGTATCTGCCAGTATCTGACCATTTCACCAGCCTGGCTTCTGGAAGTCTACCACTCCCACACTCATTATGTACTGCATTGCTAAGTTTTGTGTCTACAACTTTCAAAATTGCTCACGCTATACCCAAAACCAGATAATTTATATATAACAAGAAAATAAATGCAACTAATACCAACTCTTGAGAGACCATACAAAATACTTATATCCAGTCAGAAAAAACATCCATTCACCACCACATTCTACCTCCTATCCATTTGCAATTTTTTACCCACATTAATGCCATCCCTATTAATACCAAGTGCTTCAACTTTCCAAATGAGTCTGTCATGAGGTACTTTATCAAATGACCTTTGGATTTCTAGGGGCCGGACTTTTGTCTTGTGATGGAGGTGGGAATGGGGTCAGGAATGACAAAACTTCAATTTTTTTGCAGTAAATTTAAGTTTGCAGTGTTTCTTTTTTATTCATTCATGGGATGTAGGCATCGCTGGCTGGGCCAGCATTTATTGCCCAGCTCTAGTTGCCCTTGAAAAGGCAGTGGTGAGCTGCCTTCTTGAACTGCTGCAGTCCACAGGGGTACACCCATAGTGCTGTTAGGAAGGGAGTTCCAGGATTTTGACCCAACTACAGTGAAGGAACGGTGATATATTTCCAAGTCAAGCTGGTGAGTGACTTGGAGAGGAACTTCCAGGTGGTGGTGTTCCCATCTATCTGCTGCCCTTGTCCTTCTAGGTGGTAGTGATCATTGGTTTAGAAGGTGCTGTCGAAGGAGCCTTGGTGAATTCCTGCAGTGCATCTTGTAGATGGTACACACTGATGCTACTGGTGGTGGAGGGAGTGAGTGTTTGTGGATGTGGTGCCAATCAAGTGGGCTGCTTTGTCCTGGATAGTGTCAAGCTTCTTGAGTGTTGTTGGAGCTGCACTCGCCCAGGAAAATGGAGAATATTCCATCACACTCCTGACTTGTGCCTTGTAGATGGTGACAGGCTTTGGGGAGTCAGGAGGTGGGTTATTTGTCACACTATTTCTAGACTCTGATATGCTCTTATAGCCACAGTATTTATATGACAAATCCAGTTCAGTTTCTGGTCAATGGTAACCCCCAGGATGTTGATAGTGGGGGATTCAATGATGGTAATGCCTTTGAACATCAAGGGGCGATGGTTGGATTCACTCTTGTTGGAGATGGTCATTGCCTGACACTTACGTGGCATGAATGTTACTTGCCACTTGTCAATCCAAGCCAAGATGTTGTTCAGGCCTTGCTGCATTTGGACATGGACTGCTTCAGTATCTGAGGAGTCACAAATGGTGCTGAACATTGTGCAATCATCAGCGAACATCCCCACTTCTAATCTTATGATGGAAGGAAGGGCATTGATAAAGATGGTTGGGCTGAGGACTCTACCCTGAGGAACTCCTGCAGTGATGTCCTGGAGCTGAGATGACCGACCTCCAACAACCACAACCATCTTCCTTTGTGCTAGCTATGATCCAATCAGCAGAGAGTTTTCCCCCTGATTTCCATTGACTCCAGTTTTACTTGATGCCACACTCTGTCAAATGCTGCCTTGATGTCAAGGGCAGTCACTCTCACCTCACCTCAGCAGTTCAGCTCCTTTGTCCATGTTTGAACCAAAAATGTATTGTCGTCAGTGGCTGAGTGTCCCTGGTGGAACCCAAACTGGGCATCAGTGAGCAGATTATTGTTAAGCAAGTGCTGCTTGATAGCACTGTTGATGACCCATTCCATTACTTTATTGATGATGGAAAGTAGACTCATGGGGCGGTAATTGGCCGGGTTGGATTGGTCCTGTTTTTTGCGTACACGGCATACCTAGGAAATTTTCCACATAGCCGGGTAGATGCCAGTAATGTAGCAGTACTGGAACATCTTGGCTAGGGGCGTGGCAAGTTCTGGAGCATAAGTCTTCAGTGCTATTGCCAGAAGGCCCAAAGCCTTTGTAGTATCCAGTTCCTTCAGCCGTTTCTTGATGTCACATGCAGTGAATCAAATTGGCTGAAGACTGGCATCTGTGATGCTGGGAGCCCGAGATGGATCATCCACTCGGCACTTCTGGCTGAAGATTGTAACAAATGCTTCAGCCTTATCCTTTGCACTGCTGTGCTGGGCTCCTCCATCACTGAGGATGGAGATATTTGTGGAGCCTCCTCCTGCAGTTAGTTATTTAATTGTCCACCACAATTCACGACTGGACACACAACAGAATGGAGGGTATTCTCAATGTGAAGCTGGGACTTTGTCTCCACAACGACTGTGCAGAGGTCACTCCTATCAATACTGTCAGGGACAGATGCATCTTGCGGCAGGTAGGTTGGTGAGGATGAGGTCAAGTATGTTTTTCCCTCTTGTTGGTTCCCTCACTGCCTGCCGCAGACCCAGTCTAGCAGCTATGTCCTTTAGTGGTCAGGAGTGGTTCCCCCACCCAGAGTACATTCTGTGGCCTTGCCACCCTCAGTGCTTCCTCCAAGTGATGTTCAACATGGAGGAGCACTGATTCATCAGCCAGACGTTTCCTTACCCATGTTTGATCTGATGTCATGAGGTTTCATAGGATCCAGCGTCAATGTTGCGGACTCATAGGGCAACTCCCTCCTGACTATAGACCTCTGAGCCACCACCTCTGCTGGGTCTGTCCTGCCGGTGGGACAGGATGGTGATGGTGTCTGGGACATTATCTGTAAGGTATGATTCCGTGAGTATGACAATGTCAGGCTGTTGTTTGACTAGTTTGTGAGACAGCTTTCCCAATTTTGGCACTAGCCCCCAGGTGTTAGTAAGGAGGATTTTGAAGGGTTGACAGGGCTCAGGTTGCCATTGTTGTTTCCGGTGCCTAGGTCAATACTGGGCGGTCTGTCTGGTTTCATTCCTTTTTTGTGGTTTTGTAGTGGTTTGTTACAACTGAGTAGCTTGCTAGGCCATTTAAGAGTCAACTACATTGCTGTGGGTCTGGGGTAACATGTCAGCCAGACCATGTAAGGACAATAAATTTCCTTCCCTGAGGGCATTAGTGAAACTGGTGGGTTTTTATAACAATCAACAATGGTTCCATAGTCATCATTAATTCAATTGCAAATTTTTATTGAATTCAAATTCCACCATTTGCCATGGCAGGATTTGAACCCAAATCCTCAAATCCCTGGGCCTCTGGATCATGAGTCCAGTGACAATATCACTACACCATCACCTTCCCTCTTCCTAATGTGGTGTTATTTTTGTGTGGCATTTCCATGGGTTGCAGAGGTCTTGGGTCGTGACCCCACACACCCTTCTCCTGAGATCATGGTCACCATTGTGAGACCTACAGGAAATTTGAGTTTCCTCCCACCTGATATTTTCATGTGCTGGTGTGAGTTTTAGAAGCCCTAAAATCCTGTCTAGCTGCAGAGTTTGTGACCACTGGTGGAAGTTGGGAAATTGTGACAGGTAAGAGTTGAATGTTTTGACAATTTCAAATGTCATCATTAAATGCTGCGTGTTTTAACTGAAGTGGTTCATCATAGGGCACTGTCCTGAAAAGGTAAGTTGACCATTACATTAACCAGCATTGTTTATGTGTTAATATAGATTAGAGTACTTTTCCCATTTGAAAAAGTGCCATAAGGCAGTCAAAACTGAAAGAGACATTGCTTGGCATCTCTAGTATAATGATCTAAAGTGATTTAAATGCCCAGAGTCATTTTAAAATGAGAAAAAAACTTCAACAGCTTTTCCTTGGAGAGAAAAATACAGTTACCTGCTCCTGCACTGCTTTGATTGACAGGAGATCTGGTAGCTTACAAGAAAATACTATCTGTTTTTAAGGTGCGTTTGACTCCATTGTTTGCATTTCCAATTATTTGTTTTGATAGCTGGGGCTTTTTTGAATTCTTAGCAAAGTTTCAAGAGCTGCAAAACTACTTATCTCAGCAGGGTCTGTCTCGATAGTTTTTTTTGACAGTTTTAAGTGATTATTAAAGGATTATCTGTCTTTAATGTGGTTAGTAAATAAGTTTTTGTTTATTTTTAAGTCAAATTGATCACATGTGGGGGGATTTATATTTTTTGAATGGCTTTTATGAATGGCTTTTTTTCAGTTTTATGACATCTCTGTTAGGTTGATAGCAATATTTTTAATGCCCCTTTCAAAGACATGGCTCCTGAGGTCTGCCCATAATAGATACTGGTTAAGTGGCTATGGGGGATATATTAGGGGCAAGGAGGGAGCTTTGGGTATATGAGGAGGAATGAGGAGTTTGAGGGTGATGGAGTGGAAATGGGAATATGAAAGGTCATGGAGGGCCATGAGAGTTTGAAGGGGCATGAAGAGGACATGGAGATATAAGAGGGGATGGAAGTGGAATGGGGAGTATCAAGGGATATAGAGGGGACATGGGGAGTATGAGGGGGCATGGAAGAGACATGGGGATATGAGGGAGAATGAAGGAGCATAGGGTTAAGTGGGCACATGGAGTATGAGGGGACATGGATGGGGGCACCGGGTAGAATGGAGCATATGAGATGGTGTGGAGTGAGGCTGGGATATATGAGGGGGCATGGACTGGCATGAGGGATATGAGGGGACATGGAGAATATGAGGGATATGAGAGGGCATGGAGGGATTTTTGGGGCTATAAGAGTGCATGGGAGTAAGTAGAAGGTGATGGGTGAGGTTTAGGGGACATAAGACCAATATTGGGAGCTGGGCTGTGAGAACCCTGAGAACTGAGGTGGACCTTTTAACTAACCTATATCCACAAACACACATTCCTCCTGCACTCTTCCTACACTGCATCGCAGCTTGAAAAACGTGACCCCTCTCTGACCACATCTCTCTGAGGCAAAAATATTATGGGAATGGGGGTTCTGAGGGGGCTTGATTTTTGGAATGCGGGAATGGACCAGACTTGCATTTCCCAAGTCCACAACGGAAATCCAGGTCTGTACATACAACATATGCTACTCTCTGTTACTTCATCAATAAACTCAATCAGTTTAGTCAGATCCAATTTGACTTTAACAAATCCATGCTAGCTGTCTCTTATTAACCCACACTTCTGAAAGTGAGAATTAATTTTGCCCTTGACAAATACAGTTAACATGGATTAACAAACTTCCTCATAGTAGTACAGCTGAAGATTTATTTAGTTGATTGCAACATATTAAAAGGTTTTTAGTACATCAGTTACATCATCAGATACTGAAGCAGTCTATGCCCAGAAGCAAAAAGACCTGGACGACATTCAGTGGCAAGTAGCATCCACACCTCACAAGGTCCAGGTAATGACCATCTCCAACAAGGGAGTATCTAACCATCCCCCCTTGATATTCAATGGCATTGCCATCAGTGAGGCTCCCACTATCAAATTTCTGGGGGTTACCATTAACCAGAAACTGAACTGGACTAGCCATATAAGTACTGTAGCTACAAGAGCAAGTCAAAGGCTGGGAATTCTGGAGTGAGTAACTCACCTCCTGACTCCCCATAGACTGTCCATCATCTACAAGTCACTAGTCATGAGTGTAATGGAATACCCTCCACTGATGTGGATGAGCACAGCTCCATCATCGCTCAAAAAGCTCAGCATCATCCAAGGCAAAGCAATCCACTTGATCTTCACCCCATCCCTCTCCTTAAACATTCATTTCCTCCATCACCAGTGCACAGTGGAAGCACAGTGTACCATCTAAAGGTGCACTGTAGTAACACATCAAGGCTCCTTCAACAGCAGCTTCCAAACCCGCCATCACTACCACCTAGAAAGACAGGGCAGCAGACACATGGGAACACCATCACCTGCAATTTCCATTCCAAGCCACATACCATTATAACTTGGAAATATATCGCTGTTCCTTCATGTCACTCAGTCAAAATCCTGGAACTCCCTCTCCAACAGCACTGTGGGTGTACCTACCCAACATGGGCTGCAGCAGTTCAAGAAGGTGACTCACCATCAGCTTCTCAAGGACAATTAGGGATAGGCAAGAAATGCTGGCATTGTCAGTGATGCAATCAAAAAAATTACATGGTGATTGACTGATGTTTTTCATTTATACTAACAAGAGTGCACTGTACAAATCTCACCACTGGATCATCCATTTCTGTGACTTTGTGACTGGATTAAAGGTAACAAAGGAAACTGACCTTTACTCCCACTTTTTATCCAATACGGGAAAATATGACCCCAAATTATTTAATATGGTGCTTTATTTGGCAGGACCTTAGCACAAATATATTTATTTTTCTCACATGAAAACATCATATTGTTTTCCCTGTTCTAAAGGTCAATCAATAGTAAACAAGAGTGTTATAAAACAATGGAGCCCAGAATATCAACATTGGTTATGTCTTGAGGCGTAAATTGAATAAGCTGTAATGTCAAAGCCAAGGTTCATTTAAAGAATACTAAGCTAATATTGTTTGCTTTAATTGAGTGCTTACTATTCAAGATACAGAAATACTTTGAAGTTACAATACAGAAACAGCCCATTCAACATAGATAAATAGTCCTAATCATATTTATCCATTTACCCATGCATCTTAATCTTGAACAGTGACACCATTCTTGCCCCAGCCACTAACCTGGGAATGAATTCAAAAACCTCACAACTCTCTGCGTATGGATATTTCTCCTGCTAAAGTCTTTGGTGTGAGAGTTGAATGCACAACTTTTGACACAGAGGCATGGCACTTTGAAGCTCATTCAATCTCAACATTCAAGAAGAATTAGAACAATACTTGAAACTGAAAGGAATATGAAATAGTACGAAGAACAGTAAAAGAGAGCATAAGCAAATAGGCCAGAATGATGGTCTAAAATTGCCTCTATAGGACCAGCATTAGAAAATTATAAACCCAGCAAGCAGCCCTGCCCAGATTTCCCAAAGCATGTCCCCTGCAGTTTAGGTTCCCTAGCAGGAGTAGGCATTTGTAAAACTGGACTTCATGAGATCCTGAAGGCTTAATACAAATCAGAAGATTTACATTTTCTGTTGCATTGCTTGTTCTCTGAAAATATGTTTATCTATTATTTCATGGGACGTGAGCAGGTAACAAATGCATTGCTTTCCTTTAATAGCAAAGTTCAGAATATAATTTGAAATTTAAGGTTTAGTGGTCATTTACAACAGCCGACAAAGTATGATGTTTCTACTGAAAGCATTTCTGTGCAAATAATCTTCTGAATAACAGAATTTCTTCCAGGTTTCAATCTATAGGCTGTAATCCCTTGAGTTACAATAGTTGCAACTATTTTAGTCCATTTAATTCCAAGGCAATAACTTTAATTGAAATTCTACCCACCTAATCATTTATTTTTTTTGTGTTTTGCTTGGTTGAACCTTGAATTTTCTGAATTACACCTGATTGATTTTTGGGGCTGGGTTCTCCTCTGTGATTCTGCCCAAAATCAGAGGAGAATGATAGAAAATCTGGACAGTGAAGCAATGGTAGGCCTCACAGTCCTAAAGAGCTTTGGGGCCAGGCAACTCTTGGCAGCAAGGAACCCAGTGGAAGGCAATGGCACAACTGAAATAGCTGTGGCCCAAGTAAATGGTTTATGGCTGGCGTCCCTTTGAAGGGGTAAATGGAAGTCCTACTCCATGAGAACTCCAGCCTGAAGAGGGGAATCCAACCCTTGATTAAACTCTATGACAAGTGAAACGGCTGTGCTTACGTATGATAAGAAATATATTGTACGTTGAAGCAATGAAGCAACTGATGTCATCGATTGTCATAAAAACTCAGCTGGTTCGCTAATGTCCATTAGAGAAGGGAATCTGCCACCTTTACCCGGTCTGGCCTACATGTGACTCCAGGTCCAGAGCAACGCGGTTGACTTTTAACTGCCCTCTGAAATGGCTTAGCAAACTTAGCAAGCCACTCAGTTCAAGAGCAATTGGTGATAGACAACAAATGCTGACCTTGCCAGATACATCCACATCCCATGAAAGAATATTTTTTTTAAAAATGAGCCCAACAGTATATCAGAGAATGTGGAGTCAGGAGAAAAGTAGCAGAGTGGATAGCAGTTTGGCTGCAAATAGAAAATAGAGAGTAGTTACTTCAACTGGGAAAAGGTGGTCTACAGCGAACTGTACTGGGACTACAAAACAAAAACAAAAATAACTGGAAAAACTCAGCAGGTCTGGCAGCATCTACGGAGAGGAACACAGTTAATGTTTCGAGTCCGCATGACTTTTCAACAGAACTAAGGAAAAATAGAAAAGGGGTGAAATATAAGATGGTTTAAGGGGGGTGGGTGGGACAAGAAGAGCTGGATAGAGGGCCAGTGATAGATGGAGATAACCAAAAGATGTCACAGACAAAAGGACATAGAGGTGTTGAAGGTGGTGATATTATCTAAAGGAATGTGCTAATTAAGGGTAGAAAGCAGGACGAGCAAGGTACAGATAGCCCTAGTGGGGGTGGGGTGGGGGTGAAGGAATCGAAAAAGGCTAAAAGGTAGAGATAAAATAATGGATAGAAATACATTTAAAAATAATGGAAATAGGTGGGAAAAGAAAAATCTATATAAATTATTGGAAAAAACAAAAAGACGGGGGAAAATCGGAAAGGGGTGGGGATGGAGGAGAAAGTTCATGATCTAAAATTGTTGAACTCAATCTTCAGTCCGGAAGGCTGTAAAGTGCCTAGTCGGAAGATGAGGTGTTGTTCCTCCAGTTTGCGTTGAGCTTTACTGGAACAATACAGCAAGCCAAGGATGGACATGTGGACATGAGAGCAGGGTGGAGTGTTGAAATGGCAAGTGAATGGGAGGTCTGGGTAATGCTTGCGGACAGACTGCAGGTGTTCTGCAAAGCGGTCACCCAGTCTGTGTTTGGTCTCTCCAATGTAGAGGAAACCACATTGGGAGCAACGAATGCAGTAGACTAAGTTGAGGGAAGTACAAGTGAAATGCTGCTTCACTTGAAATGAGTATTTAGGCCCTTGGAAGGTGAGGAGAGGAGAAGTAAAGGGGCAGGTGTTGCATCTTCTGCGGTTGCATAGGAAGGTGCTGTCAGAGGGGGTTGAGGTGTAGGGGGTGATGGAGGAGTGGACCAGGATGCCACAGAGGGAATGATCCCTACAGAATGCCGCCAGGGGGGGTGAAGGGAAGATGTGTTTGGTGGTGGCATCATGCTGGAGTTGGCGGAAATGGCCGAGGATGATCCTTTGAATGCGGAGGCTGGTAGGGTGATAAGTGAGGACAAGGGGGACCCTATCATGTTTCTGGGAGGGAGAAGAAGGTGTGAGGGCGGATGCACGGGAGATGGGCCGGACACGGTTGAGGGCCCTGTCAACCACCGTGGGTGGAAAACCTTGGTTAAGGAAGAAGGAGAAAATGTCAGAGGAACTGTTCTTGAAAGCGGCATCATCAGAACAGATGAGACGGAGGTGAGGTACTGGGACACCATTTATGTAAATGATCTAGATTCAGGAATCAGAAATACAATTTCAAAATTTGCAGACAACACCAGATTGGGATGCATTGTCATTACTGAGGAAGATTGTAATAAATCAAAAGGCATTAATAAATTTGCATCATGAGCATGTATTTGGCAAATAGATTTCAATATTGATAAGTATTATTCGGTGCATTTTATAGGAAAATAAGAGTTTAAGCAGATTAAAGGAACTGGATAATCTAAGGGTAAAGTTACACACATCATTTTTTAAAAGCACGCAAAGTATCCATGTTTATTTCCTAGGGCTAAAAAAATTCACCTGCGTCATCAATTGGGTGCAGGATCTGCATATCAGAGAAAATTTCATGCTGCCTCCTCATCACTATGGCAGAATGCACAATACAGGGTCCAAGAGCAAATGAAATACAGGCAAAGCTAGCATGCTTTCCATGCCATCCCCTAGCCACCGACTCTTAAAGGCAGTCTGTCCCTCTTAAAGCACTGGAACATTCAAATCTGCAAACAGCTGAAACAACACATTCAAGGTGAAGGAAATGGAACACTGGTTCTGGAGGCACTAGTGAGGGAGGTAGAAAGAAGGAGAGAGGTCATGTTTCTTTGGTGGGGGTGTGGCTGCTGGGCATTAAACCTTCAAAGGCATATCCTCAGCAGGGAGTGGGAGCAGGTGGCCAGGGAGGTCAACCCAAAAGTCTGGCATCAAGGGCCTGACAGCAGAGCAGAAAAAGTTTAATGCTTGTCATTCCTGAGTGCGAAAGTGATGAACTCTCCTTGTCTAATGTATATCCACAATGGACAGTATACTGAGAAGTATTGGCAATGTCACCCAATCATGCTGGGAGGACCTGGAGGTGTAAGGGTTGAGGGCAATGGTGACCTTCACAGTCCCTGACAGGGTCGTCCTTGCCCTGGTGTGAGGCACCAGGTCAGGTTGCAGGAAGTGGCACAGCTCAGTGACCATCTCCTTGTTAAACCTGAGTTGCTTCAGGCATTGCTCATGAGTCAGGTGAAGGTTGGAGAAATATTCTCTGAAAGCCCTTGGTGTGTAGGGACTTCTGTGGAGAGCTCCCCTCCTCCTCTCTCTCCACAGAGCCTTCCCTGTTCCATGTCCTGGTCATATTGCAGACATTGCTATCACAAACCCCAATGCTTGGGTCAGGTATTCCTCTGTCATGCCTGACTGTAAATATCAACTGACAAAAACCAACTCCAAAAACCCAGCACAGTACATCCATACACTCAGTCTGAGCTAAAAACACTTTACCTGCAACTTGCTGACTGGCCTTTTAAATAGTATTTATGCAGGGTCTGTTTGCAGCTGAACTCGTGGTCTTTGTAGAGTAATGTACGAATTTTCCAATGGACCAGCCAAGTCCAACTTTGATGAATGGATGTCAGAGCATCTGGTAGGGCTATGTAATGCAGAATAGCCCTGCTTCAGTTACTACACAGGAGATGCCCATGCCTGCATCCTTCTTAAGGTGGCAACTCGCATCAGCAAAGGGAGGCTCAGCATCCATGGTGTAGAATCCAGTGGTGCTATGGAAACTAAATTCACACCCATGAAATTGAAAAGTGGAGAAGTTATGTCAACCCTCTACAGAATCATGGTTAGATCACGAATAGAATTCTGTGCACAGTTCCCACCTCCATCTTATATGAAGAGTATAGAGGCACTGGAGAAAGTAAAGAAGATTTACAAGAATAATACCTGAGAGGTTATACCTATCAGGAAATATTGGCATCCTTTTCTCTAGAAAAGAGAAGGCTGAAAGGTGACCAGAGTGAGACCTTTAAGATTATGAAAGCATTTGAGACTCAAATCCACTCATTTGAGTGTGAATGTTGGAGGGCCTGCCTCATATTTTTGATCCAACAAAATTAATCCATAAAATTTATAGCAATAATTCTATGAAGAAAAATTATTTTGCTGCCTTTTCTCTATATCTGCAAAAAACTTGTTGTTTGTAAACATTCATTCTCTTAGATTGACAATCAAATCCAAGCTACTCTGGGTGAAAGAAGTGGCTGAAATAGCTAGTTTAGAAAAAGAATGATTAAGGAAGCACAATCCAACTTGTCACCATTGCAATCTTCAGTGTTCTTTGAAGCTTATACCTGCCAAGTGAGCCAACATTGTAGCCCTGTTTGGAGAGCCACAGAAAAGTCTTATTACATTGCAAAGCCATGAAGTTCAGTGAGCTGGAAAAGAATGGCTTACTGTATGTCAAAAGTCACCGTCTGCATCACTAGAGAGGAATGACCAGACTATCAATTACCTACAAGATACACTGATTATTCACATCGATAAAGCAGTGCACAAATTCCTATTTATGCCAGGAATATAAAGATTGCAACAATTGCACAATATTTGGTATCATCCAAAAACTCTGTGCAAAATAGCTGTGTCAAAGCTTCTTCATAAATCACTTTACCTGTCTGTGAGACCCTCTCTGAAATAGTGTCATTATTTGGAACTTCGTACTCTTATAAACAGAAATTCAAATGCAGAGATAAGCCTAGTTCAATGACTGAATTAGATTAGGTTGTGGGGTTTCTTTGACTTGGCTATTGTCATTGAAGTAAAATTTCTCCAAGTCTGTGCTCCCAACGCCAAATTCATGAAGCATTTATTCTCATTACAATTGTGTCTGGCTGTGCCCAGCTGTCACCTAGTTCAGATTGAAAAAAAAACTAAAGCTGGCCCCAAGCTGAGCCAGAATTCATGTCTCAGGGCTAAAAATCCAAAGTAACAAAGTCCAATGAGGTGGCTATTCTGAGGTGGAGATTGATCATGTCAGGTACTTTCACAACAAAGCCATTTGAAATTTAATGGGAGCTGAGTTGAAAAGAAATACAGCATGCTGGGAATCTGAAATAAGAAGAGAAAATTTGGAAATACACAAAAAGGTCAATCAAAATCGATACAAGACCACATGTTAACTATTCTTTTACTTTCCAAACCTTTTCTGGCATCGTCTATGTTTATTTTGGAAGTGATGAAATAGGATAGCCCATATTTTTAATACAAACTGTAAAGGAGGGTCCCAAGATCATACCAGTGGTATTTGGTAAAACGCTGAGGTAGTGGCTGGACTTGGGAATGCAGAGAAAGTTCTGGTTGAATGAGCATTCCTACATTTCTGACTAAGCTCTGGCTTTGTGATTTATTTAAAATCTCAAAGCACTCCTGAAGTCAGACCATTAGGCAGGTTCCCTGACTCATTGGGTATAGTTTGTTTATGTTATCAAGCAAAGTAAGAAAAGCATTGAATAAAAAAGAAACCTGAAATTTCTGGGGCACGGATAGACAAGCTAAAATAGTGAAAAGTTATATATCAAGAAAATACGATGCGGGTGGTTGTGGATCGTAATTCGGATTCAGAGTGGCATTCGGCAGCGTTCCAGGTGCAAGTTTTCGATTAAGAATCTTTCAGTTTACCATAGATTTTTCTGAAGCGTTTTCATGGTTTTTTTTTAACAAAAACTGTGTAAAAATCAATGCTGCGCTTGTAGAGTCTAAATTTATCAAAACTATGCAATTCAGAAATTTCTGAATAGATCAAGGTAGCTCGAGCTAGGACCTAAGTGAAATCTCTCGGCTTATCCTCATTATATGAATTATTTAAGAGACTATTCCATCACAGTCCTGATTTAAGCCTTGCAGATGGCAGACAGGCTTTGGGGAGGCAGAAGGTGAATCTCTGATTTGGTCTCGTAGACTTGGCCGCCCGGATCTTCAGAGGATTGACAATCATTGTCAGATTGCCGCTCTGCTCAAACTTTCTCACGTCTTGATGCTTCTTTCTTACTGGGTCTTCAAAGCCCAACGTTACCTGAAATGCAGGGTGCAGCAACCCCCTGAGAGCTCTGCCACAGCGCGATAGAGTCAAGAGCAAAACAGGTCATACCTCTGTTTTAGCTGCCCTATGGTAAGTGTAAAGGTCCAGTGTGAATGTTGGTGAATGGGTGACTGGATGAATGAGTGAATGGGTAGGGTGGCAGGGTGGGTAGGTGGGTGAAGTAAGTGGGTGAGGTGGCAGGTGGATAGGTGAGGGGGTTGTCAGGTCAGGCCAGGGGATAGTCAGGGGGGTAGTCGGAGGGGGTGGTCAGGGGCTGGTAGGGGGTCAGCGTGAGTGATTGCGGGGGAGCAGTCAGTGGTCAGTGGTGTAGCTACCCAGGTGTTAGGCTAGGTTTTTTCCATCTAACATTTCCTGGGTAACTATCCAGGTAAGTACATTAGAACTGTCTAAAGTCTCTGACTCTAAATCAGAGTCAGTGACATTCATGGAGGGTCCTAGGAAGTTACCCATCAGAATATGAAACTTCCTGGGCAATCCCCATGAACGTCAGCACATCAAGAAATCCACAGGGTCCCGAGGCACATTTTGGGTCATACATTTGGTCCCTGACAATCCGGGGGCTGGAAGATTTGGGCCAGCATTTACATGCTGATCCACTTAAGTTTCTGGTCAACGATAACCCCCAGGATGTTTATTTTTGCAGTGAAATTACACCTTTCAGGAATTGAATTCGAATTATCTAACCATATCACATTGTTAGATCTTTCAGCTTGAAAACCTTGAGAACTTTTGTTACATTCCACATTTGACATGTTAAATGCCAAAAGCCACTTTGGACTGAAGTTTTCTATTTTTCACAATGATGCATTCATTTTCAATGTCAGCTCTTACATAATAGTTGTTCCGCTAAGAAAATATTAAAGTAAATCCTTTAGAATTCCATTAACTAGCTCACAATTCATCTCTCATCTATTCTGCAAAAGTAACTATATTATTAAAATCTTATTCTGATAACATATATGAAACAGGTCAGTTGGTTTTGTGACGTTTGTTGGTATTCATTATTTTTCTCTCTCATTAGTATACATATAGAAACTGATTTTCTTTCGCGTTAGGACATGGCGCCATACATCACAATTTAGTTATTAGATTATTTTCCATAAATTATTTCTACCGCATATAGTAGTAAAATGTGAAGTTCTATTCAGACATTATTGGATGAGTAATTTGTCACTTCCCATGGAAAGCTTAATCTCGAAAACATCATGCAACTTGCAGTCAAATGTTTTTCACACTGAGGGTTTACTTAACTTTAACCAGTTTGTTTGAAGCATGCCTCTTAGAAATGGGTGGGAGTTTTCCCAGATTTGCACTAAGTGTAGTAGCGGGTGGGTAAAACAATGCTTTACCCATCGGCCGCAATGGTGGGTTTTCAAACTGTGTCATCCCAAACCCGCCACATTATTTATGCACGCCCAGGAAACACACCGTTTCCATGGCGAGTGGGCTCTCATTCGCCCACCCGCCATCGCCCCACCACTGCATCACGCCAGGCGCCATATTTAAAGTCTAGCCACAAGCACACATCTCAGTGTTTCCAGACCACCACTGCTGGAGGGAAGACATGACCCTGAGACTGGAGAAGACTGCAGGATGTCCTGTACGCCATTCTGGCTGCAGGATGGGCAGCAAAAGCACAAACCCAGCTTGGGAGGAGGTGGCAGCAGTGGTCAGCGACAACACCCTTCAAACGAGGACAGCCACCCAGTGCCGTCAGAGGATGAATGATCTCCTCTGTTCTGCTAGGGTAAGTCACTTTTCTCATCACTCTCATCTCAAACACTCACAAACCCATCACACATCCACAGGGATCTCACTTGCTGCCAGTTCAAGTGAGATCGCCATTCACTTTCTCATTCTCACCATCATTGTCCTCATCCCATCCTTGGGGGCACTCACCACCAACACATGTCAGGCATACTTATCATCTGGCCTGGCAGGCATCCTGCTTACACTCTCTCCATCTCTATTCATGCAGGACAAGCTGGCACACAGCAAGAGGGAGAGTTCGCAGATCGGCAGAGGAATGTCCAACATCAAGGTACCCATGGACTTTGAAAACTGAGCCATCCAGCTGGCCAGCGTGAATCTGGACCAGCCCTGTGCTGACAATGAGGTCGGCGGTGCTATACCAAGTGAGGGTCCAGCAGTGCAACATCCATCAGACAACCATGTCGTGGGTGATGTGTCCTGTTTCACAGTCTACTGCTATGTACTAATTATCTCTCCTTGCTTTCGCAGGCACATCTGGGAAACAACTGACAGAGTCCATGACCCAGGGCCTCCAATCAAGCCCTGAAGAAACCTCTGTAGAGGAACCTGGAGGCACCCTCCCTGAAGTCCCATCACAGTGCTCACCCACACCCTCCACCAACAGAGAGACACACACCTTGGTGGGACCTACTTTTAGAATAGCCCCTGGGATAACAATCTGGTGAGCACATCACACTGTCTGATCCACAGCACGAGGGCAGCAGGGACTCCCCAGGCTCCCAGTACTCAGAGGATTGCTGGAGGCTAAAAATTTGCTGAATCCGAGTCAGATGACGAGCCTCTGGACTCGATCATGTCACAGTTGCTGGAGCTGCAAAGGCAAGCTCGGGAACACCAGGAAGGGATGTCCGCTGCAACCCTCAGGTTACGAGATACAATGGAGAAACATGATAACCCATTAAAATCCACATCCCTCCTCTCAAACTCACTTGCTACAACTGTTGGAGGGATGCAGCCAACAATTCATGTCCAACCTTTTACAAATTGCATCCTTTTCTTTTCTAGGGCATATTTCTTTGAATTTTTTTTTAAAGTCCCTTATTTGCTTTAGAAATAATGGGCTGCAATTGCATCACCAACCATGGTTGCCACTATTCATTTCCTTAATGTAATTCGCTCTGAGGTGATAGCGCTGGCATGCCAACGTGCCGGGTCAACATTGGTAGGATGACGGCCGTCCTGGAGACCATGGTCCAGGACTTTGCTCCTGCTGCACGGGCTGAACTCCATCGCTGATGCCACAGTTGGCCTTGAGCAGTGTGTACACGAGAGAGGTACTGGTCAGCTCGATCTCACTCTAGTTACCCCTGCTCCTCAAGGAGTCAGCCTGGGGCCCCCGGCTACTCATAGGGAGGAGGATCCGCAGATACACACCCTGGGGCCATCCATCCAGGTGACTCCAAGAGTGTCTGGCCCATCCGAATCCCCTGTGACCTCAGCAGCTCCAGCTCCACAAGCCGAGGAGGGTGCCACTGTCACACAGCAGGACCCCGAAAGCAGGCTGGGGCCCTCCAAGCCACGGCCCTCCAGAGGACACCCGCCGAGGTCATCACAGACAGGGCATCATAGTCAACAGGCTGCTTCCACCTCCTCTGTGGATGTCTGGGGAACACCAAGATGTAGCAGCAGGGTTAGGACAGTTAAGGAGAATTAGTTGCACAGCCTAGGCACGGGTGTTAATCACTTGTACATAATGTTCACTATTGTCAATAAACTCCCAAGAATGACTCCCTGCCTATGGCTCCTTGTTCTGATGAGCAGTGTTCTTGTCACTCAGATGTGAAACCTTTCTGCGCAAGATAAAGGCAGATGTCTCAGACCAGAGCCTCTTCCCTGTGCTTTGTGCAGCCTTCAGACCAAAGTGAAGGTCCGGCCTTTCAATCCCTGGAAATATTACTGATGCCTGCACCTCAGTGGTGCTTGTCGTTGCTGCCAGAATTTAGTGAATCTAGGCACCACAGGGTTCCGTCATTCTTTCTGTGTGCTCTCAGCACTTTGGGGCTGGCCCCTATCTCTTCAGCATCTGCGACCAATGATGCTGTGCACCAGCTCCTAAAGGGCTCAGGTGCTGAAGGTGGACAAAGGTTCAGATGATTCTAAAGTTTTGTGGCTGCACCTCTATGATATATCCCTGACCACAGAGTGCAAGTGAGCTGCCCTCAGCCAGACAGGAGTCAGACATTTTCGGAGGCTGTGTGAAGATCTATGGAGTGTCTTCAATGCATGTCATCATCATCCTTCTGGAATCGAGCGACTATTAGGGCCTCCACTGCAACTCCATGACAGGTGCATTCTCACAGAGGGTATTCGCACTGCCATAAGCCAGACTGGAGTCAAACATTCACAGATGCAATGTGAGGATCTATGGTGTTTCCTCACTGCATGTCATCATCATCCTCCACAAATCTAGCAGCTATGAGGGCCTGCAAGAGCACCTGCCTTGTCTAGGCAGCATGAGGGCCTCATCCCCATCATCGTCACCTCCAACATCATGGATGCATTTGTGGGTGGAGGCTTGTGAGATCCCACAGTGGTCACCTGTGGAGCCCTGAAAGAAACCACTGGCATAGAAATTGAGCACCGCAGTCACTTTCACAACCACTAGCAGTGGATGCCCTCCATGTCCCCCCGGCGCTAAATCCTGCAGTATCTGGCAGATGTGACCTGCCAGTTCCCTAGACATGTACAGTTTCTGGCAACACTGGTTCTCGGTCATCTGTAGGAATGAAAGGTGAGGTCTATAGACCCTGGGTGTCACAATGCACCGAGCAGCGACGGCTCACTGTGGCTCTTGGGTGGTGTGTGCAGGAGCCCCAGCCGTCCCTTCTTCCTGAGGTTGCTGCTCCTGCCTCTGCGCAGCCAGGAGCCTCAGTCACTCTCTCCGCCATCTTTTTCGCACTCTGCAGGCCATCAGGCATACAGCTAGTTCACCAGGCTCCATGATCCTGATGTACTCCTCCTGAAGGATGAAAGAGAGAGATATGTGGTTAGCAAGGGTGTATTAAGAACCTGTCCTGGTTAAATGCGCAGGCCCCTTAATGATTCCCGGAGGGTGCTGGCTGCCACTTGGATGGCCAGAGATTAGTGCGCTGCATGGGTGCCCATGACCCCACCACTTCCACCCCAGTCCGTCTGACCGATTGTCAGCAGCTTCGCCCACTGGACTGCATGCTGTGCTCTCAGCTCAGGCGCAGGCATTCTCCTAACCCATGCTGCAAGGCTGCTCTGTTAGCTTGTACCATGGGGTAGGCAATGGCATAGTGGTATTGTCGCTGGACTAGTAATCCAGAGATCCTGGGTGCTGCACTGGGGACCTGGGTTTGAATCCTGCCACAGCAGATGGTGGAATTGAATTCAATAAAAATCTTGAACTAAAAGCCTAATGATGACCATGAAACCATTGCTACCTGGAAAAACTCAGCAGGTCTGGCAGCATCGGCGGAGAAGAAAAGAGTTGACTCTTTTCTTCTCCGCTGATGCTGCCAGACCTGCTGAGTTTTTCCAGGTAATTCTGTTTTTGTTTTGGATTTCCAGCATCCGCAGTTTTTTTGTTTTTATGAAACCATTGTTAGTTGTTATAAAAACCCATCTGGTTCACTAATGAAGGAAATGTGCTGCCCTCACCTAACCTGGCCTATATGTGACTCCAGACCCACACCTCTCTGAACAAGGGCAGTTAGAGATGGTCAATAAATGGTGGCCTAGCCAGCGATGCCCACATCCTGTGAATGAATTAAAAAAAAAGATCGGTCGAAACCAGGATGCTGACATTGCAAGGGACTGCGAGCATCACCATATATTCCAGTCATCCAACTGTTCTGCCGTCCATTAAAATGCTCAGTCTGTGCCTTGGTGGGGGGAGTGGGGTGGTGAGGTGAAAGACTTTGGAGCACTTGGTGGCACTTTGATGCCTCTGCTTTGCTTGAGTGGGCAAATAAGCTAGAAACCTGACTCCAATCATATCAACATGGCTGTGCCTGAACTGTCTCAGTTTCAGAGGATGTGTCACTTTTTACAGGTTTCCCTAATATGTGACTGCTTCCCTCGTCCACCCTACTCCTGACCCCAAATGTTTGAGTGAAATATTCAATGGCAGGCCCTTGGCACCAACCCCGCCCCTGCCCCCATTCCCCACCCCCCGCTACAAGTCGCCTTAACCACACCCCCCCAGCACACCTGAAGCTTGAAGTCCAACAGCCGACCACTGGCGAGCACTGCACAACGTTACTGTGTACCTGCCTCTAACTTACCCTCAAAGTGCAGGCCGCCAAGTGCATGCCATTTATGTGCTGTTCTGAAACATGTCGGCATGCTTTCCCGCAGGCTGGGTGCAGGGACTATTCCAGCGAGTTGGCCCAATAACGATATGCTGATGTATTACAATGAGATTCCCCTGGTGGGCTGAGCGGACGATCGCGAACCAGTTCCATGCTGTTGTGAAACTGATCGCGCCATATTGTCCGCTCACGCCACCAATCACGCCCGGTGCCAGTGGGCTTGGAAAATTCCACCCAAGAGAACCTGTCCATGGTTCTGAAAGTTGTTCTTGCATTGTTTTCAGCCAGATAATGATGTAATGCATGATCAGTAGCTGAAAGTGTGTCATGCTAAACACAGCAGAGAAATTTAAGGGGTTACTTTCGGCGATGTTGATATTGCATGACTTCTTGTCAGTGAAATTTCCAATAAAAATCTTATAATTGCTGTATTCATCAAAGTAGATCTGAGGTTTAAAGATGAAATCTAATCTAACTAAGACAAAATGATATTGTTGTTGCCCCTATCATTAATATTTATGGTAATATAAAGTTAGGAGCTGGAAATATAAATTAGAAAAGTGATCAGATGAAACTGCTCTCAGGATTTAAAACAAAAATGTTCTTAAGATGTAGGCATTGCATTTATTAAATATGAGCATACAAATTAGGTGCAGAAGTAGGCCACTCAACTCTTCAAGCCTGCTCCATCTTACTATAAGATATGGCTGATCTGGTTGTAACCTCAACTCCACAATCCCGTCTACCCCAATAAACTTTCATCCCTTGCTTGCTAAGAATCTATCTCTGCCTTTTATTTTTATTCATTCACTGGATGTGGGCTTATTGTCCTTCCCTATTGCCCTTGTGAAAGTGGTGATGAGCTGCCTCCTTGGGCCACTGTAGTCCATGTAGTGTAGGTACACCCATAGTGCTGTTAGAAAGGGAGTTCCAGGATTTTGACCCAGCTACAGTGAAGGAACGGTGATATATTTCCAAGTCAGGATGGTAAGTGACTTAGAGGGGAACTTTCAGGTGATGGTGTTGCCCTTGTTCTTCTAGGTGGTAGTGGCTGTAGGTTGGAAAGTGCTGTCTAAGGTGAATTCTTGATGAATTTCTGCAGTACATCTTGTAGATAGTACACACCACTGCCTACTGTGCATTGGTGGCGGAGGGAGTGAACGTTTGTGGATGTGTTGCCAATCAAGTGGGCTGCTTTGTCCTAGATGGTGTCAAGCTTCTTGAGTGTTGTGGGAGCTGCACTCATCTGGGCAAGTGGGGAGCATTCCATTACACTCCTGACTTGTTCATGCTGGACAAGTTTTGGGGAGTTAGGAGGTGAGATACTCATTGCTGGATTCCTAGCCCCTGACCTGCTCTTGTAGCCACAGTATTTATATAGCTAGTCCAGTTCAGTTTCTAGTCAATGGTAACCCCAGGATGTTGATAATGGGGAATTCAGTGATGGTAATGCCAATGAAAATCAAGGGGTCATGGTTAGATTCTCTCTTAAAAATATTCAAAGAATCTGCTTCCACCACCTTTTGAGGAAGAGAGTGTTATAGGCCCCCAAATAGTTGAGTTAGGACAGCAAATATGTAGCCAAATTTCTGAGTGCAAAAACAATGGGGCAGTAATAGTTGGAGACTTCAACTACCCTAATATCAATTGGGATACGAACAGTGTGAAGGGCACAGAGAGCACAAAATTCTTGAACTGCATTCAAGAGAACTTTTTCAGCCAGCACGTAACAAGCCCAACAGAGAGGGGGCACAATTCTAGATTTACTCTTCGAAAATTAAGCTGGGCAAGTGGATGAAGTAGCCATGGGGGACCAGTGTGGAGATAGTGACCATAAGAGCATTAGATTTAGCATCATTATAGAAAAGGACAAAGAAAGAACAAGAGTGAATGTTCTAAATTGGGGAAGACAAATTTTACAAAGCTGTGAGGTGAACAGGCAAAAGTGAAGTGGATGCAATTAGTAGATGAGAAAATGGTGTCAAATCAGAAGGGGGTAGGGAGTATTCAAAAGCGAGATTCTATGGGCACAGAGTAGACATGTCCCCACTAAGAAAAAGGGTGGTACTATCAAATCTAGAGCCCCCTGGTTAACCAGAAGTATACAGGATAAGAATAACCAGAAAAAGAAAGCTTATAACAGTCACAAAAAACTTAATACTGTAGAAAACCTAGAGGAGTATAGAAAGTACAGGAGTGAAGGAAAAAAGGAAATTAGGAAAGCAAAGAAAGGATACAAAAACACACTGGCAGGTAAAATCAAAGAAAACCCAAAGGTGTTTTACCAATATATTAAGAGCAAGAGGTTAACTAAGGAAATGTTAGGGTCTATCAAAGATGTACATGGTAACTTGTGTGTCGATGCTGAAGATGTGGGCAGGGTTCTCAATGAGTACTTTGTCTCTGCCTTCACTAAGGAGAGGGTTGATGCAGACATTCTTATCAAAGAGGAGGAGTGTGAAAGATTAGATACAATGAGCATAAATGAGAGAGGAAGTACTGGGGGGACCGGCATCCTTGACGGTGGATAAATTACCAGGGCTGGATGGCCAGTATCTCAGGTTGTTCAAGGAGCCAGGGAGGAAATAACCGGGGCCCTGAGGATCATTTTTAAATCCTCAGTAGATACAAGCAAGGTACCAGAGGATTGGAGGTCTGTGAACGTTGAACCTCTATTTAAAAGCGATAAGCCAGGAAATTATAGGCCAGTCTCACTTTGGTGGTGGGCAAATTGTTGGAATCAATTCTGAGAGACAGGATAAACTGTTACTTAGTAAGACATGGATTGATAGGGATAGTCAGTATGGTTTTGTTAGGGGAAGATTGTGTCTTACTAACTTAATTTTTTTGAGGCAGTAATAAGAAGGATTAATGAGGGTAGTGCAGTGGATGTTGTCTACAGGGATTTTAGTAAGGCATTTGACAAGATCCCACATGGCAGACTGGTCAGGAAAGTGAAATCCCATGGGGTACAGGGGAAGGTGGCGAGTTGAATCCAAAACTGGTCAGTTTTGGATCCAACTTACCACCTTCCCCTGTCTGGTAGTAAAGAAAGTAAACTGAATGCTTTCCTTTATTAGTATTGAGGTATTGAATATAAAAACAGGGATGTAATGATAAGACTGTATAAAAGGCTGGAATTCTGTGTACAATTCTGCTCACCACATTACAGGAAGGACATAATAGCTCTGGAGAAAGCACAGAAGAGACTTACTAGAATGTTGCCAGGGTATGAAAATTGCAGCTATGAGGAAAGATTGGATAGGTTTGGGCTGTTTTCCTTAGAACTGAGGAGGCTGAGAGGTGACCTAATTGAGGAGTACAAAATTATGAGGGACCTAGATAGGATAGACAGGAAAAGTCAATTAACAGTGGGCATAGATTTAAGGTGGTTGATAGATGGATTAAAGGGGACATGAGGAATAACTTTTTCACTCGAAGGGTGGTGAGCGTCTAGAATTCACTGCCTAAATTGGTGGTTGAGGCTGAAACGCTCAGCTCATGTAAAAGGTACCTGGATCTGCACCTGAAGTGCTGTAACCTGCAAGGCTATGGACCAGGTACTGAAAAGAGGGATTAAGCATGAGTGGCTAGTTTCTTTTTTCTCTCTTTTATTGACCAACACAGGTAAGATGGGCTGAATGTCTTCTTTCTGCACTGTAACTTTTCTCTGGCTCTTTGGTTCTATAGCATTCCAAATAACCACAACCTTCTGAGAGAAAAAAATTCTCATCTCTGTTCTGAATGAGCGAGTCCTTATTTTTAAATATTGACCCCAGTTCTTTATTCTCTCACAAGAGGAAACATAGTCTCCTCGTCTGCCGTGCCAAGACTCTCAGGGCCTTATATGTTTCAATCAAGTTGCCTCTTACTCTTCTAAATTCCAGCAGATACAAGTCTAGCCTGTCCAGCCTCTCCTCATAAGACAACCCTCCCGTTCCAGTTTTAGTTGAGTAAACCTCTGATCTCTTTCCAGTACATTTACATCATTGCTTAAATAAGGAGGCCAATACTGTACACAGTACCCCAGATGTGATTTCAACATTGCTCTGTATAACTGTGGCACAACCTCCTTACTTTTGTATTCAATACCCCTTGCAATAAACAATAACATTCTGTTAGCTTTCCTAATTACCCACTTCAGTTGCCGAGAGAAGGTCGTGATGGGTCTTCTCCTTAAACTGCTACAGTATTCATAGTTATGGTGGTTCCATGAAGCTGTTATGTAGCAATATATTTATCTGAAAAGCAGACAGAATCTTCTAGAACAGGAATGAGCAAACTTTTCAGCCTGAGGATATAAAAATTGTATTGTGGATCATAAATGCTCAAGCAATGAGCAATTTGTGTTCAAAAAGGGACAATACAATTTTATTTTAAAATCAGCAGTGTCAAAATAATACTGTTGAACAATGCACTGTTAGAAAATTGCACCATTGATTTGTTTGTTGATTTTACCACATAACTATGCTGCCTCTGTCAGAACACAAATTTTATTGTACATAAATTTTTTCAGTACACCACACTATGCAAAAGGTTGGTAAGGTAAAAGAATAAAAAAGATTCAAGATTAAATAATTAGTATTATGCATTGTAACTCGAGGGCCGGATGAAAAGATTCCATCGGCTGGGTCTGGCCCCGGGGCCATAGTTTGCCCATCCCTATTCTCGAGAGATGGGATAAATTTGATAAATGGTTTGGGATTAAAAGAATAGAGGAAACAAAGAGGGTGAAATTCATCACCAGTATGAGCAGAAAATGGATAGTAGCAGATTGATCACTCATCATGCACTCCATTAAATTTTAATAGTTGTTTGGTAGTACAGAACTTGAGTATTGTTGAAATAAGAGACATGTCAAAGCTTTTTGTCTTGCACTCATCAATACACCTCACAATAATAGCAATATAAGTTGGAAAACAACAATTTATACTGTATGTGAAGAGAGTGCTGATTGGTTGGCAAGTGGCTTTAGCAAGGAGAATGCATCACTGATGGTGACTGACAGTTAACTACCAAGATTTGTTTGAAATTTAAACCAGGCAGCTTGACCCTGATTGGTCAAGGCATTGCCCTGAGGAATGAGTCAGTGAATAGCTGTCGCTTATTTTGTTTACCTGAAATAAGCACGGTGTATGTCCATGTTCTTTCTGCCTCCAAAGAACAGGGCCCTGTGTATTAATATGTGTAGCTTACAGTACACGCAAAAGCACCACGTTGCGAGCCCAACTGACAATCTTCAATTGGTTGTCAGCATAACTCTTAGCACATTGAGGATTAGTTAGCAAATGTTGTCCAATGGCGGAATCTCATCTAATGTTGGACACTGTGTTTTGTAAGCACGGACTGGTTGGGTACAGTCTGTACAGACTGTACCCAATCAGCCCATGTTTGCAAAACTCATAACACTGTACAACATTAGATGAGATTCTGCCATTGGACAACATTTGCTAACTAATCCTCAATGGGCTAAGAATTATGCCGACAACCAATTTAAGATTGTCAGCTGGGCTCGCACTGTGGTGCTTTTGCGTGTACTGTAAGCTACACATATTAATACACAAGGCCCTGTTCTTTGGAGGCAGAAAGAACATGGACATACACCGTGCTTATTTCAGGTAAACAAAATAAGTGACAGCTATTCACTGACTCATTCCTCAGGGCAATGCCTTGACCAATCAGGGTCAAGCTGCCTGGTTTAAATTTCAAACAATGCTTGGTAGTTAACTGTCAGTCATCATCAGTGCTGCATTCTCCATGCCAACACCACTTGCCAACTAATCAGCACTCTCTTCACATTCAGCGTAAATTGATGTTTTCCCCCTTATATCGGTATTCTTGCGAGAGTCCTGATGAGTGCAAGACGAAAAACTTAGACATGCCTCTTTTTTCAGAAATATTCATTTAATTTTACTTATCCTTAAAGTGATCCATCAACCCCATTTTACAATCCCACTGAAGTTAAATTTAACCGAAATGCCATTCATCCTTCCCAATGTCACAAGGTTAATTATTTTCACTTTCACTCCTCTCCTTTTCGATTGCTACACTTTACTATAAGTTTTTAAACTATGGGTTTCTGTTTATCATTGATGCTTAAAGAATACTTGCTAGAAATTGAATTGCAATCATGGAAAATGAAGTTTCTTTTCATTCCTGCCATCTGACCAATGAATTATAGAGGTTGATAGTGAAGTGTTTTTGGAATTGGACTCCTTATAACAAGGAGTAGTGCCTTTAAGTGTGTTTGAAACTAATGAGCTGAATCATGAGGTGTGTCAAATCATAATCGATTTGACCTCATTAGATCCCATTTATTGGAACTGAAATCATGCTGTATGAATAAATAAGTTAAGGCCCCAAGTAAAATACCACATCTGGAAAGGATTGGACAATTTTGACTTTTGCCCAAATCTACTTGAACTGAGTGATGTTGGGTCTGCCCCTTACAAAAATAAATACTTGCTGCTTATTTTTAAAGGATTAATCCAAATGCATGTTTCCATTTTCCAGAACCTTTCAGTTGCTAAACAAGTGACTGTTATCTGTGGCTAGAATCATAATAACAGGGGTAAGTGCCCCTGTTTGCTGTCTGAATAAAATGTTGATATATTTGTTCCCTAGTTGACCATGGGAGAATTTGATTACAGATGATGAGTGGGAGGATATAAGAGAAATGAGATTGAAAGGTGTTGCTTCCTAGCACTTCAAGGAGTTTGATTTTTATTCAAGTTTATATAAATAAATCCTGATGCTCTTCAGTCCTTGCTACAGTCAAAATCTGTTCAGCAAAAAATCAGGAACACTCATCCATAATGCTTGCATCGCACACATTTTAGCTTCAGATTCTTAATTACAAAGCTGTCATGTTATCACAAATGTTTAGCATCAAGTGCTGTCAGTACCTGGCAAGGTCTTCAGCCCTGTGCTCCTCAACAGATTGAAAACAGAAGTAGACGGTACACTTTGTGAAGAACAGGCAGGTTTCTGGGTGGCAGATCATGCTGCAAGCAGGTCTTTACGCTCAGGAACATCACAGAGCGCAGCCAAGAGCAGGGGTAGCGAACCTTTATCTTATCAAGATCCATTCACACATCGACAAAATCAGTCGCCGGCCACACACACATTAAAACCAACTTAATTTATTTTCTTTTAGAGAGAATACAGATACGTTCAACTCACCCACTGCTTTAACATGATGGCTGAGTTTGCTCTTCCTTACTGAGCCTTGTTATGTCTGCTGGCACTGATGATGTTGCTGCTTGCAACTGGCTTCATGTCTGTTAATCTGGCAGGCAGATGGTTTTTTGCCAGAGAAAGTTTTGAAAAAAACTGCTCACAGCAGTATGTAGTTCCAAACAGTGATGCAATTTTCAGCACGTGTCTCCACAAATGGAGTCTCCACTCACATGGAGTCTGTAGGATTCCAGCAGAGGTAGGTTATTGTATTTGGCCTTAAGTTCAGTGTTGCTTTGTAGTTCTATAACTTCATGTTGAAGGTCTTCAGGTACATCGACTGCTTCAATATTGAGCAGTGTGGCCCCAGAATCTTTCAGAGTCTTTTCAATGTTTTGAACCCCATATCATTAATTTGATCTGACATGGTATGAGAGATAAGGTCACCCTTTCAAATAATTTGATTTTCTCTCTCTCTCGCTCGCTCTCTCCTTTCCTACTTCGTCTGTGAGTTTCTCTCTCTCCTTTCCCACTTTGTCTGTCTCTCTCTCACCTTTCCCACTTTGTCTGCCTCTCTCTCCTTCCCCACTCTGCTATCTCTCTCTCTCCTTTCCCACTCTGTCTGTCTCTCTCTTTCTCTCTCTTCCCACTCTCTGTCTCTCTCTATCCCACTGTCTCTCCTTTCCCACTCTGTATGTTTCTCTCTATCCTTTCCACTTTGTCTGTCTGTCTGTCTCTCTCCTTTCCCACTCTGTCTCTCCTTTTCCATTCTGTCTCACCCCAAACCAGCCCAGGTCAGTGAATCTACAACCCAAGGCTCTGGCCAACTCCCAGTCCGAGGCTGAACCTGGGCCTGGAGCCTATAGCCTCTTCCTCAGTCTTCAGGGGCTGACCCCCTGTCCTGGGACACCAATGGAGCTGGGAGGGGGAGGGGGAATGGGGTGAGCCACCGATGGAGCCGGGTGTACTGCTCCCTTTCTTCCCCACCCCAGGTTACTCACACTTCACCACCCGCCCCTGCCCTGCGCACCTACTCCCGGATCTCCAGCCTCCCTCTCTCCCCACAGCCTGGGCCTCTGGTGACTGAGGCTGAGGGTCAGGCATCAGATCATGGCGGTGGCTGGCCCAGAGTGCAGCATGTGGCGGGGAGGGAACGGATTTTTAAACCTGACCACATGCCAGATGAAAAAATTCAACGGGCTGCATCCGACCCCTGAGACAGGGGTTCCCACCCATGTCCTAGAATATCAGAAGCCTTTTGTTATCAGCTTAATTGATTTCAAGATGGCTTTCGATAACATCCATTGGCAGTCACTCTGGTACATTGCAAGACAGTAAGGCATCAAAGCCTTATACTGAGACTCCAACTATTATATCAGGACCAGCACTTCTTCAAGATCATCACTGGAGCACGGCAAGGCTGCAGACTCTCCCCATTCCTTTTCCTCTTGGTTATTGATTTCATCATGAGGAAGGCAGAGGTGGGTGCAGACTTTAGCATCCCATGGTAACACCACTGGCCGATGTGCCTGGATTCCTCAGATGGCATTGCCTTGCTGGCCAAAGAATAGCACGCGTGCTCCAAGACATGACCACCAGACTGGAGAGCAGCGGTGCCAAGGTTAGTCTATGCATCAGCTGCAAACAGACCAAGACAATGATGTCTGGACAGCAAAAAAGGCCCTCAGGCAACCATCAGGCAACAGAATGCTGAGGATGTTGACCACTTCCACTACCTAGGAAGCAACATCCGCAGGGAGGGCGATGTAGAGATCGCGTCCACACAAGAATCAGCAAAGCAGCATCGGTTCACCAGTGGCTGCACACGGTCTGGGCAGCCAACACCACCAAAACCACCATGAAGCTGCAACTTTACATAGTTATGCCAATCACAATTTATGCCAGCGAGACATGGAAGAGAACAGCAAAGGTGTCACTTAAGTTGAACATCTCTCACCAGCACTGCCTACATAAGATCCTGGGCATCACATGGAGAGACAGGACCACCAACAAAGAAGTGCTACAGAGAACAAGCCAGAAGCACCTGTGGGACATTGTGATGGAGAGACGACTAAAGCTGGCAGGACACATATTTCGCCTCCCCTATGCATGGTCCGCCAGAGTAGCAGTAGAATGGACACCATCAGAAAGAAGAAGAAGAAGAAGAAGACAGGGCTGGCCAAAGAAGACCTGGTGAAGTACATTAAAGGAGGACCTCCAGGAACATGACACCACCTGGACTGGATTAAAAGAGATTGTGATGGACTGGTGGCAGACTCTTGCCCGTTGTCCCATATCATATGGGATCAGCAAGTCTAAGTAAGAAAGAAAGACATGGATTTCATATTCTGAGACTCAATATTTAACTTCATCGTTGCCATCAAGCTATTAGTCCAACAAGTCATTAGTAGTATCACCAGAAGCTGATCAATAGGAACTAGCTTCATTGAGTCACAAAATGGTACATCAATTAATTTCACCTCAGTCACAGGAAATCAGCTAAAAACCAATATGAGCTAATCATGGACAATAAACATGAATTAGTGAAGTGCTCGACTAACAATGAATTTTTCAAGAAAACCGCCACGTATAGAGACAAAATAAATGCATTGAATACGATAGAGATGGGCAATAAGTGCTTGTCTTGCTGGCAACGCCATTGATACATATAAAAATATATCAACTACATATAAAATAAATATATACAAAAAGATGTATTTGAACTTTCTAAAGGCATTTGATACGTGTCATATGAGAGGCTTTTGAAATTTATGGTCAACGGTAACAAATATAAAATGATGCCATAGAGAAATTCAGTGGAGGGATGTGGGGGTTCAGGGGGGGGATGTGGATTTAAACTAAATTGGCAGGGGCTGGGAACCTGAGGACAAATTCAGAGTAGAAAACGGGAGATGAAAAATTAGTGAGTGATTCTGGAAGACAGGAGAAGCACAGGTTAAAAAGTGTACAGCACAGAAAATTGTCAGTGTTAAAAGGCATATATGTAAATGCAAGGAGAATAGCAAATAAAGCCGACGAGCTGAGGGCACAGATAGATACGTGGCAGCATAATATCGTTGCTATAATGGAAACTTGGCTTATTGAGGGCAAAAATGGGCAGCTCAGCATGCCTGGGATATAGAGTTTTCAGGCAGGATAGCGAGGGAGACAAAAAAGGTGGGGGGTGTAGCATTAATGGTTAAAGAATCAGTTACAGCTATGAGAAAGAATGATACTAAATTACGCATCAAATAGGGACCTATGGGTTGAGCTCCAAAGTAAAAAATGGGTAGACATATTACTAGGAGTGTACTATAGATCCCCAAAGAGTGGAAGTGAGTTAGGAGACTAAGTAGGTAGGCAAATTTCTGAGTGCAAAAACAATAGGGCATTAATAGTTGGAGACTTCAACTACCATAATATCAATTGGGTTATGAAGGGTCTGAAGGGCACAAAGTTCATGAGCTGCATTCAAGAAAACTTTTTCAGCCAGCACCTAACAAGCCCAAAAAGAGGGGGTGCAATTCTACAAACATATGAGCAAGGAGCAGGGGTAGCCCATTCAGCCCCTTGGGCCTGCTCTGCCATTTAATAAGATCATGGCTGATCTGATAGAAACCTGAAATCTGCATCCCATCTACTCCTGATAACCTATCACCCCCTTGCTTACCAAGAATCTATCCACCTCTGCCTTAAAAATATTCAAAGACTCTGCTTCCACCATCATTTCAGGAAGAGAATTCCAAAGACTCACGACCCTCTGAGTGAAAAAAATTCACCTCATCTCTGTTTTAAATGAGCAATTCCCTACTTTTAAACAGTGACCCCTGGTTCTAGATTCTTCCACAAGAGGAAACATCCTCTCTACATCCACCCTGTCAAGACCCCTCAGGAACTTATGTTTTAATCAAGTCACCTCTTATTCTTCTAAACTCCAGCAGATACAAGCCTAGTCTGTCCAACCTTTCCTCATAAGACAACCCACCCATTCCAGGTATTAGTCTGGCAAACCTTCTCTGAACTGCTTCTAACGCTTTTACATCCTTCCTTAAATAAGGTGACCAAATACTGTACACAGTACTCCAATTGTGGTTTCACTAGTGCCCTGTACAATTGAAGCATAACCTCCATACTTTTGTAATCAATTCCCCTCGCAATAAAAGATAACATTCCTTTCCTAATTACTTGCTGTACTTGCATACTAGCCTTTTGTGATTCATGCACTAGGACACTCAGATCCCTCTGAATCTCAGAGCTCTGCAATCTCTCACCATTTAGATAATAGGCTTCTCTTTTATTCTTCCTGCCAAAATAGACAATTTCACACATTCCCACATTATACTCCATTTGCCAGATCTTTGCCCACTGACTTAACCTATCTATATCTGTTTGTAGCATCCTTATGTCCTCTTCACAACTTACTTTCCTATCTATCTTTGTTTCATCAGAAAATTTGGCAACCATCCCATCAATCCCTTCAGCCAAGTCATTTATATAAATTGTAAACAATCGAGGTCCCAGCACTGATTCCTATGGAATGCCACTCGTTACATCTTGCCAACCTGAAAAATACCCATTTATGCTTACTCTCTACCTCCTGTTAGCCAGCCAATCATTTATCCATGCCAATATGTTACCTCCTATACCATGAGCTTTTATTTTCCACAATAAACTTTAATGTGCCACTTAGTCAAATGCCTTCAGGAAATCTAAGTACAGTACATCCACCAGTTCCCCTTTATCCACAGCAAATGTTACTTCCTCAAAGAACTCTAATAAGTTGGTTAAACATGATTTCCCTCTCCAAAACCATGTTGACTCTGCCTGATGACCTTGAGCTTATCCCTGCTATAACTTCTTTAATAATACCTTCTAACATTTTCCCTACAACAGATGTTAAGCTAACTGACCTGTAGTTTCCCGCTTTCTGTTTCCTTCCCTTTTTGAATTATGGGGCTGAATTTTGCCCTTGACGGGTGGGCCCGACCGACTCGGCGGCAGGTGGGCAACAGATGGCTGCCGCCAAAACAGGCCCCGCTGCCATTTTGCGCAGGCAGGCCAGTTAAGGACTGCCCAGTGTGACGTCCACCAGGAAGCAATATGGGCTTCCTATGCGGGCTGGGGGAGGACCTCCCCAAATGCGAGAGTGCGCACATCTCCCTGGATCTAAGTGGTACCTCAGGGAGATTGCTGAAAGGTTTTCAAAGGTTAAAAATAGAAAAATAAAAAAATCATTAACATGTTCCCCTCATGTGACAATGTCACACGAGATGGGACATGTTGATAAAGTGCACAAAAACTTTAATAAACTTTTTTAAAACCAACATGAAACCTCATCCTGCTGGTGGATGAGGTTTCATGTTTTTTCAGAAGCCAGCCGGGGCTCCTGGCCTGCCCAACAACCTTAAGGTTGGACGGGCAGGTCCTTTAATTGTTTTAATTATCCTGTCAATGGCCTCAATTGGCCATTGACAGGTCGGTGGGTGGACAGCTGATCGCACTGTGCCCCACCTTCCTCAAGATTTAAATGGGGCAGGATGACATCGGGAGATCCCCCCACTCCTCAACGTCATCCCGCGTCATTTTCACGTCGGCGAGTAGGCCCCGCTCCCTTCTCGCCGGCAGAAAAATTCAGCCCAAGGAGTTACATTTGCTAGATTTAGTCTTAGCAAGTGAAGCTGGGCAAGTGGATGAAGTAGAAATGGTGACCATTTTGGAGATAATGGCCAAAGTACAGTTAGATTTAGCATCACTATGAAAAAGGTGAAAGGTAGAACAGGAGTAAAAGTTCTAAATTGGGGAAGACAAATTTTATAAAGCTGAGAGGTTAACTGGCAAAAGTGGAGTGGATACAGCTACTAGAAGGGAAAACAGTGTCAAATCAGTGGGAGGTATTCAAAAGTGAGATTCCACAAGAACAGTGTAGACATGTATCCACTAAGAAAATGGCCGGTACTGTCAAATCTAAGTACCCTGGTTATCCAGAAGCATACAGGGTAAGATAAACCAGAAAAGGAAATCTTATGACAGTCACAAAATGCTTAGTACTGTAGAAAGCCTAGAGGAGTATAAAAAGTACAGGGGTGTAGGCAGAAAGGGAATTCGGAAAGCAAAGAGAGGTTACGATAAAGAACTGGCGGGTAAAATTAAAGAAAACCCAAAAATGTTTTATCAGTACATTAAGAGCAAGAGCATAACTAAGGAAGAGATAGGGCCTATCAGAGATGTACATGTTAACTTGTGTGTTGATGCTGAAGATGTAGGCAGGGTTCTCAATGAGTACTTTGTCTCTGTCTTCACAAAAGAGATGGATGATGCCAACATTCTAGTTAAAGAGAAAGAGTGTGAAATATTAAATAAAATAAGCACTGGAGGGACTGGCGTCCTTGAAGGTGGATAAATCACAGGGCCACATGGATTGTATCCCAGGCTGTTGAAGGAAGCCTGGAAAAAATAGCAGATGCTTTGAGGATCATTTTCCAAGCCTCACTAAATACAGGCATGGTAACAGGGGATTGGAGCTCTGTGGACTTTGTACCAATATTTAAAAAGTGTGCGAGAGATGGGCCAGAAAAGTGTAGGTCCGTCAGTCTGACTTTGGTGGTGGACAAATTATTGGAACCAATTCTGAAAGACAAGATCACTAAAAAATGGATTGGTCACAGTCAGCATGGTTTTGTTAGGGGAACATCATGTCTTACTAAGTTAATAGAATATCTTGAGAAAGTAACAAAGAGGATTGATGTGGGTGGTGCAGTGGATGTTATCTACATGGATTTTAGTAAGGCAATTTACAAGGTCCCACATGGCAGACTGGTCAGGAAAGTGAGATCCCACTGGTTCAGTGACCGGCAACTAAGGGTAATGGTCGATGGATGTTTTTGCAAATGGAAAGAAGTTTCCAATGGTGTTCCACAGGGCTCAGTTTTTGGGCTGTTTGTTGTATATTTTAATGATTTGAACTTAAATGTGGGAGGCATGATTGGGAAATTTTCAGTTGAGACAAAAATTGGCCATGTAGCTGATAGTGAAGAGAACAGCTGTTGTCTTCAGAACGTTATCGACAGTTTGGCTGAGCAGGTGGAAAAGTGGCAAATGGAATTCAATCCGGAAAAATGTGAGGTTTGTGAAGGGCAAACAACACAAGGGAATACTCATTAAATGGGATCTTATTAAGAGGGGTTGAGGAAGTGAGAGACCTTGGAGTGCATGTCCCTAGGTCCCTGAAGGTGGCAGGACTGGTGGATAAGTTGTTAAAGAAAGCATGCTTTCCTTTATTGGTTGAGATATTGAATGCAAAAGCAAGGATGTAATTCTGGAACTGTATAAAATGCTGTTCAGGCCATTTGTGGAATTTTGTGTACAATTCTGGTCACCACATCACAGGAAGGACATAATTGCTTTGTTGAGGGCACAGAGGAGATTTACAAGAATAAGGAAAAGGTAGGGCCTTTCAGAGTTTGAAAATTGCAGCTATGAGGAAAGATTGGACAGGCTAAAGTTGTTTTCCTTAGAACAGAAGAGGGTGAGGAGTGACAGGCTCGAATTATGAGGGGCTAGATAGGGTAGACAGGAAAGACCTGTTTCCCCTAGCTGATGGGGTCAATTACCAGAGGGAATAGATTTAAGGTGATTGGTAGAAGGATTAGAGGGGTCATGAGCAAAAACCTTTTCACCCAGAGGGTGGTGGGTGTCTGGAATTCACTGCCTAAATTGGTGGTTGAGGCTGAAATGCTCAATTCATTTATAAGGTACCTGGATCTGCGTCTGAAGTGCTGTAACCTGCAAGGCTAAGAATCAGGTGCTGTAAAATGAGATTAAAAATGAGCGGCTAGTTTCCTTTTTCTCTCTTTCTTTGGCTGGTGCAGACACGATGGGCTGAAAGTTTCTGCGCCATAACTTTTCAGTGCTTCTATGGTTTGGCCCCCTGGGGTCACAAAGCTGTGATTAGTACACCCATCCACTCTGCAGTCCCTGCTCTTGTCCTGATGATCTTAATCCTGAACTTTATTTTTTTAATTTTTTAAAGAAAATCATGTGTTGTTTTCTGATAATTCTAAGTTGTGCATGATCAAGAATGAACATCAATCTGCCTGTTAGTAAAAAAGGACAGCTGATCATTTATGACATACTACTATTAGTTATAGCTCATTAAATTAACAAGTGGGCTGTTGAGTTGAGTGGTCAGGTGATGCCCGAGGATGCTTTTCCTTTGAGTTTTCATCCTTACAAATAGGCAGAGGTACCTGAACAAGGTGCCATGTGGGACACCAGGATCTCCAGTGACAATAACCCAGTGGTTCAAGTCTTCTTCAGCTCGATGGCTATCATAGAAGATGTCGGCAGTAATTTCATACTCTCTTCCGAACACTGTCCAGAAGGAGTATTTCTGAAGTGCACCTACAGCCTGGTTTGTACAGGTATGGTTGATAAGCACTTTTACATTTGCTTGCACTGGGTATCCATCATATTCAAGGCGCATCTGTGGATCCAAGTAAAAGACCTGCCAACAGCTCAGGAATGAGAGCTGGTCTGTCAGATTCACACAGGCTGAAAGAACCTTGAACCTGTTGGACAATTGCAGGGACTAAGGTTCCTCCATTGTGACTTTCTGGCTCCCCGTACCAGCCTCATTCATGGTCACAGCTTCCTGCCCCTGACCACAGACCAAATCCAAAGTGCTTAACATAAGAGGTGTGACTGCATCCTGGAACAAAGTGCTGTGGTAACTTTCCCCCTCTCAGAAGCATCACAGTGTCCAAAGCTCAGCCACCAGCTCATCAACTCTGAGCCAAAATTTCTCAAGCTACAGACACTTACAGTAGATATGTTTGCCTGGAGTCCACCAGCTCCCACATGTACAGTTGCAACACATCACCTACCCTGCAATATCCATTGTATTTTATTTAACTAATTAGGTTTTCAAGTTTTGGAATATTACTCAATGATTATTTGTAGCAAAATTAAATAGGTTAACTAATTAAGCTATAAATTTAATACAGTTCTTATGTCTCCTCAGGTCTCATTGAAACTACTTCTCTGGTTTAGGCAGAAAAAAGTATAAAACTCAACAACCAATTATCTACCTAATTACCTAATTAATGCCTCTAAACTTCAGGTCTCACTGTCTCCATCACTGGGACGCCTCCTTATTTTTTTGTAAATACCAGAACAGCGTGTGTTTCCTCACTGCACCAAATTCTCTCACTCACTAAATTCCCAAGTTAAGTGCTCTGAAGAAATTGTAATCCATAAGACTGGGCTCTGTGCTACTTACTCCGTTGCATTGGCAAAAGTTTCTGTATTGATGCTAGCAAGAATTCCAAAGACCTGAGTCAACGCCGGCTGACGTGGTAACCAGTTCCAACTCACTATTTAATCAATTGTGCAACTGCCACTCGCAGACAGCTTGCTTACCATTGAATAACAGTGTGAAAGAAGTTACAAGTGGAGGTTAAGTGCTAGATGCAAAGCTTCACTAGATTTTAGAAAGAGATCAATCATTAAGACACTAAGAATTCCCAAACTCACCAAATTGCTGAGTTAAGTACTCTTCATGCTACTTGTTTTAAATATCTTAAAATAAGTATATCCTCTCAGCCACATCTTTAATCTGCATTCTATTTTTTCTCTGGCTCCAATCTCTCCTATAACAGGGTACCAAAAGCTGTCGATTATATTCCAACCTTCGCCCAAATTTTTCTAAAGATCTAGCCAGCACGAGTTCACTGTCTCTCTCTTCCCCTTCCTTATAACAATATCAGGCTAAATAATTTATTATTTTGTTGACTATATATTTAATTAATCATGTTCATTAAAATCAGTAGCATAACTGACAGCGAAAATAATTACCATCGTATTACTATCTCAATTAAAGCAGTAAGTTTCTCATTAAAAATCATTCTTAATTCATCCAATTCATTAATATTCAAAGCCTTGATGACGTTGTTCATCTTTCTATTACATTGCCTAGAATCTACTTAAACAATTGATCCTGGCTAGCAAAAAATGGTTTGCAAAGTGTAAACAATGAGAGAAATAAGCCATAGGATGACCAAATGTCACCCATGTGACATCATGTGCCAGATTTTCAATGCACGGTAAGGAATCTGACACCAAGATAAATTCCGGGTCCTGACCACATACCCAAGCTTTGTCATTCAATGGCCTGATTAGGCAGGAGGTGAGACCTATTGCAGCCATGAGTGGCTCCAGGAGGTGGTAGCTGCCTGCCTGGTGCTAGTGGCAAAGGTAGGTGGCAGCCATTTTGGGGGCTGCCACTGTCTTTGGATTAGAGCAAGAAGGGTCTGGGAAGTCCATGCAGGTGGAACAAGGTGGGCATCAGTTTTGCACAACAAGGTAAGGACCATTGCTCACGCCGGTGCTAGTTGGCCCCAAAGATCTGTTTCAAATACAAATTCAAAGAAATTTATTAGGGGGCTGCAGCAAATAGACAGGTGTGCTCTAATATTATTCTTGGATTAGTGTGGCAACAAAGACCATGTTGGATGTTCCTTCAAAAGGTCTAAAGTCACACTGTGTCTCTGGGAGGATTTCCTCAACCAGGAAAGTAAGGGTTTCAGAAGAATGTGTGTCAGGATTCTCCCTGCTATGGACAAGAGGGAAATACCTCGATAGTTTCCACAATTTGATTTATCTGACAATCCTGCAATTGCTTCATGATGATGTGACAGCAACTGTTTTAAATGGGAGATCTGAAACAGACGTCTCCAAAATCTGGACTGGGGTCAAGCAAGGCAGTGTGAAAGCCCCCATACTATTTATAATCTATTTGACAGTTGCTATTCACCTCCTCAATGATCAACCGCCCTCTGGTGTCAATATTAAATACCACTTAAATGATAGGCCAACAGCAAAAAAAGCAGCAAGGCAACATTAAAGACTGGCTTAACCAGAATTCCAACAATGAGAACATCCACTGTTGCTATGATCAGAATGTTTGGCAGACTATGGTCGCCTACGCCACTCAGCTTGGCACTTAGACAATGAGATCATGTGATCGAAAAATCCTTAACCTCAGTCACCTCCTTGCCAAAACTAAACTGACCAGCATACATGATCTAGAGTTTGCGGATGACTGCAGTGCCATTGCCCATTGTGCACCAAATTTGCAAGCCACTCTCGATCTCTTCAATTCTGAAGAAACTCGGCCTGTCCTTGAATGTTGCCAAGCAAAACTCATATAAAATCACACCGAGTCAGCCAAATATTCCACCTCCTATATATGTTGAAGGAGTGACTGTGGAATATGTTGAGCACTTCCCATTATTTTGATCCTGTTAGGGCCATTAACATTTAAAGAGAAATCTGAACACCTTATTTTAAACCAATATAACCTGCTTACTGACACTCAGTTTGGATTCCACCAGGGTCACTCAGCTCTTGACCTCATTACAGTCTTGGTCCAAACATGGACAAAAGAACTGAACTTGAGAGCTGAGGTGAGAGTAACTGTCCTTCACATCAAGGCAGCATTTGACCGAGTGTAGCATCAAGAAGCCCTAGCAAAACTGAAGTCAATGGGATGCAAGGGGAAAATTCTCCATTGGTTGGAGTCACACCTTAAACAAAAAAAAAATGGTTGTGGTTATTGGATGGAGGTTAATCACCTCAGCCAAGGTTGACATCACCGCAGGAGTTCCTCAGGGTAGGGCACTATGCCCAACCATCTTCAGCTCCTTCATCAATGACCTTCCCTCCAACATAAGGTCAGAATTGAGGGTGTTCGCTGATGATGCACAATGTTAAGCAACATTCACGACTCCTCAGATAGTGAAGCAGTCCATGCCCAATTGCAACAAGATCAGAACAACATTCAGGCTTGGGCTGCTAAGTGACAAGTAACTCTCACGCCACACAAGGGAAGGAAATCTGTCGTCCTTACAGGTCTGGCCAACATGTGACTCCAGACTCACAGCAATGTGGTTGACCCTTAGCTGCCCTCTGAAATGGCCTAGAAAGCCACTCAGTTGTATCAAAAATCTACAAAGTCTAAAAGGAATGGAACTGAATGGACCACCCGGCATCAACCTAGGCACCAGAAACAACAATGGCAAACTCAGCCCTGTAGACACAGCAATGTTTTCCTTACTAACATCTGAGGGATTGTGCAAAAATTGGGAGAGTTGTCTCACAGGAGAGTCAAGCAACAGCCTGACATAGTCATAGTCACGGAATCATATCTTACAGATAATGTCCCAGACACCACCATCACCATCCCTGGGTATGTCCTGCCCCACTGAGAGCACAGGCCCAGCAGAGGTGGCAGCACAGTGCTATACAGTCGAGAGGCAGTTGCCCTGGGAGTCCTCAACATCGACTCCGAACCCCTTGAAATTGCATGGCATCAGGTCAAACATGGGCAAGGAAACCTCCTGCTGATTACCACCTACCCCATCACCCCTCACCCACCCTGCTCAGCAGATGAACCAGTACATCTCCATTTTGAACACCACTTGGAGGAAGCACTGAGGGTGGCAAGGATGCAGAATGTACTCCAGGTGGGGGACTTCAATGTCCATCACCAAGAGTGGCTCAGTAGCACCACTACTGACTAAACTGACCGAGTCCTAAATGACATAGCTGCTAGGCTGGATCTGCAGCAGGTGGTGAGGGAACCAACAAGAGGGAAAAATATACTTGACCTTATCTTCACAAGCCTCACCTGCCTGCTGTAGATGCATCTGTCCATGAGAGTATCAGTAAGAGTGACCACCGCACATTCATTGCGTAGATGCTGTCCCACCATTACATTGAGGATACCCTCCATCGTATTGTGTGGTACCACCACCGTGCTAAACTGAAAAGGTTTCAAACAGATCAAGCAACTCAAAACTGGGCATCCATGAGGCTATGTGGGCCATCAGCAGCAGCAGAATTGTACTTAAACACTATCTGTAACCTCATGGCCTGGCACATCCCCCACTCTACCATTACCATCAAGCCAGGGGATCAACACTGGTTCAACAAAGAGTGCAGGAGGGCATGCCAGGAGCAGCACCAGATATATCTGAGTATGAGGTGTCGACCTGGTGAAGCTATAACACAGGACTGCTTGTGTGCCAAACAACATAATCAACAAGTGATAGACAGAGCTAACTGGTTCCACAACCTACGGATCAGATCTAACCTCTGCAGTGCTGCCACATCCAATCGTGAATGGTGGTGGACAATCACTGGAGGAGGAGGAGGATCCATACATATCCCCATCCTCAATGATGGAAGAGCCCAGCACATCAGTGGAAAAGATAAGGTCGAAGCATTCGCAACAATCTTCAGCCAGAAGTGCCGAGTGGATGATCCACCTCAGCCTCCTCCGGAGGTCCCCAGCATCATGGATGCCAGTCTTCAGCCAAAACGATTCATGACACGCGATATCAAGATATGGCTGAAGGCACTGGATACTACAAAGACTATGGGCCCTGACAATATTCCACCAAAAGTACTGAAGACTTGTGTTCCAGAACTTACAGTGCCCCTAGCCAGGCTGTTCCAGCACAGCTACAACCCTGATATCTACCCAGCAATGTGGAAAATTGCCCAGGCATGTCCTGTGCACAAAAAGCAGGACAAATCAAACCCAGCAAATTACCGTCCCATCAGTCTACTCTCCATCGTTAGTAAAATGATGGAAGAGGTCATCAACAGTGCTATCAAGGGGCACTTGCTTAGCAATAAACTGCTCACTATCCCTCAGTTTGGATTCTGCCAGGGACACACTGCTCCTGACTTCATTACAGCCTTGGTTCAAACATGGACAAAAGAGGCGAACTCCAGAGGTGAGGTGGGAGTGACTGCCCTTGACATCATGCAGAATTTGACCAAGTGTGGCAAAAAGGAACCCTAGTAAAACTGGAGTCAATGGGAATCAGGGGTAAAGCTCTCTGCTGGTTATAGTCATACCTAGCACAAAGGAGGTAGGTTGTGGTTTTTGGAGGTCAATCATCTCAGCTCCAGGACATCACTGCAGGAGTTCCTCAGGGTTGTGTGCTAGGCCCAACCATCTTCAGCTGCTTCATCAATGAACTTCCTTCCATCATAAGGCCAGAAGTGAGGATGTTTGCTGGTGATTGCACAACGTTCTGCACCATTTGTGACTCCTCAGACAGTGAAGCAGTCCATGTCCAAATGAAGCAAAAGCAATATCCAGGCTTGGGCAAACAAGTGATAAGTAACACTCATGCCACACAACTGCCAAGCAACGACTATCTCGAACAAAGAGAGAATCTAATCATCACCCCTTGACATTCAATGGCAATTCCATCAATCAGTCCCCCACTATTAACATCCTGGGGATTATCATTGACCAGAAACTGAACTGGACTAGCCATATAAATACTGTGGCTACAAGGGCAAGTCAGAGGCTAGGAATCCTGTGGCGAGTAACTCACCTGCTGTCTCCCCAAAGCCTGTCCACCATCTACAAGGCACAAGTCAGGAGTGTGATGGAATACTCTCCACTTGCCTGGATGAGTGCAGCTCCAACAACACTCAAGAAACTTGACACCATGCAGAACAAAGCAGCCCGCTTGATTGGCACCCATTCACAAACATTCACTCCATGCACCACCAAGACACAATGGCAGCACTGTGTACCATTTACAAGATGCACTGCAGGAACTCACCAAACTTCCTTAGGCAGCAACTTCCAAACCCATGACAACTATCATCTAGAAGGGCAAGGGCAGCAAACACATGGGAACATCACCAACTGGAAGTTCCCCTCCAAGTCACTCACCATCCTGACTTGGAAATACATCGCCATTCCTTCACTGTTACTGTGTGAAAATTCTGGAACTCCCTTCCTAACAGCACTGTGGGTGTACCTACACCACATGGACTGCAGTGGTTCAAGAAGGCAGCTCACCACCACCTTCTCAAGGGCAATTAGGGATGGGCTATAAATGCTGGCCTAGCCAGCAAGGCCCACATCCCATGAAAAAATAAATAAAAATTTAGCAAATGTTGTCCAATAGTAGAATCACATCTAATGTTGGATGCTGTGTTTTGAATTTTGCAAGCACGGGCTTTTTTGGGTACGGTCTGTACTTTGCCCTTTGCAATCAGGGGCTGGGAAATGCTGCTTGATTTGATCTGCCAGTCTGTGCAATGTACGGCCTACATACTTAGTAACACACTGGCACTGAAATTCATAGACTGCATTACTCATTTGTGTGATAGACAGAACATCTTTCTGGCTTGACAGCAGCAATCTGTTAGTGGTAAATACCATTTGTGTTGCTATTGCATAGTCACAGCATGAAACAGCTAGCTTCAGCTGTTCCTCAAATTCCAGGGATACTTTGCCCTTCCAGGGAATTCCAGTGTAGACTGGGCACTTTTCAGGGCTGAAAGCGATGGCCGTAGGCTTGTTCATGAGTTTGTGTGATATAAAGCGCAAAATTATTGGATCAGGTAGCGATTATCCTGCAGGATGCCTTTGATGGGCCCTATTTCAGCATCAAGTTTACATGGTGAGCAAACTTTACTTGTCTTAATGGACTCCATCCTGCCCTCAAATTCACCTTTGAAATGGAGCAGTCAAATGAACTCCCCTTCCTTGATGTACTAATTAGGAAATCTTTTTTTTAATTCATTCTCTGGATGCGGGATTTGCTGGCTGGGATGGCATTTTTTGCTCGCACCTAGTTGCCCTTGAGAAGGTGGTGGTGAGCTGCCTTCTTGAACCATTGCAGTTCATGTGGTGTATGTACACCTACAGTGCTGTTAGGGAGGGAGTTCCAAGATTTTGACCCAGTGACAATGAAGGAATAGGGAAAAATTTCCAAGTCAGGATAGTGAGTGACTTGGAGGGGTACTTCCAGGCGGCAGCGTTCCCATCTACCTGCTGCCCTTGTCCTTCTAGGTGGTAGTGGTTGTGGGTTTGGAAGGTGCTGTCTAAGGAGCCTTGGTGAATTCCACAGTGCATCTTGTAAACAGTACACACTGCTGTTACTGTGTGTTGGTGGTAGAGGGAGTGAATGTTTGTAGATGTGGTGCCAGTCAAGCAGGCTGCTTTGTCCTGGATGGTGTCGAGCTTCTTGAGTGTTGTGGGAGCTGTGCTCATCCAGGCAAGTGGGGAGTATTCCATCACACATCTGGCTTGTGCCTTGTAGATGGTGGACAGGCTTAGGGGAGTCAGGAGGTGTGTTACTCGTCACATGATTCCTAGCCTCTGACCTGCTCTTGTAGCCATAGTATTTATATGGCTAGTCCAGTTCAGTTTCTGGTCAATGATGACTCCCAGGATGTTGATAGTGGGGGATTCCGAGAAGATAATGCCATTGAACATCAAGTGGTGATAGTTGGATTCTCTCTTGTTGGAGATGGTCATTGTCTGGCACTTGTGTGGTGCAAATGTTCCTTGCCACTTGTCACCTGGATATTGTCCAGGTCTTGCTGCATCTGGACATGGATTGCTTCTGTATCTGAGGAGTTGTGAATGGTGCTGAGCATTGTGCAATCATCAGCGAACATCCCCACTTCTGACCTTATGATGGAAGGAAGGTCATTGATGAAGCAGCTGAAGATGGTTAGGCCGAGGACATTACCCAGAGGAACTCCTGCAGTGATGTCCTGGAGCTGAGATGACTGACCTCCAACAACCACAACCATCTTCCTTTGTGTTAGGTATGACTAACCATGGAGAGTTTTCCCCCTGATTCCCATTGACTCCAGTTTTGCTAGGGCTCCTTGATGCCACACTCGGTCAAATGCTGCCTTGATGTCAAGAGCAGTCACTCTCACCTCACCTCGGGAGTTCAGCTCTTTTGTCCATGTTTGAACCAAAGCTGAAATGAGGTCAGGAGCTGAGTGGCCCTGGCACAACCCAAACTGGGCATCAGTGAGCAGGTTATTGCTAACAAGTGCAGCTTGATGACCCCTTCCATTACTTTACTGATGATGGAGACTATACTGATGGGGCGGTAATTAGCTGGGTTAGATTTCCCCCACTTTATGCGTATAGGGCATAGTTGGGCAATTTTCCACATAGCCAGGTAGGTGCTAGTGTGGTAGCTGTACTGGAACTGCTTGGCCAGGGGCGCGGTAAGTTCTGGAACACAAGTCTTCAGTACTATTGCCGGAATGTTGTCAAGGCCCATAGCCTTTACAGTATTCATTGCCTTCAGCTGTTTCTTGATATCACGCAGAGTGAATCAAATTGGCTGAAGACTGGCATCTGTGAGGCTGGGGACCTCCAAAGGAGGCCGGGATGAATCATCCACTCGGCACTTCTGGCTGAAGATTGTTGTGAATGCTTCAGCCTTATCTTTTCCACTAATGTGCTGGGCTCCTCCATCATTGAGGATGGGGGTATTTGTGGATCCACCTCCTCCAGTAAGTTGTTTAATTGTCCACCACCATTCACAGCTGGATGTGGCAGAACTGCAGATCTTAGATCTGATCCGTTGGTTGTGGGATCACTTAGCTCTGTCTATCACTTGCTGCTTATGCTGTTTGGCACGCTAGTAGCTCTGTTTCATAGCTTCACCAGGTTGAGACTTCATTTTTCGGTATGCCTGGTGCTGCTCCTGGGATGCCCTATTGCATTTTTCATTGAACCAGGGTTGATCCCCTGGCTTGATGGTAATGGTAGAGAGGGGGTTATGCTGGGCCATGAGGTTACAGATTGTGTTTGAGTACAATTCTGCTGCTGATGGCCCACAGCATCTCATGGATGCCCAGTCTTGAGTTGTTAGATGTGGGTTCGAAACCTATCCCATTTAACACGGTGGTAGTGCCGCACAACATGATGGAGGTTATCCTCAATGTGAAGTCCGGACTTTGCTTCCACAATGACTGTGTGGTGGTCACTCCTACTGCTACTGTCATGGACAGATGCATCTGCAGCAGGCAGGTGAGGATGAAGTGAAGTATGTTTTCCCTCTTGTTGGTTTCCTCAACACCTGCAGCAGACCCAGTCTAGCAGCTATGTCCTTCATGACTTGGCCATCTTGATCAGTAATGGTGCTATCAAGCCACTCTTGGTGGTAGACATTTAGGTTCTCCCACCCTGAGAACATTCTATGCCCTTGCCACCCTCAGTGCTTCCTCCAAGTGATGTTCAACATGGAGGAGCACTGTTTTATCAGCTGAGGGAGGACAGTACATGGTAATAGCAGGAGGTTTCCTTGCCCTTGTTTGACCTGATTCCATGAGACTTAATGGGGCCTGGAGTGGATGTTGAGGACTCCCAGGACAATTCCTTCCTGACTGTTTACCATTGTGTTGCCACCTCTGCTGGGTCTGTCCTGTGGAACAGGAGATACCCAGGGGTGGTGATGGTGGAGCCTGGGACATTTATCTGCAAGGTATGATTCCATGAGGATGACTATGTCAGGCTGTCGCTTGACTAGTCTGTCAGACAGTTCTCCCAATTTTGGCACTAGCCCACAGATGTTAGTAAGGAGGACTTTGCAGGGTCGACAGGTCTGCGATTGCCGTTGTCGTTTCCAGTGCCAAGGTCGATGGTGTGTGGTCCATCCAGTTTCATTCCTTTTTTGTGCCCTTGTAGTGGTTTGTTACAACTGAGTGGCTTGCTAGGCCATTTCAGAGGGCATTTAAGAGTCAGCCACATTGGTGTGGGTCTGGAGTCACATGTAGGCCAGACCAGGTAAGGACAACAGATTTCCTTCCTTAAAGGACATTAGTGAACCAGATGGGTTTTTACAACAACTGACAATGGTTTCTTGGTCATCATTGTACTTCAGATTCAAATTCCACCATCTGCCATGGCAGGATTCGAACCCTGGTCCCCAGAGCATTACCCTGGGTCTTTGGATTACTCGTCCAGCAACAATACCAGTACACCATCGCCTCCCCAAAGTGGGTTCTCTACCATGGTCTACTGCAAGTTTACCTTCACTGGTTAATGTACACATTGGGTTTCCTACAGTTCCACACGCTATAAGATTGGTCTTATCATCAATTTTGTAAATAGGGCCTGAACCGTTGAATTACCGTGCAAGCTTGATGCTGAAAAAGGCGCATTAAAATCATCCCGCATGATAATGGATACCCTGATCAGATCATTTCATCCTGTATATCATGTAAACTCATGAACAGACCTAAGGCCATTCCTTTCAGCCCTGAAAAATGCCCGGTCTGCCTCAGATTACCCTGGAAAAGCAAGGTATTTCGGAAATTTAAGCAACAGGTGAACCTAGCTGTTTCATGCTGCTGCTATACAGTAGCAACACCAGTGGCATTCACCACTAGCAAGATGCTGCCATCAGGCCAAAAAGACATTCTGCCTATCACACAAATGAGTAATGTGATGTATGAATTTCAGTGCCAGTGTGATGCTTGGAATGTAGGTCATATGTCCCAGAAACTGGCAGATCACATCAAGCAGCATGTCCCAGCCCCTGTTTGCAATGGGCAAAGTACAGACTATATCCAAACAGCCCATGCTTGCGAACCTCAAACCACAGTGCCCAACATTGGATGTGATTCTGTGATTGGATAACATTTTCTAAATTTATCCTCAATGTGCAAAGAGTTATGCTGGTAACCAATTTAAGGTTGTCAGTCAGGCTTAAAGTGTGGTACATTTGTGTGTACTGGAAGCTACATATATTAATACACAGGGTCCTGTTCTTTGCAGACAGAAAGAACATGTACACACATTGCACCTTTTTCAGCTAAACAAAATAAGTGACAGCCATTCGCTATCTTATTCCTCACGGAAATGCCTTGATCAATCAGGTTGAAGCTGCCTGGTTTAAATTTCGAACAATCATGGTAGTTAACTATCAGTCACCATCAATTGGCGCATTCTCCATGGCAATGCCTCTACCAATCGGCACTCTCTTTTCATACAGTATAAATTGTTGTTTTCCCCTTATATTGGTATTTTTGTCAAGGATCCTGATAAGTGCAAGAAGAAAAGCTTTGACATGGCTCTTTTTTCAGCAATACTCAGGTTCTGTACCACCAAATGAGTTTTGTACACCTCAATCAAATCTCACCTCAGCCTCCTCTGTTCCAATGACAACTCCTCCAGCCTATCCAATCTTTCCTCATAGCTGCAATTTTACAGTCCTTGCAACATCCTCTAAATCTTCTTTGTACCCTCCCTAGTGCAATTATACCCTTTCTGTAATGTGGTGACCAGAACTACACACAGTACTCAAGTGGTGGCCTAACTAATGTTTTATATGGTTCCAGCATAACCTCCCTGCTCTTATTTATTTTCAGTTAATTTACAGGATGCGTGTAAGGGGTGGTGGTGTGTGTCAGTTTCACCTCTGACCTCTGAGCGGTTCGAATCACTCCCACTCCCTGGGTTCCAGACCTTTGACTTATTTGGGGGTTGTGACAAAGTGCAGCAGACAACTGGTTTTAGTGCAAGAAAAACTGAGTTTATTGAAGTCACAAATGAACTTATAACATTAGGATTACACTGAGATCATACAGACTTACAAAGTATACTTAGTTAAGAATGGGAAACACACGGCATAATGAGGGAAAATCATGCTACGACTCCCCTTACCCTTGTCCCACCCCCAAAACGTAACTAAATTGAACTAAAGTGATCATGCTCACCAACCCAGGATTCCTTGACAGTTCAAAATCCAGCCAGGTAAGCCGGTTGCAGTTTTGGGGTACGCTCTTTGTGTCCTCTGGGGCCTGCCATCCCCACGTGGTCCTGGTCTGTGGAATCTCTGAAGGTTCTTCATTTGGGTGGAGGACGCGGTTGTGGGTGGTCGATCTTTGTGGAGGGCTGCGATTGCGGCCTTGTTGTCTTCGGTTGAGCCTGCCACCCCCAGATCTTCTTACTTAAACTCTGTTTCAACCACTCCCAACTGCTCACTGCCTGCTAGCTGGTTTCTCTCTCTCTTTCGTAACTGACCGGTTTCTCTCTCTCACCCTTCTGCTCCCCCTCTCGTAACTGACTAGCAATTATACTGTCATTTGAATTTCTTATCGGAATCCAAATCAAGGTTAGTTCTCTGTTTGACTTTGGTGAGCTTCCTTAGTTGATTGTACGTCTCGTTATTTTTAATGGCCTGGCATGATGTTTATCATTGTCTTCCTGCCTAGTAACTAGTTTTGAATTGAAAGCCATTGTATGTGTGGAGTATTGATGGGTTCGCATAATTGAATTGATTGTCCCTTCCTGCCTTAGTAGTTAGTAGTGATTATTTATGCAAAATTTTGATGGGCTTCAGTTTCGTGTGAGGTGAAGTTTTTCTCTGGGTTGATTGTATTAAAGGGAAGAATGTATATTCTGTCACCTCTCGTTGTCTGGTTTCAGGCAAAACAATCCACACTGCACTCAATCAGCCTGGGCATGTGCAGCCCCAGGCCTTCATGGGTCCAGCCTCCTGTCTGCAGGGTTTTACATTTAACTTAACAGTTTAAAAGTCCAAAAGTCATATCCTTGCTGATGATATGAAAAATGTGGGAATTTTGAGAACCCTTCATTAGGCGTCGCTGGCTAGGCCAGCATTTATTGCCCACCCCTAATTGCCCTTGAGAAGGTGGTAGTGAGCTGCCTTCTTGGACCACAGCAGTCCCTGTGGTGTAGGATTTTGACACAGCGACAGTGATGGAAAGGCAATACATTTCCAAGTCAGGGTGGTGAGTGGCTTGGAGGGGAATTTCCATGTGGTCATGTTCCCATGTATCTGCTGCCCTTGTCCTTCTATATGGTAGCAGTCGTGGATTTGGAAGATACTGCCTAAGGAGCCTTGGTGAATTTCTGCAGTGCATCTTGCAGATGGTACACACTGTTGCCTCTGTGCAGTGGTGCAGGGAATGAATGTTTGTGGAAAGGGTGCCAATCAATATATTCTATGCCTCGACTAATAATGAATGGATTTCATAAGCCTTCTTAACCAGCTTGACAACCTGTACTGCTACCTTCAGGGATCTGTGAATGTTCACTCACTTCCTCCATACCTCTCAGTATCCTCCCATTTATTGTGTAATTCTTTGCCTTGTTTGACCTCTCTAAGTACATCACCTCATATTTCCCTGGGTTGAATTCCATTTTCCACTTTTCTGCCCACCAGGCCAGTCCATTGATATCTTCCTGCAGTCTGCAGCTATCCTCACTATCAACCACGTGGCCATTTTCTTAATGATCTGCAAGCCATCTCCAACAAGGGAGAACCTAACTATCTCCCTTGACATCCTTGACTCCCTGGAGTCATACTTAGACTGGAATAACTAGATGTGATGTGATGCCTTCTTTCTCAATGGCCATAGTTTTTTCTAATGGCAGCCTGAAAATTACTAGATTTATTAAATTTAGTTTGACAACTTGCAATGATCGGATTTGAACTCATGAGTTACTAATCTAGCGCTGGAACCAATCTGCTACGATACGCATTCTGCAAGTGATTACCAGTTACAAGTTCTAAATATCAGGGGCTGGATTTTCATCTCCTCGCGGATCAGCAAATCAGGTTGCAAAATGCGGAACTTTGTTTTCTTTTGCTGGGAATATACTTTTCCCCTGCCTTCCTAACCACATATCCTTTTTGTGTGGCCCTTTCAGGGGGTCAGGAACGCTTTATGTGCAAAACAAATGCACCTCTTCCAAGCCGGGGGTCCCCAATTTTGAGGACCACAGGAAAATTGTATTTCCTCCAGCACACAATTTTCATGTGCTCCTGTGGGTTTGGGGAGCCCTAAAAAAAGTATCTCGTTGCAGACCGTTATGACCATCGGGGGAAGTCTGCTGAGGAGTTGGGAATATTCTGAAATGAAAAGTGTTAAATGGTTTGACACCATCAAATGTCACCGTTAAATACTGTATTATAATGTAGATGTGGTTTTAATGCTATGATTCATCATAAGGATCTGTGCTGCAAAAGTAAGTTGACCCTTACATTAACTATCACTGTGTAAGTTTTGTCATGCATTATGGTACTTTTTTCCACTGTAGAAAGTGACATAATGCACTAAAAAAGAGGGAAGAAGTCCTGTCAGCCTCTGCTGTCATGTTTTGTGCTGTGATTTAAATCTATTAATAACTTTGGTTGTTGAAAAAACTCTGCTTTTGAAAGTTGAGAAAAAATCTCTGCACTTGCTCCCCTCCATTGATAGGCATTCTGCTTTGAAATGGAAATGGAACACTTTTCCATTCTGTCAGTTGCAGGAAATGTAGCTGAATGTTTTTGTGATAACAGCTATAGCTGCTATGAATGCTTGGCTGGGTTTCAAAAACTATAATGGTTCAGCTCAGCAGGTAGTCTATTGATCCAAGAATGACTAAGATGATTAAGAGGCTACAATAACAGAATATACACTGGATGTCGCTTCTTGTTTGTTTACAAACCCAATAGGCACTTAAAAGATTTTTTTTTTTGCAATAGAGCAGTTTCTTTGTCATTCCAGTATCAGTAATAGTGTGTTTGAATTCAGGATTTTATTAGATTGTTAGAGGTTTATTTTTTCCAATGCTTTTAACATAATCCCCTTTGCTATTTGCATGGCTCCTAAGGTCTGTACATAGAGTTTACTGGGTAGGTGGCAATGGATAACATATTGGGGCATGCAGGTGGCATGGAAGAGGCATGGGAAGTTTGAGGGTAGAATGGAGGTGAGTTGGGGGATGTGAAGCCCTGGGGAAGCATGGGTGACCTGGGGGGCAATGGGGTGGCATGGGTGATCTGATAGGCATTGAGGTGGCATAGGCTATCTGACGTGTCATAGGTGACCTACAGTGCATGGGGTGGTATGAAGGGCATGTGAAGTTTAGGGGGGCCTTTAAGCAATGCTGTGTTGGAGAACAGAGGCGGGCCTGCTAATTGGCCCATCCCCGCTCCCACACTCCTCATGCACTCCATCACGGTTTGCAAAATATACTGCGAACATGACTCCTATGTGAAATGACAAAAATCCCAGGCAAAGTCACACAGGGGTCGGGTACATTTTGGAAGGCACAAATGTGTGCAGGGTAGGTTTTCCCAAGTCCACAAGAAAATTCAGCTCTAGTGATACATGAAGAAGGCCTGGAGAATGTATGAAGAGAATCATAAAACAAAGTATTGAATATGATGATTTAACAGCCTCTGGTGCTGACCTTCACAAGGCAGGAGCAGTTAATTGGAATTTAAGGACTGAGGTCAGTGCATCAAGTTCACAGCCTATATGATTTTGCATCCAAATTAACTTGACTGGTGAATTTGACTCACTTATCTATCTGCCTGTGTTCCTGAGAAACTGAGCAATTGCGCTTGCATCATAGAAAAGCACTAGGAAAACAGTAAACTTACCCCTACGCATCTATATGTCACCTAGACAATATTAGTTACACCTTAGAAAATATGTAGGGCTTTGGTTAATATTCTGAGGAACTCTATACATGCATATGTACAAACATTTCTCAAAAAAGTTATCCTGAGATTCAAAAACTGAGAGAAATGAATTGGGAAAGCATAGCCTACTTATGGCCTAATATTTATACTTGAGAAAATTACTTCAGAGCATTGTATTGGAGACTATCAATATTTACCTGAAGTTGTTTAGAAGCCATAAGAAATTATCAGAATGGATTTTAAAACAAAATGTTCTGCCTCATTAATCTGGGTAGGCTCCTTCAGGGGGAAATCAAACAATGTGATGGAAACATAAATACTGGGAATTATTCAAGGTAAAATTACATGTACTAATGGGAGAATGAACGGCCAGAATTTGCTGGAGTGAGGCACCTTGCAACATGCCCCATTTGTTAGTATTTTTTCAACACCCTTCAGCCCAAAAATGTTTGCACAGCAAATTTCTGAAAGTGCAACTTAACGATTGGAAATAGGAAATCTGGTAGCTTCATGAATAAAGGAATCATAAGCCTATCAGCTGAACCATTGAGATTTAAGGATTGAGAAGGAAACAGAGGAATGCTGGGGAAGGATGTAGGGTGAATTGGAGTCAAATTACAAGAAAAAAAAACTAAAAAGAGGGAAAGAAAGACTGGATTAAGGGAGAGAGTGAAAAGAGGCAGAAAAGAAAAGTAAGAAATAAATTTAAATTTTAAATACCTTGAGGAATGATTTACTACCTGCAGAAATGAGACTTCACTGTTTTAATTGTTCCCCTTTCTGGCCCAGAAAAGTTGAATGACATTGCAGGAGCATATATCTCATCATTAAGAGTGGTCCTTCTGCTGTTAAGTGCTAAGCAGTAAGGGTCCCAACTTTCTGTGGCAAGTTTAATTCATTTTAAAAACACACAGCAATTTTTAAAAACTTACTGGAGGGTGACGACAGTTCTCCTGTTTTCACAAGGTACATTGCTAGAAATCATCCTGGAACTTGTGGTGATTCACACCTCATGGATTGTGCCTTCATCACCACAAATTGTTGGGTTATTTGCATGGTAATAACAACATGTGCATTAACCTCAGCAAATTCTGAGTACTGGAGATAAGTTTGATTTGGCTGAGATGAAGGTAGAGTGGGTTTGGATTTGAGATTAAGAACATTTTAACTTCCGACTTGACCCAATACCAAAAATTTGGGGGGTGGGTTAAATTACACCCCCCCCACCCACCCCCCAATTGTCTACTTAAGTTACCAGTTATATTGCTTGCTAGTCAGCAGCTAATGTCACGTTTGCACATATTTATGTGTTACTTTTCTTTCACATTATGTCATTTCTTCCATGCAAAGCTGATATAAAAACAGCAGAATAAGCTGTCAATGGTAACCAGAGCAGTAAATATTGATGAGGTGAGGATTCTTTTGATTATCTCTGCAGCAAGGTGTTGCCATAAGTTTGTCAATTCTAGATAGCTTGGAAGATGAGAAGTAGCAGCATCAGCAGCAGGAGGCCACGTGCATGACGCTCGAGACCATAGGAGGCAGATGCAATATTAAAAAATAAGAATTTTTGTCTAGTTTTAGCTTGGGATGTCTCTTCAATCTCAATAATGTAGTAGTTTAAAAATTAACTGCTTTTGAAATTATGTCCCCAGTTTAATTCAATAGAAATATTGCAAAGCTTTGTTTCAGTTGTCCTCAAGCTAAAGGTTAGAGGGTATGTTATTGTAGGTTTGTCTTGTGATTTGTTGGCTTCTTAGTCTAGAAGAGATCTTGCAGGAGACAATGGTCTTTGGTTCAAAAACATTTATTTACATGCTAACTATTTATAAAGATTAAATAAGACCAAGACAAAGCTGGAGCTGCTCTCTGAGATGCTTCACACTCATCTCTTCTCAGTGAGACATCACTGTGACATACAAAAACAAAAAATGTTGGAAAAACTCGTCAGGTCTGACAGCATCTATGGCGAGAAAGACAGAGTTAACATTTCGCGTCTGTATGACTCTTCTTCAGAGCTAAAGGGAAGTAGAAATGTGGTGAAATATATACTGATTAAGGTGGGGTGGAACAGGTGAAGCTGGATAGAAGGCCAGCAATAGGTGGAGGCAAAGGAGAGATTGCAAAAGATGTCATAAACTAAAGGTCAAAGGGGTGTTAATGGTGGTGGTACTGGCTAAAGGAGGTGCTAATGGTGACACTAAGAGTAGAAAGCAGAATGTGATAATGGCCAGACTAGGGTAAGCACTCTGGAAAGAACAACATGAGCAATTGACAGATGGCCCGAGTGGGGAGACGGGATAGGGGCAGGGGACGGTGGTGGAAAAAAAAATCGAAAATATGCTAAAAGCTGGGGATAAAACAATGAATAAAAATGGAAATAATTTTTAAAAAATAATAATAATAAAAATAAGTGGAAAAAAATAAATAAAAATTAAAAAATAAAAATGAATATTGAAAAAAGGGATCAAAAAGCGGTGAGGACTGAGGAGAAATTTCATGGTCTGATGTTGCTGAATGTTAAGTCCAGCAGGCTGTAAAGTGCCTAATCGGAAGATGAGATGCTGTTCCTGCAATTTGCGTTGAGCTTCACTGGAACATTGCAGCAGGCCAAGTCAGACATGTGGGCATGAGAGCAGGATGGTGTGTTGAAATGGCAAGCGACAGGAAAGTCTGAGTCATGCTTGAGGACAGACCGAAGGTGTTCCGCAAAGCGGTCACCCAGTCTGAGTTTGGTCTCTCCACTGTAGAGGAAACTGCATTGGGAGCACGAACGCAGTAGACCAAATTGAGGGAAGCGCTGCTTCACTTGAAAGGAGTGTTTGGGCCCTTGGACCTTAGATGGTGAGGAGGGGGAAGTAAAAGGGCATTTGTTGCACCTTCTGCAATTGCATGGTAAGGTGCTATGTGAGGGGGTTGAGGTGCTAGGGGTGTTGGAGGAGTGGAACAGGGTGTCTTGGAGGGAACGATCCCTATGGAATGCCATTGGGGGGTTAAAGGAAAGATGTGTTTGGCGGTGGCATTATGCTGGAGTTGGCTGAAATGGCGGAGGATGATCCTTTGAATGCGGATGCTGGTGGGGTGAAAAGTGAGGACAAGGGGGACCCTATCATGTTTCTAGGAGGAAGAGGAAGGTGTGAGGGCAGAGGCACGGGAGATTCGTCGGACATGGTTGAGGGCCCTGTCAACCACCATGGGTGGGAAACCTCGGTTAAGAAAGAAGGAAGGCATGTCAGAAACACTGTTTTGGAAAGTGAAATCATCGAAACAGATGCGACTGAGGCGAAGGAACTGAGAGAATGGGAAGGAGTCCTTACAGGAAGGGGGACGTGAGGAGTTGTAGTCAAGGTAGCTGTGGGAGTCGGTGGGCTTGTAATGAATATTGGTGGACAGTCTATCACCTGAAATTGAGACAGAGAGCTCAAGGAAGGGAAGGGAAGTGTTGGAGATGGACCATTTGAAAGTGATGGATATTGGAAGCAAAATTGATAAAATTTTTCCAGGCCCAAATGAGAGCATGAAGCAGCACCGAAACAGTCATCGATGTACCAGAGAAAGAGTTGTGGGAGGGGGTCTGAGTTGGGCTGGAACAAGGAATCTTCCACATACCCCATAAAGAGACTGACATAACAGGGGCCCATGCAGATACCCATAGCCACACCTTTTATTTGGAGGAAGTGAGACAAGTTTAAGGAGAAATCGTTCAGTGAGAGAACAAGCTCAGCCAGACGGAGGAGAGTGGTGGTGGATGGGAATTGTTTGGGCCTCTGTTCAAGGGAGAAGCAGAGAGCCCTCAGACCATCCTGGAGGGGGATGGTGGTGTAGAGGGATTGGACGTCCATGGTGAAGAGGAGGTGGTTGGGGCCAGGGGACTGGAAATTGGTGATATTATGTAGGGCATCAGAGGAATCGTGGATGTAGGTGGGAAAGGACTGGACAAGGTGAGAGGGAACGGAGTCAAGATAGGAAGAAATGAGTTCCATGGGGCAGGAATAGACTGACACGATCGGTCTACCAGGACAGTCCTGTTTATGGATTTTGGGGAGGAGGTAGAAGTGGACTGTCTGAGGTTCGTGACAAAGTTCATAGTTCTGTGACATTGTTCATTAGGCACAAGCCCAGTAGCTATCATTTAAGTTAACACTTTACTCTACATCTCACGTAAGTACTTTTCCACTCATTACCATACATGCTGTCTCTTATACCTCCTCCTCATAATCGCTTGCACCAGTGGCATCAATCTCTGACTGCATTCTTGGCTCTCCTTGTGGACACATAGGATGTATGCTCTCTAAAATCATCTTCTTAGAAGGCACCGACCTCCTCCAAAATGTCTGCTTCTGGCCCTCAGTATAAAGGTGATGAACAGAAATTTTCCTTTTCTTCTCTTTTATCTTTCCCTTCTTGTACTTTGGGGAAAGGTTGGACTGCTAGTGTAGTAATTATAGTTTGGGCAAATGTTGTAACGTAGCTTTAAGGATAATCCTGGGCTGTGAGATCACATGATGTGTGTAAACTAATGTATTACCACTGCGAGGAACCTCAACAGAGTTCAGTACTTCTTGAGATATGGAGTTTGATGCACACGTGTAGTTGCTGCTGCTGTCTTGTTAATAAAACCAAATGTTTCCACTCAGAAAAGTTGTCTGAAGATTAACTGTATAACAAACTGGCGACAAGGATAAATCAGATTTGATGCTGTGCCTCGCCCAGCGATTGTGAGTGTCTAAGTTCGTTAAAAATAAAAGAAACTATACTCATCTGAAGTGCCACAGTTTGGCAGAATTGATCCCTTTGAGCCAGCCAAAGATGATTGGTCTCAATATATAAAATGTCTTATGTTCTTCTTTCAAGCAAATTAAATCAAGAGGGAGGAAAAGAAGAGAGCAATTATCCTGAGTATTTCTGGGAGCAAGACCTCCTGTTTAATTTGAAGCTTGATGGTCCCCAGTGCCCCAGATTCAAAGACTTTCAGTGAATTAGTAGACCTCATTAAGGGACATTTCCAACCCAAGCCCTCACTCACAATGCAGAGGTTCAGGTTCAATTCACAGAACAGAGCCCTGGGGAAGACCACTGCTACCTATGTGGCAAAGTTAAAACAACTAATGGAACATTGTGATTTTGGTGAAACCCTGATCCCCCCAGGGATCATTTAATGTATGGCATGCAGGAAGACACTATACAGCGAAGACTGCTGGCTGAAGTGAATCTTGATTTTAAGAAAGCATTAGAAATAGCGCTGGCGATGGAAAGTGCTGTAAGGGATTCACAAGCAATTCAAGGGGCACAAAATGATGCCATTCTCCTAACTGGCAGGAACAGTCAGCCAAAAGTTCCGCAAAAAACCAGGACTCCGCCACGAAGCGGGAAACAGCCCCCGCTAATCGAAAAATGAGAGGAGGCAGCTTAGCAGCTAAATCGAAAAATAACATTCAGCAATCATTCAGTGGAAGCAATCATTCTTCTAGTGATTGGCAATTTTAAAAAGTAGAGTGTTTTTTTTTTGTCACAAAAGTGGACACATAATGAGAAAGCAAGATTTAAACAGGCTTCCAATCAACAAACGAAGTCCAATGAAGTCAATAGTGTAGAAGAGCCTGAAACAACCAATTCTGACATTCATTCATTATTCAACATGAAAGTTGGGAAGACAGAGTGAATATTTGTTACAGTGCAAGTGAATGGTAAATCATTAAAACTGGAAGTATTGCCTTCCACCACTCTAATAGGAGAATGCACTTTCAGATATTTAAATAACAATGATCGGCAATTAAATTTGGAACAAACATCTGCCAAATTGAAAAATGTACACAGGTGAAGAAATCCAAGTGAAAGGTATCACTAGAGTAACTTCATCGTAGAAATCAATTGGCATATCCATCAGTGATCACATTGAAAGGCAGAGGACCAAGACTTCTAGGTTGAACAAAAACAGAATTACCTGGAAAAACTCAGCAGGTCTGGCAGCATCGGCGGAGAAGAAAAGAGTTGACGTTTCGAGTCCTCATGACCTTTCATGACCCTTTTACTTCTAGGTTGAAATTGGTTGAGGGAAATTAACCTTGATTGGCCAGTGAGATTTCAAAAGGAGGCAGGAAGGGTTCCTGAGTTGAAAAAGGAACAAGGCGAGGTACTTCAGAAAGAGCCTGGAGAATCCAAGGACTGCAATAGGATGAAAAAGGAGTGTGTAAACATTCAGCAACCTGAAGAAATGAAGACTGTCTTAAAAAACGACATGGAAAAACAGCAGAAGAAACTTAAGGAAACTATGCTGAATGACAGATTTCAAGACAAAGTGAGTAAACTTCGCAGATAAAAGGAAAACCTGCTGAAAGATCTTCACACATGACAAGATTCCCTCAGTTCAAAGTTTGTGCTCTGGAAAAGTATGAAGATAAACAGGAAGAATTTCAGACCCCTCCGAACAAACTGAAGAGCGAGCTTGCAGACAGAATGCACCAATGTTCAAGTTTCCAGGAGGAAGGCAACAGGCACAAAAAGGATAAAGAAGAAATGAAGAATCAGCTGAATGAAGCTGAAGAGGCTTTGAAAGCAAAAGCCGTAGAACTTTCCAAGATGGGAGCATATAATGAAGTCATGCATTGCTCAACTACTGAACAAAGACAAGTTGAGATTGATCTGAGAGAAGCCCGGCCAACTGTGAAGTCAAAAAGGCCTAGACTAAATTCTGTGGTAAAAAGAAAATACGTAGAAAGAAGATGCAGAATTACTGATGAGGTGCCATCTTTGGGCAAGACTCAGCCTAATACTTCCCAATTTGGAGAAGAAGGTGGAGAAAAGTCAAGGGAACTAAAAAGCGACTCATGACTTGCATAGTCGTGAGTGACAATTTACTGCTGGAGAAGCAGTATATGTAACGAATTTTGGTGGAGGACCAAAGTGGTTACCTGGTAAAGTAAGTTCAGTGACCAGACCATTGTCATACCACATGAAAGTGGAGGGCCGGACCACCCGTAAGCCCTGTAGATCATTTAAGAAAAAGAGAGTTAATCAAACAAGATATTGTTCCACCTGTAACCATTACTGAACCAATGGTTTCTGTTGAAGTTGCTCAACAAAGGACAGACATGCCGGATGTCTCTCGGAGTGGAAGACAATGAACTGCATGTGCCTAATGAGGTACCTGATGTTAATGTGGTTCCATAGAATGTGTTTCCTACAAAAGAATCTGAAATCATGGAGCTGTGACATTCCAAACGAATCAGGAAACCACCTGAAAGACTGAACTTGTAATTTCATGACCTTTGTAAATATTGTAATGTCATGAGATAAATATCCTTGTAAATACAAACTGTACAGAAAAGCTAAAGTGGGAGGGATGTAATAATTATAGTTTGGGGAAATGTTGAACTGTAGTTTTAAGAATAATCCTGTGTTGTACGATCACATGATCTGTGTAAACCAATGTGTTAGCAGCACGGGAACCTCTATAGCGTGGAGTCCTTCTTGAGATATAGGACTGAATTTTCCTTTCGTCAGGCGGGCCTGACCCAATCGCAGGCAGGCGCGGAGCCGATCACCACCAGTGATCGGGGCCGCACTGCCATTTTACGTGGGCGGGCCAATTAAGGCTCGCCCAGCATGACATCCGTCGGGAAGCGCTATGCTCTCCCTGTGCGGGTGGGGTGATTCCCTAAAATTGAGAGTACGCTATTTCGCACATGTGCACGAAAGAGCGCACATTTCCCTGAGGCTAAGCGCAGCATCAGGGAGATCGCCTCGACTTTTAAAAATATTAAAAATAGAGAAAAGGAAAATCCCTTACATGTCCCCTCATGTGACAATGTCACATGAGTTGGGACATGTTCATAATTTCCATAACAATTTTATTACAATTTTTAAAACCCTACATGAAACCTCATCCCGCTGCTGGATGAGGTTTCCTGTTTTTTCTAGTTGCCACTGACGCTCCTGGCCGACCCGCCAACCTTAAGGTTGGACGGGCAGGTCCTCTAATTGCTTGATTGATCCTGTCAATGGCCTCAAGTGACCATTGACAGGTTGGCGGGCCCGCAGCTGATTTTGCTGCACCCCGGCCTTTCTGAAAATTTAAATGAGGCGCGGTGATGTTGGGAGTTCCGCACGACATCATCCCATATCATTTTATGCGTCGGTGTGCGGGCCCTGCCCCCGCTCACCGACAGTAAAATCCTGCCCATGGAGTTTGATGCACATATGTAATTGTTGCTGCTGTCTTGTAAATAAAACCAAATGTTTCCACTAAGAAGTTTTCTGAAGATCAAGTCTAGAACAGCTAACTGTTCTTGCTTGAATGAACAAAGCTTGTTCAACTCCTGTGAAGATTTGCACAGCTGTCGGGTGTCTACAAACTTCTACTGCTACAATGAATGAAGTATTATGTAATGCGCACATTCATGAATGAATCAAATGGTTGGAGAAGGATGAAAGGTATTCTGAAGAAAAAAATGAAGATCTATCTGCGATACTGTAAGAGTTTATTTTTCTGCAGGCAAGTAGTTCAGCTTGCACACTCTGGTGAGTTTTCTCATCAAGTGGGCCAGAACATCGCTTGAACTTCATCAGAATGTATGCTGCCTTCAAGAGCAAGGTTCAGGATCTCCTCCTGTGACAAATCATCGATATCAGTGATATCTAAGTTACCACCTTCTTCCACCCTGTCCCGAAAGTGCAAATTAAGGTCTAGAATGTCATCTTTCATCCTTGGTGCACCTGTCTCCTGCTGTATTTAGAGCTTTGCCTTAAAGAGGTATGAACAATCTATGATGTCCTTCTGTGGTTGGGAGGGTGCAGTTTTGTCCGTGAGACTGATTCACAGCATTCTGAGTCAACGTCAGTCTCTTGAATGGGGGTTTCTTTAACAGATTTCATCTTCTGTCTGGTAAATACAGATTTCCTAGAATGGCAGTCCACTTTACAATGGCTAAAGTTGCCTCACGTATGGAATTGTATTATTTGGGCAGGGCAATGTGGACCTTCATCCCAGCACAACAGGAACATTGCAAAATGGCAGTTGGCGCCTTTTCAGTTCATTTCCCTAGTTGACGCCTTGCTACACTTCCAGCTTCACCACCCACAAATTGAATGGCTTCACCGGGCTGTTCTTGGGACTTTTCTCTCGGATCTCTGGCAAAAGCCTTATTCTGCCTCCACCCTTTGACCTGTCTGGCCAGCTGTATAGCTTTGCTTAAACTTAAATTTAAATCTTCCTGAGATTGTAAGAAGTCAGAGAGATTCTCATCTAAAATGCCAGTGACTATTCTATCTCTGATCAGGTTGGCTTTTAGTGCTCCATACTCACAATTTTCAGCTGGGCAATACAATTCATTGGTGAATGAGTCAATTCTTCACCTTTTTTTGACTGTGCTGATTAAATTCAACAGCATTTTTTTAACAAAGAATGAAGTATGAGTCAAAGGCTTCGATGGCATCTTTGTAGGAGGTCGTCTCTTCATTCATTCCCTGTCTGATGCGCATGTTATCTTCTGTGCTCCAAACAGCGTATAAGAAAATGCTAACTTGACCTTTGTTCTGTTTACCCACAAGACCTGAAGTATTGTGGCACCAGGTAAAACATTTTCACCAATTTTGCCATTGCTCAACTTGTCTAGGGCCCTAGTAGGAGCAAAGTAGGCAAAACAGGAGCCATTTCTCACCCTAGTTTGAGGTTGTCTTTTCTTGCGCTGCTTGCCTTGCCAGTCACTGGGCTACCCTCATTATTTGGTCATTTCTGGTGTGGTTGCTGTGTTGGCCTCTAAGTCCTTCACCTGCTGCCCTGCCCCATTGCTGGGTTTCACTTGAGGCTTTTTCCACCATTTTCTATTGTTCCTCTGTGAGTGCGGTCTCTGTTGCCACCATCTGTTATTGTGAGTTTATTTCAGGATTCATTAGCTTCCTACTGTAGAAGAGATCTTGCTGGAGGCAATGGTGTTTTGCTTAATATCATCTAATTACGTGCCAACTATTTACAAAGATTAAATGAGATCAAGACATAGCTGGAGCGACTCTCTGAGATGCTTCACACTCATCTCCTCTCAGTGAGTGACATCACTCCTTATGCACATGCTCAGTAGCTATCATTAGAGTTAACCCTTTACTCTACAGAGCCAGATCACTTTCAAAAAAGAACAACTGACTTAGAATGTGATGACGCTGCACCCGTTTCTCAAGGACAAAATGGGCAGTTAAGCATCTAATACAGTGGCTGCTGCTCATTATGCACCAGAAGAGCATCACCTGCCATATTGTATCAGGCCACTCCACCATCATCTAGGGTATGTGTCAAAAACTATAAACCACTGACTAAAATATGCAAATTAGGGTCCTATAGCTGTTGTAGGACCCTTCTGTTATATTGAGCTGCCCCAGTGCCTGATTCACGACATGATAAAGTCGCCCAGTAATTCATGCTATTAACAGACAGCAAGGACCCTCCAGCAGCACTATTTGAAGGATTCATCAACTACATACAAGTTAGTGGCTGGTTTGTCAGTTGAGGCTGTTGGTTAACTTCTGGGCATTTTTCTTTTGGTCCATTTTCTGACTTAGAAAATTCAATTTTGACTTCTGAGAAGAATTTTTTTTCTGGCTAGTCACTGTTTCTCAAAAAGAAGGTACTCCGCCCCATAAACATCCAGTTGTTATGGAACCACAAAGTGAACAAATCGAATGAATGTGCCTGGTTACCAGGCAGCAGTCATCACTCATTCATCCTGCGCCAATCCTCTGTGCCTTGGTCCTTGCCAAGCTACTGGATTAAGGCCAGCAACTGGACAACAAGGGCTGTCCCCTTCAGGCGTGGCTCATGGCTCCTGTCAGGACCCCTGGCACAACTGCTGAGTTGTGGCACGCCCATCAGAATCGATAATGGACACGCACAAGCGGCAGCTTCCGCTGCGTGGACTGTTTGGGAGGCAATTTACTGCATATTCCTGACTGGATTTCCAGATTTGCGCTGGTATGCTGCATGCTCTATTACTTTGCCATCACGAGGGGGCCATCCATTACCACCACCTGGGCAGCAGTAAGTACAGCAGCAGGAGGAGGAGGATGAACAGGAGAGACATTAACCCTCCGTGCCTCCAGCTGCCAGAGTTCTCAGAGAATAAATCATCTGAACCACCCCTTGCATTCCCAGCAGTTCAATAGAATTCCAGAGCAAAGTGCAAGATGTATGGAACTGGAAAACACAATTGCCATTCAGATTCCAATTCCTTATCTTCTAAACCTTTTAGTATTGTTTCACTTTTCATTTTTTTGAAAAGTTAAGCAGCAAGGAAAAAATTGAGCAAATAAAAAGTAAAAGACTGACCAACAGGGGATTAAACATGATGCAATATACCAAGAATGGAGTGAGTAATAATGGGAGTAGGAAGCATAAATGATGAATGGTTGCGCATTACTAAGAATACTCTTAGCAGCACCTGATGTCATGTCAAAGAGTGATTTTGTTTGAAGCCTGGCACAGCCAATGTTTTCAATCAAAGTAACACCCAACCTTTGAAGGTGATTTAGCAACCATACATCATATTGAGTGACCAGCCATTGGGCCTCATTTGCTGAAATAAAATAGTATTAATATTAAATATCTCATTGGGAGCCTGTGATCGTGGCTTGCTTGGAGCAGTCAGTCATCAGTTTGGGCAGTTCCCAGTAGTGGCTAAAATAAATACAGAAGCTATTAAATTTTATACCTACACAGCCTCGTAATAAAACGATAATGTATGGCAGTATAGTGGCTGCAGGTATCGATCAGTACATTTCTGTTCTAGTAATTGGAAGAGTCTATAGTGGTATGATTGAAGAAAATAGACTCTCTGGAGAAGCAGTCCTGCGTACAAGGTGCATTAAACAGACTTGTGTTGCATCTTACTGGTGCTAACCCGATGAGGCAGAAAATTGCATCTTGCCATTCAGTTTCTAAATTTTGTCTTCATTATAATAATCTATTAATGTTACTTTGCTATATAATTTTTTTAAATTGGCTGAACAAAGAGTCTAAAAATAGCCAATTAAATATAAATGCAGCTCAGTTCCATTGCCCTACATGTTTGCTACCATAATGTGCAGACTGCAATTCATGGATATGAACTATAATCCTGTCTAATCCCAGGATCCTACTAACTCGCAATGAATAATAATTAATCTGATTCTTCTGTGTGAGAATAGAAATATTAATCAAAGCTGTTTTTCATGACACAATGCATTGGTTTATGACAAATGAAAATTGGATTATGCCACAAATATATGAGCCTAAAACTGAGTGATCATTTTTTCCTTAAAATCGCATTTCCTGTACTAATCTAATTTTTATTGTGCTACAGATTTATCAAACATTAGATATGAAATGAATTTTCCAATTAACCTTATAAGTGTCGTTAGAAGAATAGTTCTAAACCCTGGTTAATCTTAGCATTATTAATTCCTTAAACACTTGATCCATTGTGATTGACTCACAAGAAATATTCTATCTTTTGTATATATTGTACATGAAAAGGAAGAACTTACAGGGCCATGAGGAAAGGATAATGGTGTAGGACTTGTTAGACAGTTGTTTCAACAGAGATGAGTGGGAACCCCAGTCTTACAATGACTGGCTACTACTGTGCCTACTTGCATCTGTAGACTGGCTGCTGCAACTTGATGGTCGGCTGTAGGCTGCCCATTGGCTTACATGACTGCTTCCCCACTGGTGGCTTTTCATTGTATCTGAGCTGGCTATGTGCTGACTGGCCTCTGGTGGCTGGTTGTGGGATGGTAGTTGGGGGTGGGAGGTGGGAGGTGGGGGGTAGGGGAGGAGGGAACCAAGAGGACTACAAATTGACGTAGCTGACTGGCTCTTCTGACCTGTTTGGCTCAATTTGTGCAATATGATAACCTATAATTAAAATAAACAAAACTGGCACCACAGACTTTCCGGACTCTGGCAATTGCATGAACTGATATCCATATCTTGGTGCTTTTTCTTCCAAATCGCTCATAGCTGTAAAACTCTTCTTTCCTACCTTCATATTATGTGCTTGCATGTGTATGACATTGCAAAAATACCCTAGGTTTGAATGTGTTAGTAAACTATACTGCTTTAACCCTGTAGAGAGTTTGATGTGAGTAACTTTAGAAATTGACCTCACAAACAGAGGGTTTGGGGAAACGCATCACAGCCTATTTCAACAATTAAAACACTTCTGCTTTTGGTCAGATGGCAAGAAAACAAAGGAGTTTGCTTTTGCCTCCCTCCCCTCTCCGTGACTGAATACATTTAGAATAGGAAAAGGGATTATCAAAATGGTGAGAGATTGCAGAACTCTGAGGTACAGAGGGATCTGGGTGTCCTGGTACATGAAACACAAAAAGCTATTTTTCAGGTACAGCAAGTGATTAGGAAGGCAAATAGAATGTTGTCGTTTATTGCAAGGGGAATGGAATATAAAAGCAGGGATGTTTTACTACAACAAAAATAAAAATACCTGGAAAAACTCAGCAGGTCTGACAGCATCTGCAGAGAGGAGCACAGTTAACGTTTCGAGTCCGTATGACTCCTCGACTTCCAAGTATTTTTATTTTTCTTCTGGATTTCCAGCATCCGCAGTTTTTTGCTTTTATCTATGTTTTACTACAGTTGAACAGGCCATTGGTGACACCACACCTGGAATGTTGTGCACAGTTTTGGGGCAGAATCGTCCATGTCCACTGGCGCCGGGTATGTTTTGTGGCGTGAGCGTACAATATGGTGAGAAGGCCAAAAATCGGTTTCACGAAGCCGTGAAACCAGTTTGTGATTGTCTGCTCAGCCGTTGATGACAGGCCGCATTCCCCGCCATCGGCCATCAGGAACCTCATTGTCATACATCAGCATATCGCCATAAGGCCAGCTCACCAGACTCATCCACCCCTGCTGGATCGTCCGCCCGTGTCAGTGGGGAAACACGCCAGTGCACAATACGTCTTGACAACTGTGGCGCGCAGAAGTCGGGACTTACCACAAGGGCCTTGTTCACATTGTAGACATCTGAGGAGCAGAAGATGCTGGAGCCCGACAGCAACAGGATCCTGGTGGAATGCCCATGGCATGCTGGGTAGGTTCTCCTGGACATGGCTCTGCATCGCAGCTGCTCATGGAAGTTGGAAACTCACCGTTGATGCTCACAACAGATGATTGTCAAGAGGATGGGAGAGGAAGGTCTAGGACCGACTGGGAGAGGAAGAGGTGTCAGGGGGGCTGGAGTTGAGAGAGGGGGGGGACTGAAGGTGTCGGGGAGTGATGTTGGGAGGGGGAAATGAAGGTGTTGGGGAGGCATGAGGTTGGGAGATGGGGAATTAAGGTGCCGGGGGGGGTGAGGTTGGGAGGGGGGGGTGGAAGTACAGGAAGGAGGGCTAATGAGGGAGAAGATGGCAACTGGGAAGGTTGGTAGGTGTTGGGGGGTGTGGGAGGTGTACAGGAAGGGGTTTGGTGGGGGAAAAGGAGTATGGAGAGGGGAGGGAGTCCAGGGGGAGGAAGGAGTTTAAAGAGGGGAGGAATTAAGGGTGGAGGAAGAAGTAAGGGTGGAGGAAGAGGTAAGGCTGGAGAAAGGAGCTGGGGGTGGTGGGGGGGAGGAGGGGGGACGGACTAAGGATGGCGGTAAGGGTGCCTGAGGGAGTCAGGAAGGGTGGGGACCAAGCGGGGGAGCCAGATAAATGGGAGGACTAATGCAAGGGGGAGGGGTTTCCAGGAGGGAAGGAATTCCAAGGGGGCAAGGGGTTCCATGGGGGGAAGGGGCCCAGGGGGTGGGTGGGGATGTCCAGGTGAACGGGCAAGGGAGGTAGCTGATGGTTCCATGACTGTCTCCTGGGGAGCAAGCTGAGGGTAGTATGAGGGAACGGTGAGAATGACCAAGGGCAGAGTGGGATGGTAGGGTGGGAGGTGAGGGTTCAACAGTAGCAGTGTAAGGGTCGGTGTGGGTGGTTGTTGGGGACTTCGAGGTGGGAAGGAGGAAGTCAGGGAGGTGAATTTGGTTGCGGTGGAATTTTTGCTAAGGAAGGGAAAGTCACCTGAACATCCCCAAAGGAAAAGGGTTCTGGCTGGTAGGTCACAGAGAGGAAATGGAAGGTGATGCCAAGGGGGTCAACTGTGATGGGGGAAAGGAAATGGGTGACTGTGGGAGGGGAAAAGACAGGAGAACTGACGAAAAAGCAAATCCAGACCATGCTGTCTAAATCGAAAGTGAAATGACAGTCGTGTTTGGCGAGATCAGGTGCTGTATGGGAGTGTGATCATTGAGTGGGCAGAGATGCAGGTCGGCTCAGATGGACAACTGAAAGCGAACCCCAGCAGGCAGCATTGAAAATGCTCAGGACTCTGAGGTGACTATGATATGTGAAGGATCCACGTTGTGGAACAGTGCTTGGACGAGGCACCAAAAGGCCCTGCCACATACACAATTCTCCCTCCAGAATCACTCGTTGGCCAGCTGCTCCTTCTGCGGTGACAGGGTACAAGGTTGAGGGGTTCACAGATAAAGGGGACTCGGAGGGAGCGGACAGCCTCTGAGATTCCTGAGTGGATGACCCAGGGGTGTCCAACTGCCGCTCCTCCTCCCTACAGGTGCCCACGGACCCCAGCCTAACTCCTTCAGGGGAAGGAGCATCTGGTGGGATGTCGAGCTGCCCCGTTTCCCTCTCACGTTGCCACTGCAGAAACTCACCCGTGGCTCCCGTGATGGAGTGCAGGCCTGTACACATCTACACATTCTGTTGGACCAGGGTCGCCATGGTGTCTGCCAACTTCCCCATGGAGACCCCCATACGCACACATGTGGGCACCACTTCATCAGAGAAGACTTCTCCGATTCATGTGCCACTCTGTTCCAGCAACTCGGTGTGATGTTCCCACACCTTCTGCTGACTCTCTAGGATGAATTGAAAGGATAAATCTAGAGGCTCGCCATCTGACTCGGATCCCACGGATGCCTGATCCTCAGCAGTTCTCCGAGTGTCTGGGAGCTCATACAAACCTGCCTCCTGCAGACGTGTCTCCATAAGGGGACCACCAGATTGCGAACCCGGACCTGCTGTAGATCTAGGTTCCACCAAGGTGTGTGCCTCTGCGCTGGTGGAGGGTGTGGGTAAGCGCTGTGACGGGTCTTCCAGGCTGCTTATTGCCAGCTCTTCAATGGAGGATGTGCCTTCTTGGCTGGAGGTGAGGATGTGGATGGAGCTGAGGGACTGGCAGGCTGAGGGTGTAGGTCACTTATTATAGAGCTCCCTGTGAACCAAAGTACAGATAATTAATGCTTGGGAGCAGAGTCAAAAGCAGGAGGGAGAGCACTCACATTTGTGCTAAGAGAGGGATGATATGGTGCAGGATCCTCACCAGGGCGTTTGCCGCCGACCTCACTGTCACCACAGGCATAGTCCAAGTCCTTAGCAGCCAGCGTAATGGCACATTCCTCAAAGTGAGTGAGGGGCCACTCCAACCCCCCCTCCTCATTCTGCGACCACCCCCTGCTAATGTGAACAGGCTTCTCCTGCATGGAAACAGATAGAGTGTGAGCAGGACACATGGCACTGCATGGAATGTTTGTGTGGTGAGTGGAACCATAGACAGGATGAGAACGCCATCTCGAGAGGGTATGAGCCTGATACAGATGTGAGGGTGTGTGTGAGAGTTGGTGGTGTTGTCCCTTGAGGTGTGAGATCTCTGTGGATGTGTGATGGGTTTGAGATTGTGTGTGTTGCTAGTGATGAGAAGAGTGAATTACCTTGGTGGAACCGATGAGACCATTCATCCTGTAGCGGCACTGGGTGGTTGTTCTGTTTTGAGGGGCACTGGCGCTGACCACTGTTTCCCATGCTGGATTGGTGATGCCACTGCCCCTCCTCCAGCCAGAGTGGGGGCAGAGGACATCACGGCAGGCCCCCACGACATCCAAAAGGTGCTCGAGGGCCGCATCACTAAATCTGGAGACTGAAGTCATTTTGCCGTTCAGGGCCATCCTGTCTTCCATGCAGCAGTCGTGGTTGGAAGCACTGAGAGGTGCACGTGTGGCTGGACTTGAAATATGGCGGCCGGCATGATGAAGCAGCAAGGTGATGGCATGGTTTGTGAACGAGAGCCCATCCGCCATGGAAACGGTGTGTTTCCCGGGAATGCATAATTAATGCAGCGAGTGTGGGACAATACGGGGTGAAAAGCCTCAATTGTGGCCAGCAAATAAAACATTGTTTTGCCCGCCCATAGTATCATTCCCACTCTCTTTGTCTTGTGTTCCATGACATCTTTGTCATTTAATCTCTCCTGCCCTCCAAACTATGCCTGACATTCTATTTTCCCCACATGTCCTCCCCCTACCCCACCCACACCCCCACCCCCACCCCATCTTTTCAACAGCATAAAAGCCATCACACCACTCTCCAGTCCCAAAGAAGAGTCATATTGGACTCGAAACATTAACTCTGTTTCCCCCTCCACAAATGCTGCCAGACCTGCTGAGCTTTTCCTGCATTTTCTGCTTTTATTTCAGATTTCCAGCATCCACAGTATTAGGCTTTTTATGCAAAAGTACTTCATTGGCTTTAAAGTGATTTGGGACAGGTTGAGATTGTGAAAGATGCTGTATAAACACAAGTTTGTTCTTTTTTTTATTTGTTATTTCTTCTGTCAAAGATGAGATGCAGCAAGTCAGGTCCCAGGAAGCTAATGAGGGGAACTTAAAGCCTCTGCAGTACAAATGACATGATTGTTACCTTCCTGATGAGTCATGTGCCAAGTCCTTCTTGCAAACAGAAGGAGAGCTTTAATTTTTGGAGGCCCAAAATTACTGTTTGTTTAGCACCATTAGATTCAGTGGAATGACTTTTTACATTAATTTTACATTAGAAAGTACTGAATGTTTTCTTCAATGCAAGAGTGTATGTTTGCAATTTAATTTGTGTGATGTACTGCTATGCTCCCCCATCTCTCATGTTAAGCTCACAAGTGATGTTGTGTTGGAAAGATTACGAGAGCATCTAAAGATCCTTTCGCCATCACATTTACTGCCTGTTGCAGATTGAGTTGTGTTAAAATCACTCTTCATACGTTGTGGAAAGGATGAATCTGGAGCCACTCGTTTCCTTAATCCATGTTTATCCACAAGACCAGAGAGTACAGGCACAAACACTTTTGATCCTCCCCAACACTCGGTCCAAACTGTTTTTTATACACTTGGAATAATTATCTAACCTTTCCCCAAATGGTGGGAGCTGCCCCCAATTATAAATGAAAGTATGCACTGCATTGCAGCATGATTCCAACATTAACAAGTTGGTCCTGCAGTGCGTAGGGAACAATCTGCTCTAGTTTGTCTGTGGGCTGCTCCACCTGCCTAGAGGCAGATACTGGTAAGAGACTCGCGGTAACAATCTATATGGGAACTCAGGACATGCCGGTGGGGACGATTTTAACCTAACCCATCTGAAGGATGGGATTGGCTGCCCATTTTACACTACATCCAATTTTTCATACGAACATATGAATTAGAAGTAGGAGTGGACCATTTGGCCCCTCGAGCCTGCCCCGCCATTCAATAAGATCATGGCTGATCTGAATGTAACCTCAACCCCACATTCCTGCCTACCTCCGATAACCTTTCACCACCTCATTATTCAAGAATCTATCTGGCTCTGCCTTAAAAATATACAAAGACTGCTTTCACCGTCTTTTGAGGAAAAGAGTTCCAAAGACTCTGAGGCTGTAAAATCCAGTCCATGGACTGCAGCGGTTCAAGAAGGCAGCTGCCCAACACCTTCTCAAGCATGGGCAATAAATGCTTCCCATGCCAGCAATGCCCACATCCCATGAACTCAAAAGAAAAATCAACCCCGGGATCTGGATCCAGTGCAGGAAAGACTGAGTAACACCACAAGAACAGGATTGTCGAGTACAACTAATCCCTCCTCCATGCCTCAGTGAAACCTGGCAACCTTTCTTCTCAAGCCCTTCCCTCAGTACTCTGAATCTTTGTCTCTCCTTCAACAATTACTTCATCATCCAGCAAGAACACAACAACCTCCCTCTAATTTGCATTCCAAACGTACATTCTCCCCTTCCTTGCTCCTGTCACTAGCTTTCTCATCCCACATGGCAACCTTTGTAGAATCAGGAGCTCCCCTCATGGGTCCTTCCTCATTTCAAATTCCAGCCCCTTTCGGGGCAACACCTCACCATCCTGCTGGCAGGATGAAACTCATGGCAAGACAAAGCCACTGTAAGTTATTTCTCAAAGTTACCATTTTCCATGCCCCAGCAGACGCTGTAAATATTAGCACAACAACACCAAGGATATTATAGAAAAAAAAATATTTTCTCTCTAAGCATGTGCACTGCGAACTGAAGACTGCACACTGTAAACACTCATGAGTTTGTGCCATCATTTTCTCCAGTAGTAAAACAACACACAAAACCAGGGAGAGGGATAGGAACTGCCCTGCCGGTGAGAGCTGGTGCCACAAGCTCTCATGATCAGTAACTTTTCTAGGATGGTCGCATTGGAGGTATGGAGGCTGGGGGCTAAAAGTAACTCTGACTATTACCTGTACCTCCTCATGAGCCTCAGAATAACACACATTCAGCCTACTTGACAATATCAAGGTCCCTTGCGAAACATGTCATCCACTACCATGCTGCCCATCAGTGCCAAGCTAACGCTTATCATATTTTATTCCTTTCTATAATATTTTTGGTGTCGTTGTGCTAACACAGAATATTTACAGAGTTTGCTGGGGCACAGAAAATGGTAACTTTGAGAAATAACTTACCATGGCTTCGTCTTGCCATGAGTTTCAACAAGGGAGTGCAAGATCATGAGATGTTGCATCACTTCCTGGTATGGTGTATGCTATGTCTCATTATTATATCACACAGTTAAAATTAATCCCTTGTACTACATCTCCCTCCAAGCCTCTGATACTCCACATTATATTACAACTCACCCCAAGTCTCTGACTTCAATTTTTTTTAAAGGGACAACCCCTGTGGCAATTTCGCTAGTCCACCCGAGCGGGTCTTCAGCAACTTTGGAGGAGATTGGGGATTTGAGTCTTGTGTGTGGTTTCTCAGACTCTGCTGGGCAGATGGGGAATTGGCAGATGATTCTGTTTCACCAATCCCATTGTCATCTGGGTTGCTAGACGAATGATGCATCTCTGGTCTATTTGAGTTAGTAAATGACTGCTTCAACCATGTAGAAGGTTGTTTCTATGTGGCAACTGGTGCATGTCTGTTCCATCTCATTGTAACATTATCTGTTTGGATGAAGTAGGGCTGTGGGTGTGGTGTCTGTTCAACCACTTGTCCACAGCGAACTAGGTCTCAGATCCAAACCGGCACTTGTGGTTGGAGGTTTGGCAGATTGCGTGCTTTGTGATAATAAAAACAAAAAATGCTGGAAAAATGCTCAGCAGGTCTTGGCAGCATCTGTGGAGAGAGAAACAGAGTTAACATTTCGACTCCGTATGACTCTTCTTCAGATACTGCCACACCTGCTGAGTTTTTCAAACATTTTTTGTTTTTATTTCAGATTTCAAGCATCCACAGTATTTTGCTTTCACCTTTGTGATGTTTGTCATGGTTCCACATCTGGCTGGAACATTACTCACCCTCTTTCTCCCACTCCTTGTCAAAACCATCAGCTTGTACATGCAGCATGAGTGTGTGTGGGAAAGCAGCAAGTTGAGTCCTCAGTCGTCTTCCCATGAGGCATCTTCATACGGTGCTAAACCATTTTGGAGTGGAGTTGAACGATCGCTCAGAAGTGCAAGTTGGATCTCATTGTTCCTCCTTACCAATGCTTTCACTGTACTCACTCCCCTTTCAGTTTCACCATTGGCATGAGGGTATCTTGGTTAGCTGGTAGTTTGGACAAATCCACATGAAGCCTTAAACTCTCTAAAGTATCCATTAGCAAACTGCATTCCATTGTCTGAGATTACAACATCTGGAATTCCATTTGTTGCAAAAATCTCCTTCAACGATGTAATAACAGCTTCAGAAATGTGACCCTGCAGTTGCTTGACTTTTATCCACCTTGAGCAGTTTACTACAATCAAGGACATTTTACCTCCCTTTCAAAGAGTCCCATCCCAAGACATTCCCATGGTCTTGATGGGAAGGAAGATTACATCAAAGGTTCTCTTGTCTCCTGATGATGAATATTACAAGTAATACAGTTTGATATCATCTTTTCCAATTATTTTGAGAGACCTGACCACCAAGCAGACTACATTGCTCTGGCTCAACATTTTTTGAAGCCCAGATATTCTTGGTGTATTCATTGCAGTATATTGAGTCTCAGAGCTCTCAGAATGACCACTCTTCATAGATGAGTGACTCATCAACTACACTGAGATGTCCTCTCTGTTAATAGCACTGTGTGAGAATGGTTCTGTGTTGAATCTATGCTGACCATTCTTTGGCACAGTACTCTCTGACCTAAACACATTCTTCATTAGATTTCTGTACATCTTTGATTTCATTCAGTTGCTGAGTTGTTGCTGGTAGAGTGTTGGTTGTTGCTGATGCAAAGTTTTCCACCTCTTCAGCAAGGGCTTCATCACCTTGTTCGGGCCTTACCACTGGGATATGGGACAAATCATCTACTGTAGACTGTTGTTTTCCTAGAATATACTCTGTCTTTGCATCAAACCTCATCATTCTCAGTCTGAATTGACTTGTGGAAGTATTTTTGCTAACTCCTTAGAACTTAAGAGTGTCACTAAAGGTTTATGGTTTGTCTCTGACTTGAAGTGGAGACCAAGGACATGATCTGCAAACTTTTCACAAGTCAATGTAGCAGTAATGCTTCTTTCCCTATCACTGCATATGTCTGTTCAGTCTTAGGAACATAGAACACAGTCTCTGTCAGTGAATGGTATATGTAGTTAACTGGTCTACACTTTCCATTCCTCTGTATCTGAAAGAATGCATCTGCCAATCTTGTAGAATATGCATCTGCACCAATGATAATGGTAGTTTTGGATCATAGTAAGCTAAAATATCAGGTAATAATAGCATCTCTTTGATTCTCCCAAAAGACCTCTGTTGTACTCCCTCCCAGCACTGTGCATTGTCTTGTCATAACAGTTGACTCTTTGATGACAGCTAGGTTGAGCAGAAACTTGCCAACTTGGTTTACCATACCCATGAATCCCTGGAGCTCAGTATGTTGTGAGGAGGTGGAAACTCCTTGATTGCACTTGCCTTCTGGGGATCAACTCTGACACCGGATGCATCCACAATATGCCCAAGGTTAGAGACAGTCAGCTGTGAGAATTCGCATTTGTTATCGAGTCTAAGTTTTGTTTTCTGTAGGTGTTATACCATAGCTCACATTCTAATGCCATGTTCTGTCTGAGTGGATCCATGGATCAGGACATCATCCATGTGACATATGACTCCATCCAGTCCTTCTAGGATATTTGACATTGTCCTCTAGAAGATTACTGGTGCTGATGTGATGCCGAAGGGTAATCTGTTGAAACAAAACCTCCCAGATGGTGTAATGAAGATTGTGGGCAGCCTGAAGTCTTCATCGATGGAAAGTTGCCAAAAAACACTATTTGCACCTAGCTTAGTGAAGATTGAACTCTTTCCCAATTTTGCTAAGCTCACATCCACAGATGACGTAGGATGAACTTTGCGTTTGACTGCTTTGTTCAGCTGTATGAGATCTACACAAAATCTGATAGATCCGTTGGGTTTTGGCACTGGGACCATCCCTGAGTTGGTTTTATTACAGATGTAATACCCCTTGTTTCAACACAGAGTCAATTCCCTTCTTTACCTTTGGCAAGATTGGATGAAGAATTTAACTGGGCATAATCAGACACTGGCTTCATTTTCAGATATAGCAGATGTAATTTGCTGTCTACAGCTTTCTTAGTCCTCTGGACAGAGGTGAAAATTCAGCTCTGAAGTTTTTAAGTTGATTTTCTCAGCCTTCCGCTCCCTGTACTCCACGAATCAGATGTAAGTCAGCATTGCCTTCCCCGCTTAAGAGTTACCAGCTCTGGTTCAGTGTCAGAGGATCACAGAATTTTAACGGCACAGAAGGAGGCCATTTTGTCCATTGTGCCTGCACCAGCTCTCCAAATGTGCATTATGACCCAGTGCCATTGCCCTGCCTTTTCCCTATACCCCTGCATGTTGTTTTTAATCAAATAATCATCTAATGCCTCTTGAATGCCCTGGTTGAACCTGCCTTCATCACACATCCAGAAATGCATTCCAGACCCAAACCACTCATTTGAAAAAGTTATTTCTCACATCACTTTTGCTTCTTTTGCAAATCACTTTAAACCTGTGCCCCCTCATGCTTGATCCTGTTATGAGTGGGAACAGCTTCTCCCTATCTACTCTGTCCAGTCCCGTCATGAATTTGACCATCTCTATCAGATCTCCTCTTAGCCTTCTCTCCAAGGAGAACAGTCCCAACCTCTCCAACCTATCTTCGTAACTGAAGTTTCTCATCCCTGGAACTATTCTTGTAAACCTCTCTGCACTCCCTCCAATGTGGTCACATCCTTCCTATAATGTGGCACCCAGAACTGTACACAATACTCTAGTTGAGGTCTAACAAATGCCTTATAGAAATTCAGCATAACCTCCATAACCTGCCGTTGGGTATACGCTTGTTAAGTTTAGCCCACTCAACAGTGGTATTCTTTTGCAGATTAAATTAGGCATCAAGGCTTTTTATTACTTCATCATACATAGTTCTTTCTTTGTCAATCCCCTGTCTGACTATAATATCATCTGCACTGACACCTATTACATACAATAGTGTACTGACCTGCTCACCACTTGGCTTCACCGCAAGGCCGGATACAGTGCAATACTTCGCAAATCTTCAGCACAAATTCAGCTCATTTCTGCCTGGTTGAGACCTGTGATCTTCTTGAAGCTTTCTAGTAATGGCAGAGATTTTTACATACTTTTTCTTTCACTTGTTGCCACCAAATAATATCCTTAGTCATATTGTGCTAACACAGAATACTTATAAGAGTCTGCTGAGGTAAGGGAAATGTTAACTTTATTAAGAAACAATTTACTGTGGCCTCATCTTGCCATGAGCTTCAACGAGAGAGAGCAAGGATCGTGAGGTGTTGCACCACTTTCTATGATGATGTATACTGTGTCTTATTAGCATATCACATAGTTAGAATCAACCCCTTATACTACACATTCCTCTAGGTCTACCAGCAGCAAGAGATTCCTGAAGCCGACACATTAGAGCAGGGCAACGTCACATGTTGCATCCCTCCCAAACGCCATCACAAACTTTGGCATCCTGGGTGGATTAGAGTGTGAGTTAGAGCAGGCTCAGCACATGAAGAAGCACTGGTCAGCAGGAGCAGATTGTGGAAGTGGGGTCGGCCCGAGAGTTGGCTGACTGGAGGGCCAGGTCCTCTCCCAACTCTGCTGAGAAATACAGAGATGTATGTGCCCAGCTCCAGGGACACAGCAGACAAGCCCTCACAAATGCAGACTGGGACATGTAGGAGATGTTGGCTGTGACAGCCTGAAAGGAGCCTCGGCCAAAAAGTCAAGGGCAATGGGGTGACTCTGATGACATGACCGCCGAGCCCACAGGCAGGAAGCTGTTGTAATTAGCAACAGCCAGCCTGGAGAAGCTCAGTCCTCTGATACAGTGCTTCTCAGACATGTGAAGGAAAGTCACTCTTAAACTACAGGTCCTGTGGGTTGGGTAAGGCTATCTACGATCTGTTCCCCTCACCTGTTGTCTTCCAACAGGCCCAGCAGATGGTTGTCTTGGTTGTTGAGGTTGCTGCTGCTGCTCCACTTCCTCCAAACTGGGAGACCTTAAATTAGGGGTGAAGGACATGAAACAGTTAACCTCGAGGCAGTGAAAGAATGAGTCAACTGAAACCCTGACTCATGATTGGTTTGTAGAACATTAACAACTGGACAATACCATAAGTTATCTGCAATTATGAATCACCATCAGTTCCTGGCAACAATGAAAGAAGCATTAACATCAGAACAATGCTATGAGCTAAGCGCCCATCACTGTGGGGGAAATCATCTTATCTTCTGTTGTGTAAACAGCAGGGGAGGAGATAAGGAACTGCCTTTGACCTTGCAGTCTTGCATAGCTCAGGAGATTGAGAGACCAAGATAAAGAGGTACGAAAGACCAAGTGATCCAGCAGACTGTTAACTGAATCTATGCCTGAGGCCCAGGTGTGTGATAGCATGACTGGGACACTATATAATAAAAGGATAACATCAAAACGTGGGCACTGCAGTCAGATAAAGAAGGACGGGAACAGATCATCTCCAGATCCAGGCCTACAATCAACATCGGTAACAACCAGCTGCATGAGCGATTGTAAGTTTCAATCAAACCATAAAGAGGTTTGTACTGGGGTTTTGTTGGTAAGTAGGGAGGGAACTGAACCTTGTATAGGGTAATGTGAAATAGGATACAAAAATAAGAAATCACCAAGCCCCAAAGTCCCTCGGAACCCCACCAAACCCAATAGGAGACAGATGCCTCTGATCTGAGTGCCTGGGGCTGAGTGCCCCATTAAATGCTGGTTCCAGTCAGTCAGTCAGTGCCTGCAGCCAATCCTGCAAGTTTTTTTACTCAGAAAGCTGGCTACAGTTGAAATTGCATATGGTGCTCCACGTGATATTGTGCAGCTCCTACTGGCTGGCAGCAGGCACCTCAGACATTTCAATTAAGCCAGGAGTTGACGTGATGGCCAGTGGGAGCAGGTTGGTAAGCTGTATCAATCGACTTAATCAGTGTCTCCTCTTTGTTCCCTCTGGGCGGGTGGGTTAACATTGAGTGTGTATTTTTGGATCAAACTTCATTTTACACTAACCGATGTGGCCTCAAATGAAATACTTGAAATCTATATCCAGGAAGTTAAAGACAATGGTGCAAAGGCAAATTTAATCTATTTTCTACCTTCAAGATCACTAAGCACAGGTTTTATTAAATCAAAACAAAAGTGCTCAGGTTCCTTTCAAGAATAATGTCAATTGAATTTGGGCAATTCTGGAATCCATTCCTGTTCCAGAAGTGAATTAGGAAAAGTGCCAGGCATAAAATGGTACTGTGTAGCTACACGGTGAGGCAGTGCATTTGTGTAGGGAACATATCTTTTTATTTCTGTTGGGCTGTTGGAAAGAACATGTCTTTTTATTTTAGGTTTTACTGGCAATTAAAATTACAATGGCTGCAGGTTGAAAGACATGTCCATTGGACCAGAATAAGAAATATATACAATGTTGCAGTCCTGGAACAGACTGTCCCATGAAAGACAGGATGGTGCCAGAAAGGAATCCTGGACCAAGGGAGCTGCCTGGCACAACGTTTTATTAGCAGTCCCTCAGGCTCCTGTGACCGGGCATGGTCTCGTGAAGCTGAGAGGAAGAACAAGGACATTTGATTAGTTGAAGTAGTTACACTGTCAACGTACATGCCTGGCACTCGGATTAGGATGCGCTTGCCTTTCCATTATCAATGGGGATCCCATGTTGGAGGCTGAAATCAATATACAGTCAGCAGTGGAATGGTTGCAATGACAGACATTGTAACCTCAGTGCATGGCACTCTTACCTCCAAGTGGAACCTCAGCCTCACCACAGCCGGTTGATCTAGGTGCATGGCACCGTTCCATCTCCAGTGCCTCCTGCTCGTATCTGGTGAGGATCAGAAGGTGGGGCTGCTCTCCACTAGTCCTCAGCCTCTCAGCATTATTGTGTGCTGACTTCTCCTGAAAGGAGAGAGGAGCATTGATTAGTCCACCCTGTACTTGCATTGCCATTGTAGCCTTGCCACACCCCCTGAGGAAAGTCTTGCAGGGCTCATCTGATTCATGACCCTGGCGCTGTAGTACAATCATCCAAAGCAGCCAGGGCTCACCCCTTGCCCAGATGCTGCCTCCATGACATTTGCCACTCACACTCTAAGAACTGCCAAACCCACGACCACTACCACCTAGGAGGACAAGGGCACTAGATAAATGGAAACACTGCCACCTGGAAGTTCTCTTCCAAGTAACTCAACATCCTGACTTGGAAATGTTTCATTGTTTCTTCACTGCCGCTAAGTCCGAATCCTGGAATTCATCCCCTAACAACACTGTGGGTGTACCTGCACCACATGGACTGCAGCGGTTCAAGAAAGCAGCTCACTACCACCTTCTCATAGGCAACTAGGGATGGGCAATAAATATTGGCCTAGCCAGCAAACCCCACATCCTGTGAATAAATGAATAAAAAACAAAATTCTGAGGTGCAGGTTTGGTGGGGGTGGGGGGTTGGTGGTTGGCCAACCTAACTGCTGTGCTAAGTGACTCATGCCAACATGGTACTCACCCTTCCTGATCACAGGTGGTCGTTAAACCGCTTGCAGTACTGCACCCATTTGCATCTCACCACATTGTGGGAGCTGACTCGTGATGCCACCTCCTCCCAGGCATGTTTGGTTAGGTGGGGGGGCCTCTTCCTCCTGCCTATTGAGACAAGGATATCCCGGCATGCTGCCACCTCCTCAAGAAGGGCAATAAGGCACTCATCGTAAAACCTTGGGGCCAACTGCCCCGATGACCTGTCCTCTCGCCTGGCCTGATCTCCAATGATGTTGTCCATTGCAGCTAACCGAACTCAGTGGCAGATGACCGAACTCAATGGCAGATACCGAACTCAATGAGAGCTAACCGACCTCAATAGCAGATCATAAAACTCAACAGCAGATGATCAAGCTCAATGGCAGATGCAATAGCAGATCACAAAACTCAATAACAGATGATCAAGCTCAATGGCAGATGACCAAGCTCAATGACAGCTAACCGAACTCAATAGAAGATGACCGAACTCAATGAGAGCTAACCAAACTCAATGGCAGATGATCGAACTCAATAACAGCCAACCGAACTCAATGGCAGATGACCAAGCTCAACGACAGCTAACCAAACTCAATGGCAGATGACCAAACTCAATAAGAGCTAACCAAACTTAATGGCAGATGACCAAACTCAATGACAGCTAACCGAACTCAATGGTAGATGACCGAACTCAATGGCAGATAACCGAACTCAATAGCAGATGACCGAACTCAATGGCAGATAACCGAACTCAATGACAGCTAACCGAGCTCAATGGCAGATAACCGAACTCAATGACAGCTAACCGAACTCAATAGCAGATGACTGAACTCAATGACAGCTATCCGAACTCAATAGCAGATGACCGAACTCAATAGCAGATGACCGAACTCAATGACAGCTAACCGAACTCAGTGGCAGATAACCAAAATCAGTGGCAGCCTTAGCACAGCTGCCTGCACCATTTTTGAATAGGTCGCCAGGTCGCCATTGGACCCAGCAGACATTGGCCTCCCACCGCCGCTTGGCCCTTCCCGCAGATTATGCAAATTATGCCGGGCGGGCCTTAATTGGCCCGCCTGCGTAAAATCGCGTTGCGCACCCTATCGCAGGCAGCGGTCGGGTTCCCAGCCACACACACACTCTCCCACTGAGCCCACCCACCAACAGAAAAATTCTGGCTCATGTTTTTATGTGTCTTGTATGGGTGCGTACAGGGATTTGAGAAGGGGTAGAGTTTAGGTTATAGAGTTAGAAATTAGCAGTTCATATTTCTTTCTTTTACCACTGATTAATGACAGTTTGTTCAATAAATAGTTATTTACTCATTAAGTTCACAAACCTGGTGCTTGTCTCCTGTTAACCTAAATTAAAGAGTTAGGTAGAATTGGGACAATCTGGCGGTTTGCTCAAACTATTTCACATTTGTTGCGGCTCGGGGAACTGTGGGGCTTGATATTACAGTGCAGAACCCCCAGTGAGTCATGACGTTTGTGATACTTGTGAGCCTGTGAAAAGAAAAATCTCCAGCCACTTACCACGGCGCATCCAATATGTAGAGTGCTGTGAAAAGAAAGTCTTGCATTTTCTGGTTTTATTTCAACTTTCCAGCATCTGCAGTATTTTGCTTTTGTGTTAGTCCTGCACTTTTATATTGCCTTTCACCTCAGGGTAGCACAAAACACCTCACAGCCAATGAATTACTTTTTGAAATGTAATCTCTGTTGCTTTTTGTGCAGGTGTACAAAGCAGCCAATTCAAGCACAACGGGCTCCCACCACGCAATGAGACAGCAATGAAATAAAGTGGCCAATTAATGTATTTTGGGGTTGTTGGTTGAGGGAAAAATATTGGCCAAGGCACTGGGAGAACTTTGTTATGCTTAGGCATTTGGTAGCACAGAACTTGAATATTGCTGAAAAAAGAGACATGTCGAAGCATTTCATCTTGCACTCATCAGGACACTTCACAAGAGTACCAAGATAAGGGGAAAACAACAATTTATTCTTGCAAAGTGTCCTGATGAGTGCAAGATGAAATGCTTAGACATGTCTCTTTTTTCAGCAATATTCATTGCACTTCTTGTGTCACAGTGTCTTTTACATTCACTAGTTGATGGGACCTTGGTTTAAAATCTTACCCAAAAGAAGGCATCCAAATCAATGCAGCACTTCCCTGAAACATTACAGGCTCAAAACCTGAGAAAGGGGCTCCAACTCACAATGTCTGGACAAAGACACCAAGCCCAGCTGATACTTACACAAGAATGGGGCTAACAAATTTAAAACAGGAAATGCTGGAAATACACGACCAGCAAAGCAGCATATTAAACAGAAAAGAGAGGTGTAGCAGCAAACTTGATGTTTTTAAGGTGGTAAATCTGCCTTAAAAGATGCTAATAAATGTTGGCCTTGTCAATGCTAACAACCTGTAAATGAATAAAGAATAGAAGCCACACAACCAGCTAGGCAGCCATGGAAGCCACGTTACCTAAATAGATTGGACAACTCTCTCTGACACATTTTTCTCTCTCTTGCAGGAGAAGGTGGCGCAGAACTGGCTGCAGCAGGAAGTAACCTGATGGGCACAGGCACACTTGCATGCTGTAAACCATATGGAGGAGCCAGTGCTGACCATTATTTTAAGGGCCATTACTCAAACTACAATCTCTTCTGATTTTCAAGTTGCGGATGTGTAAGCATGGAAGAGGAAGAAGACAGTGATGATGAAGAAACACCATCACTCGTTCTCACATTTGCAGCTCAAATATTGACACTGTGCAAAATTTAGAGGGTGGCTAAGTGGCGGGATCTATACGAAGTGAGACACTGGGCATGAGTGGCCTGTAGCCAGGACATTGGGAAGGAATAGCTCAGGTACCAGCTCCACCGGTGAGTGAGGTCACACACCAACTCTCTTGCAGAGGACTCAGATGAGTACTTCAATGAACAGAGTGCAGGAGAACGCTGTTGGCTATGCACAACAAAATGTTTGCTGTATTGGCAGGCCGGCCAGAAAGCCACTGTCAAAGAGCATGGAGAAATCCAACACCAACTTTGCACAGGCTTTACGCTGAGTCTGGAGCCCACCCTTTCCAGCATGGGAGTAGTGGCTAACTCCATTCCCATACTTATCTCAGCTTCCATTACAGCACAAACAAAATCTACGCAACATCTGGGAAGCTCAGACTGAAGTCAGGCAAACTCAAACTGCTGCCATCATGACTATAGATACCAATTCTCAAAGAGGCTTTCAGAGTCTCATAGCTTTCCAGCAATCTGATCTCCAACGCATTGCTCGAATGCTGAGGCATCACCACCCCACGCTCCACCCCTCCCCAAGGAAGTGATAGTTGCTGCTGAACCAACTGTCCTACCGCAGGATGACAGTGTTCCTCCCACGACACAAAAGGGAATCTTCCTCTTCTCGTGACCTCTCAGATTCAAGAGTTCTGCCCAGGCCTAGGTGTTTCGCAGCTGTTTTCCCACTCCGCTGCCACTTCCCAGTGCTCCAGCTTCGGTCTGCCATCCCAGAAGGAAAAAACAGGAACAACTGGGAAATAAGAACACTAGCCTGAAATGGTCTTGTATCCCTTAAAATGGAATACCAGTAAAAACTGGGAAATAAGAGTACTGGTTCAAACTGTTTTTCTCTTTCCGGGATATATTCAAGGCCAGAGCTCCTCAATGCTGTGATTCGCCGGCCTCAGACATCCACTCCTGCTCCTTACCTTGCCTTGCCCTCCTCTCCCTCCCCCAGGTTTCTGGCCTCCTAGCTTCTCCAGCACACGCTCTGGGCTTCCGACTCCTCCCCCACTGCTTCAGCCCACGTTCTGCTTTAGGCTGTGCCCCAGCCTGTCAAAGGCGTCTCTTCTCCTCCTCAGGGGGCTCCACAGAGCCGACCATGTTCCCTGACCGGCCCGTCATTTGCTGGCAGGGAGCCGGTAACCCCCACTCAGGGAATGCTCCACAATGGGCGGGGCTTGGCATCCAGCCATGCTCCAACATTGGAAGTCAGGACATCAAGGTGCCGCTCAACTCTCCCGCCATGCTGCAATGATCAGTAGGAGAGGGAAGGTCAGGTATGGAACTGTTGGTGACTGCCACCATAAGCTGAGGTCTACCATGGGCAGCTGGTCTGAAAGGGGCCACATTGATTGCCTCCTCCCATTCCTCATGTTCTTCCTCTTCCTCCTCTTCCAATTCCTCCTCCTCATGATTACTGTAGACCTGGTGGCAAGGGTTGGGCCCTCATGATCGGGAGGTTGTGCAGAACACAGCTGACCATGAAAAATAATGAGATTCATTCTGGGGAGTGCTGCAGGACTCCTCAAGAGTAGTCCAGGCAGCAGAATCATTGCTTAAACCCTGCAATGGTCTGCTCGTTCACATTTAGCATGCCAGCATGCCTCTTATTATCTACTTGCTGCACAAGTGTGCATGGATAACGTAATAGATTCATGAAACCATGTTGTCAGTGGATAGCCCTTGTCACCCAGTCACAACCATCTAGCTTCTTGTGGCAGAGCAAATGCTAACGGTACAGCGGACTATTGCAGATTAATAGATGGGGTATGATAGCATTGAGATGAGGTTATTGGCTAAACAATTCTAAGGCCTGAACTAATGACCCAGAAACATGAGTTCAAATCCCACCACAACAGATGGGGAATTTAAATTCAGTCAGTTAACTAAATTTAAAATAAAAAGCATGGATCAGTAATGGTGGCCATGGAACTACTGAATTCTTGAAAACAACATGTAATTAATGTCCTTCAGGGGCAAAAATCAGTCATCTTTACCCAGTCTTCCCTCCCTGTGACTTCAGACTCAGAGCCCTTTGAAATTGAAAGCCATTCAGTTCTGTCAAACTGCTTCAAAAATGTCCAATAAGGATAATACTGGATGGACCACCCAACATCAGCCCTGGCACATGACATGACACAGGTACACCTTGCAGCCTGCCCAGTCAACCAAGACCACCTAGAAGAGAAAGAACATCACCACCTGCAAGTTCCCCTCCAAGTTACAGGCCATCCTGATTGGAAATATATCACTGTTCCTTCAATATCAATGGGTCAAAATCCTGGAACTCCCTCCCTAACTGCACTGTAGGTGTGCCTGCACCACATGAACATCAGCAGTTCAAGAAAGCAGTTCACCACCACCTTCTCAAGGACAATTAGCAGTAGGCAATAAATACTGGCCTAGCCAGCAATGCTCAGATCCCATTATCAAATAAAAAGAAAATAAAGTCATCATAACTGCTTCCAGGATACCGGGCAGTGACCCGCATAATGCGATTACTATGGTCGCACACTAGCTGGACACAGAGGGAGTGGAGCATCTTCTGTTTGTGGTAGATCCCTAAACCTGCACAGAGCACCCTCAAAGTGATGTCTGTGCAGTCAATGCTACCCTGCACTACAAAAAAGCTTGCTATCGTGGCAAAGCCACATGCTCACTCCGTCTGCTATTCTCTGGCAATAGGGAATAAAATGAATTCAGCATATAGAAACTTAGTGACCTCCTTTGTGCAACAGTGAGATGTTGGCAATGTTGTCTGCTGCAGCCTAGAAGGAGCTTGATGCAAAATCATTCATGGCCGCTGTCACCCTCACAGCCTCTGCTTCATTGCTTCCTCTGAGCCTACATGTCTGTCTGCAACAGGTGGCAGATTTCAATGTGAACCTCCCTTGTGAGTCTGAGGTCACATAATTTCTCCTTGAAGATTCTGGTTGGATATGGCCTCCTGCTGAGAACATTTCTCCATCTCCTCCTGCTCCACCTTACAGCAGCTGGTCCTCCTCTGTGTGACCTCTGTTTACAATTTCACTCAAGCAGCAGCATTTATAACTGGGTACAAGTGATCTAAGCAAAATACTTCAAGACCTTTGTCATATGCCACACCACTCCCCGTAGACTTCACCAACTTTAGATAGTGCTAGGAACTACAACTACTTTAAGTAAGTTATATGTGTATTTGTGTGCATTAGGAATAAGCTCTTGCTTTAAGTTTAAGTTTTAGCTTTAAGTTTAAGTTTAATTTATATGTTTTATCTGTGGGTTAACAGGGTGAAACTGGGTCTAGTTTCATTTAGAGTTTTTCTCTGGGAGAATGTTGCCTGCAACCTGTGGGTTTGTTTGTATACCTGCATTTCAATGAGGTTTTATGACCTTTCAGTGGTTTAGGGAAGTTATGTTAAGATGCAAAGATGTTTCAGTGTGATTTGTACAAGCTGAGTGAGTGAGCAAACGCATGGCAGATGCAGTATAATGTGGATAAATGTGAGGTTATCCTCTTTGGTAGCATAAACAGGAAGGCAGATTATTATCTGAATAGCTATAAATTGAGAGTGGGATGTGCAACGAGACCTGAGTTTCCTCGTACACCAGTTACTGAAGGTAAGCATGCAGGTGCAGCAGGCGGTAAAGAAGGCAAATGGTATGTTGGCCTTCATAGTGAGAGGATTCAAGTACGGGAGCAGGGATGTCTTGCTGCAATTATACAGGGCCTAGGTGAGACCGCACCTGGAATATTTTGTGCAGTTTTGGTCTCTTTATCTGAGGAAAGATGTTCTTGCTATAAAGAGGGTGCAGTGAAGGTTTACCAGACTGATTCCTGGGATGGCTGACCTGACATATGAGGAGAGATTGCGTTGGTGAGGATTATATTCGCTGGATTCAGAAGAATGAGGGGGGATCTCATAGAAACCTATAAAATTCTAACAGGACTAGACAGGGTAGATGCAGGAAGGATGTACCTGATGGTGGGGGGAGTCCAGAACCAGGGGTCACAGTCTGGGGATATGGGGTAAACTATTTAGGACTGAGATGAGGAGAAATTTCTTCACCCAGAGAATGGTGAGCCTGTGGAATTCACTACCACAGAAAGTAGTTGAGGCCAAACATGTTTTCAAGAAGGAGTTCGATATAGCTCTCGGGGCGAAAGGATCAAAGGATATGGGAAGAAAGTGGGAGCAGGCTATTGAGTTGGATGATCAACCATGATCATAATGCATGGCAGAGCAGGCTCGAAGGGCCGAATGGCCTACTCCTGCTCCTATTTTTTATGTTTCTATGTTTCTGTGTTTAAAACAAAGTAGGGAACACTGTGCCATTGCCAAACAACAGAGACAGAGAGAAACAGAAAAGCCGTTTGAGTTCAGTTGGGAGGATCATTCCATAGAGCAGGCAGGCAGGAGGCTGCAGGGAGCAAGTCCCCAAAAAAGGCAGAAAGTCCCAAAACCGGGGAGTGGGGACAGGAAAAGGTCCCAAGACTTCAGGTAAGTCAAGGATCAGGGACAGGGCATCTGGAACAGATCCTGTTCAGTGATGTTAAAGTGAGAAAGCTGCAGGGAACAGAATCAAGGCAAAGTGGGCTTGCTAGAAGTTAGAAGACCTGAGGCAACAGCCAAAGGTTGGTGACTCCTTACAATGGACACATGAAGCAGTGGTGTTCTGTTGGCACATCTGAATACCTGAGAGGCACTGGTTGAAGGCGAAGCTTAAATGCTCGTGGCAATCCAGGGGAGAGGAACATCAGAGAGGGAGATCAAAACCCTGGCAGTGGATCCTTGCTGAATACGTCCGAAAGAAAGCATAATTTGGGAGAAGATTCCAAATTAAGTTCTTTGAGAGTGGAGATTGGAAACCCTCATGTGAAAGATGGAGTTCAGTGAGACCAGTTGGCTCATGGTGTGACAATCATCTGGAGGAAATTAATGAGAAATCCATAGCATCTGTTTGGGGTGGCATCTGTCACTCAGTTTCAGAGTGTGGTAAGTCTGACAACAGGTTGTCAATTGGTTTACAATGGACTATGTACATACTGTGAACATTAGAGTATAAGATAGCTTTTGGAACTTGTGTTATCCCTAAGAATCTGTATATATCTGTAAAGGTATAGTTGTGGGTAAAGGGATATTGTAATATAGTTCATATTTTCTTGTTTAATAAATGTTTTATTCTTTTGTTGAAAGTTCATCATCTGATTCCTATGACTCTGTTCAGTAGCCACTCTCCACTTTTCTAAAAAAAATTAAAGTTAGGATCTATCAAGCCGGGTTCCACACTTGGATCTGATTTGTCTAGTAGTAACATCAGCTGGGATTATAACAATAGCAGTAAAAACCTTCAAATACTTATGGAAACTCAGCAACAGATAATAGAAATCAATCAGCAACAAATCTGAAAATGTTAACAATCCTTTTAAGTTGTGTTGGTTGGTTGGGGGGATGGGAGGGTGTGGGAATTGGGTTTGGGTTTGATTCTATGTCACAAACCTTCCCCCAATGCCAGGCTGCCATGTAGCAGGATTTTCACATGGCCAGATTCTTAATGATCCTAAAGGTGGATCTGCAGGGTACACAGTAAAGAAGGCAAGACCCCAGACAATTAGGCCACATTCTGGCCCAAATCAGTAACTGTTGCTGTGGCTACCATCTGGGGTGGTCTTAAAAAAAATGAGAGGCTGTACATCCTCTAGGTGGTCATTACAAATGGAAAGCTGGGACCTGGGAGAGGGTAGGGAAATGTTACTCACTGAAATGTTACTGCTACTTAGTACCTTTTGTGCAATCTTTCACTTTTGGTGACTGATTGGCTGGCTGGCAGAAAACAGACAGTATGCATAAATGGGCCTTTGTCTAATTGACAGGATGTGATAAGGGGAGACCCCTAGGGGTCTGTGCTGGGGCATCAGCTTTTTGCAATTTACATCAATGACTTAGATAGGGGGAGCGAAGGCATGGTAGCTAAATTTGCAGATGACACAAAGATAGGTAGGAAAGTATGTTGTGAAGAAGACATAAGGAGTTTGCAGGTGGATATCGATAGTTTGAGTGAGTGGGCAAAAATCTGGCAGATGGAGTATAATGTGGGAAAACGTGAAGTTGTTCACTTCGGCAGGAAGAATAAAAAAGCAGAGTAGATGGAGAATGACTGCAGAATTCCTAGGTACACAAGGATCTAGGTGTTCTCGTGCATGAGTCACAAAATGTTAGTTGCAGGCACAGCACTTAATCAAGAAAGCTAATGGAATGCTATCCTTTATTATGAGAAAATTGAACATAAAGGTAAAGATGTTATGTTTCAGTTATACAAGGCATTGGTGAGACTGCATCTCAAATACTGTGTGTAGTTTTGGTCTCCATTTTTAAGGAAGGATGTAAATGAGTTGGAGACAGATCAGAGGAGGTTTTTTAGATTGATCCCTGGAATGGACGGGTTGTTTTATGAGGATAGGGTGGACAGGCTGGGCTTATTTCCACTGGAGTTTAGAAGAGAGGGGTGACTTGATTGAGGTGTGTAAGATCCTGAATGGTCTTGACAAGGTAGACATTGAAAGGATATTTCTTCTTGTAGGTGAGTCCAAAACTAGGAGACACTGTTTTAAAATTAGTAATTGCCCTTTTAGGACAGAGATGAGGGTTTTTTTTTCTGTTAGAGTGTTGTGAGACTTTTGAACTCTCTGCCTTAGAAAGTGATGAAAGCGGGGTCATTGAATCTTTTTAAGTCAGAGGTAGATAGATTCTTGTTAAGCAAGGGTATATAAGGTTATCAGGGTTAGATGGGATTGTGGAACTCGAAACACAAACAGATCAGCCATGGCCTTATTGAATGGCGGTGCAGGTTCAAGGGAACGAATGGCCTACATCTGCACCTATTTTGGATGTTTGTGTGTTTTCTCATTAAGTGTTTCAGCACTACCAACCCTGCTCCTGCCAGACTGAACTGGTCAGCTTTAGAGAGCTCCTAATGGCTGCCCTGCCCCATGAAAATATTGTGAGGCCCGAAGGTGAGCTCATAACAAACTCCCAAATGTCCTCAAGCTAATTTCAGCTGATAGAGATCACTATTTATTCTTTTCTCTGGTGCCTTAAGTAAAATAGCAGAAATGGTGACTGGATCACTGCTACGTGTCGTCAGAAATACAAGAGCGAAGCAGAACTTGGGTTTTTATTGCTCTCTTTGTTATTTCAGTAACACTCAGAATTCAGTTTTAAAAACAGCACCCCGAATAAATAAAAGCAAAAAACTGTGGATGCTGGAAATCCGAAACAAAAACAAAAATACCTGAAAAAACTCAGCAGGTCTGACAGCATCTGCGGAGAGGAACACAGTTAACGTTTCGAGTCCATATGACTCTTCAACAGAACTAAGGAAAAATAGAAAAGAGGTGAAATATAAGCTGGTTTAAGAGGGGGTGGGACAGATAGAGCTGGATAGAGGGCCAGTGATAGGTGGAGATTGCCAAAAGATGTCATAGACAAAAGAACAAAGAGATGTTGACAGTGGTGATATTAGCTAAGAAATGTGCTAATGTTGACATTAAGGGTAGAAAGCAGCATGAGCAAGTGACAGATAGTCCTAGTGGGGATGGGGTGGGGGGAAGGGATCGAAATAAGCTAAAAGGTAAAGATAAAACAATGGATGGAAATACATTTAAAAATAATGGAAATGGGTGAGAAAAGAAAAACATATATAAATTATTGGTAAAAAGGGGATTGGAAAGGGGGTGGGGATGGAGGAGAGAGTTCATGATCTAAAGTTGTTGAACTCAATATTCAAGTCCAGAAGGCTGTAAAGTGCCTAGTCGGAAGATGAGGTGTTGTTCCTCCAGTTTGCGTTGAGCTTCACTGGAATATTGCAGCAGGCCAAGGATGGACATGTGGGCATCAGAGCAGGGTAGTGTGTTGAAATGGCAAGCGACAGGAAAGTCTGTGTCATGCTTGTGGACAGAGCGAAGGTGTTCCGCAAAGCGGTCATCCATTCTGCATTTGGTCTCTCCAATGTAGAGGAAACCACACTGTGAGCAGCAAATGCAGTAAACTAAATTGAGGGAGGTGCAAGTGAAATGCTGCTTCACTTGAAAGGAATGTTTGGGCCCTTGGACGGTGAGGAGGGTGGAAGTAAAGGGGCAGGTGTTGCACCTTCTGCGGTTGCATGGGAAGGTGCTGTGGGAGGGGATTGAGGTGTAGGGGGTGATGGAGGAGTGGACCAGGGTGTCCTGGAGGGAATGATCCCTGTGGAATGCCGCCAGGGGGGGGTGAAGGGAAGATGTGTTTGGTGGTGGCATCGTGATAAATATTTCATTAATGTAATGAGTTGATTTAAATTTTTATTGCAAAAGAATGCAAATTTTAGCAGTTATTTATCTAATGCACAAGAAGTTTTGGGAAAGTTGGCATGTGGTCCTTTTAACCAACATCAACAGGAGATAATCTCATTTTAAAAAGAACAATGAAGCTTGAATAAGGGGTTTCAAGGGATTTCTCACCGTTTCGTTTCACAGCAATTTTCTACTTCATGGAATTGTTCATAACATGTACGTCCTGCTTACAATGTGACAACATAACCTGCAGTGTTGTATTCTGCCCTATTTTAACAGCACCATTGGCTTTCAAGCCCTTGCTGGTAGTAGCAGACAAATTAAGCTGACAATTAATGTTTTAACCTGTGCCCCAGCTTGTCAACATCTTACAAGAAATCCATCATTTTCTTTTCCACCAGAATCGGAGGACCTCACTATCAGCCAAAGAGATTAATGTGCTGGAGGGATTGAAGGCTAGGAAAGGCATTCAGTTAGCTGCTAATTCCTCATTAGCCGTGCAGGAGTTTGAGGAAGAAGTGTTCTCAAATGAGCTGATGCTTTCTGAGAAATTAAATCACCATTCTGTTTGTTTAATGTTAGGCCACAAAGAGGTTTTATATGGAACAAAAATGCTGCTAAAGTGCAGCTTTTTGGGGAAAAAAAAGCAACCTGGACATTTTCTTCAAGGGAGGGCTCTGCACCGTGCAGATGATTATCTGATGTGAAGATTTATTTCTTTCAGTACTTGCTGCAGATGCTTTTTCCTGAAATAAGAATAATGAGGTTGACTCACCCTTATCTCCACCGAAGCTAATAAATTTATTATGTGGCAGCCTTCTGTCTCGTGAGACGATGTTTTTTACCGTGGTTGTCAACTCTGTCAAGCATCACCTGGTAGGGCTCGGGAGCCCCACGCTGGCATGGCAGTCTCTGCAGCAAATAGTGGGCTGAGAGTATGCATGATTCACTGGCTTCTGTTTCTCTGGGCCTCTTCTCAGCCAGCTGATTTAACAGGGTTTATTTAAAGTAGTTAAATGCAATGTCCTCAATTCATGTGGCCCTGCATCCGCCCTAGCTAAGTTTATTTTGTACATATAACATACCCTGCTGTCGGAGGCTATAGTCAACATGGATTGTAAAATATTTCTGTTCACAGATGAGAGGATATATACCTGGAATTGGATTTACTGGACCCTGTAAAGTTTTATTGAATCAATATGAAGACTTTTATTATCATTTTTAAAATAAAAGCCTTCCAGGATAAGTTATTTTTGGCTAAATATGCAGCAAATAATATCTCCAGATCAGCATTTTTCAGGAAAGCCTATAAACTAAATCTCGTGCCTTCAGCACTTGCGTCTCCCTTAAGTAAGTTTTAAAATCTCCACTGCTGCAAACTACGCTTTTGCTTACTTCGGAAATTTTTCTCTTGCAATATAAGTCTAACACGTTGTCTTCATCTGCTATAAGACTTTTAGTTATGTCTGTCAGCTTTCTTGAATCTGTCAGTCAGCCGTCGCTCATTTTCTAGTTTGGCGTCTATGCATATTAAACCTGGCTGTCATAAAACGATTTTCAATTACAGGTGAGTTTGAGCTAAAGCAGCTGTTTCGTTTTTAACTTTTTTGCCACATATTTTGAAAATATCTTCACAACAAAGGTTGATTTTGGAGTAACAAAAACAGAAAATACTGGAAAACACTCAGTAGGCCAGGCTGCATCTCTCAAGAGAGAAGCAGGATTAAAATTTTAGGTCAATGGCTTTTCATCAGAACTAGGAATGTTTTGAGGTGTCAAGGTAGCTTGAGAGTGCTTTCAGTTTGTTTAATATTTTCATTGGAGGATGCATCCAATTGCACCTAATGGGAGAAAGGTTAGAGAAAGCAATATTTATGAGAGGGTGTTTCTAGGTAAAATTGCTTCAAGGAGCAATGAAGTGCTTCTGTTAAGGGTAAGATCTGATGTTTAGCACAAGAACTCAATTTTCTATTAATCCACCATCACGACAAACAAAAAGCTCAGAAAGAAACAGCATTTCAACCTTACAATCAGGTTCCTGCATATATACATTTACGACAGTGATAGAGCAGACCTGTGACAAGTGCAATGGGGGAATCAGATATAACTAGAAATCCTCATTCTAATATCAATTTCTAACTTGTAACAGACAGAACGTATATGTTCTCTTATTTCCCATGATAGGTATGTTTTGTAAGGAAAGAGGTGTGTGTTTTTTACTGGCCAGGATTTTCCCCTCGGCGATTTGGGGGCGGGGCCCCGTCGCCGAGGGGAAAATTACTCAGGATGACGTTGGGAGGAACCCCCGACGTCATCCGGGGCCATTTAAATTTTTAGGAAGGCGGGTGGACAGCGAAATCAGCTGTCCGCCCACCGACCTGTCAATGGCCAATTGAGGCCTTTGACAGGCTAGATAAAGTACTTAAAGATCTGCCTGGCCAACCTTAAGGCTGGCGGGCAGGCCAGGAACCCCAGCGGGCTCCAGATTATTGATAAAACTTCATCCACTGGCAGGATGAAGTTTTATGTCCGTTTTGAACAAAAATAATAACGTTTATTTGTTCTTTATTAACATGGCCCTTCTTGTGTGACATGGTCACATGAGGGGGACCCCATGTTAATAATTTTTTACTGTTTATATTTTTAAAGTTTTTTCCACTGTCATTATTCTCCCTGAGACAGGACTTTGCCTCAGGGAGAAGTGCGCTCTTTCACGCGCATACGCGAAAGAGCGCACTTTGACAGCTGGGGAATCCCTCACCCACCACCCACCACCCAACCCCCCCCGCACATGAAACACTATGCGCTTCCCGTCGGGGATGCCACTGGGTGGGCCTTAATTGGCCTGCCCACTTAAAATGGTGGCGGGCCCCATCTCAATGGCGGGGGTCAGCTGGCCGCCCGACGCCAAGTCGGTGGGGCCCGCACGTCATCCAAGGGCAAAATTCTGCCCACTCTTGCAGTATGTATCACAATTAAGTAATTAAGCAGCAAGCTTTTGTGAGTTTTAAAATAAGGAAGATTATTTATTCTCACACACTTTCCCCAAATTAAACACAACATCTGACATACTAATTCTCACACACACACACACATACACATGGATTAGATTCAGATAAAGGGCATGCACTTTTACAGATTACAGGTTTGGTTCATGATCTCCAGCCTCCTGCGTAGCAAGCCTCTAGTTTCTTGGATGGTTTTGATGCTTTAAATTTGAAGGGGGGGTCTTTAAAGTGAAGTGTTCAGAGCAATTTGTGAGTTTCTGGTAGTTGCATAGCTAGGAGGCTGATTCTCAGGCAAAATTTAAACCGGAACAGATGTGAGATCTTCCAGTTTCAAGGGATTGCAGTTAATTATCCTAAACAAAAACAGAATTACCTGGAAAAACTCAGCAGGTCTGGCAGCATCGGCGGAGAAGAAAAGAGTTGACGTTTCGAGTCCTCATGACCCTTCGACAGAACTTGAGTTCGAGTCCAGGAAAGAGCTGAAATATAAGCTGGTTTAAGGTGTGTGTGTGGGGGGCGGAGAGATAGAGAGACAGAGAGGTGGAGGGGGTTGGTGTGGTTGTAGCGACAAACAAGCAGTGATAGAAGCAGATCATCAAAAGATGTCAACAACCATAGTACAATAGAACACATAGGTGTTAAAGTTAAAGTTGGTGATATTATCTAAACGAATGTGCTAATTAAGAATGGATGGTAGGGCACTCAAGGTATAGCTCTAGTGGGTTTTTTTTTATATAATGGAAATAGGTGGGAAAAGGAAAATCTTTATAATTTATTGGGAAAAAAAAGAAGGGGGAAACAGAAAGGGGGTGGGGATGGGGGAGGGGACTCACGACCTAAAGTTGTTGAATTCAATATTCAGTCCGGAAGGCTGTAAAGTCCCTAGTCGGAAGATGAGGTGTTGTTCCTCCAGTTTGTGTTGGGCTTCACTGGAACAATGCAGCAAGCCAAGGACAGACATGTGGGCAAGAGAGCAGGGTGGAGTGTTAAAATGGCAAGCGACAGGGAGGTTTGGGTCATTCTTGCGGACAGACCGCAGGTGTTCTGCAAAGCGGTCGCCCAGTTTACGTTTGGTCTCTCCAATGTAGAGGAGACCACATTGGGAGCAACGAATGCAGTAGACTAAGTTGGGGGAAATGCAAGTGAAATGCTGCTTCACTTGAAAGGAGTGTTTGGGTCCTTGGACGGTGAGGAGAGAGGAAGTGAAGGGGCAGGTGTTGCATCTTTTGCGTGGGCAAGGGGTTGTGCCATAGGAGGGGGTTGAGGAGTAGGGGGTGATGGAGGAGTGGACCAGGGTGTCCCGGAGGGAGCGATCCCTACGGAATGCCGATAAGGGGGGTGAAGGGAAGATGTGTTTGGTAGTGGCATCGTGCTGGAGTTGGCGGAAATGGCGGAGGATGATCCTTTGAATGCGGAGGCTGGTGGGGTGATAAGTGAGGACAAGGGGGACCCTATCATGTTTCTGGGAGGGAGGAGAAGGAGTGAGGGCGGATGCGCGGGAGATGGGCCGGACACGGTTGAGGGCCCTGTCAACGACCCTGGGTGGAAAACCTCGGTTAAGGAAGAAGGAGGACATGTCAGAGGAACTGTTTTTGAATGTAGCATCATCGGAACAGATGCGACGGAGGCGAAGGAACTGAGAGAATGGGATGGAGTCCTTACAGGAAGTGGGGTGTGAGGAGCTGTAGTCGAGATAGCTGTGGGTGTCGGTGGGTTTGTAATGGATATTGGTGGACAGTCTATCACCAGAGATTGAGACAGAGAGGTCAAGGAAGGGAAGGGAAGTGTCAGAGATGGACCACGTGAAAATGATGGAGGGGTGGAGATTGGAAGCAAAATTAATAAATTTTTCCAAGTCCTGACGAGAGCATGAAGCAGCACCGAAATAATCATCGATGTACCG